>NC_058150.1:12335942-12949884 GCF_011075055.1 Mangifera indica
AATGTCATTAACATAGAGTACCAAGAAAATAAACATGTTCCCACTGATCTTCATATACACACACTAATCAAATTTATTTTCAATGAAGTCATGTAAGGTCACAACCTCATCAAACTTAAGATATCATTGTTGAAGGGCCTATTTTAAACCATAGATAGACTTTTTAAGTTTACACATCATATGTTGTTTCCCATCAGCCACAAAACCATCTGGTTGTCTCATATAAACCCCCTTATCAAGATTGCTATTGAGAAAGCTGTCTTTACATCCATTTGATAAAGCTCCAAATCAAAATTTGTTACTAAGGCCATTATGACTCTGAATGAATCCTTTGAGGATATAGGTGAAATGTCTCATTGAAGTCAGTCTCTTCTCTTTAAATAAACCCTTTTTTAACCAATCTTGCTTTGAATTTGTCTATCTTTCCTTTAGAATCTCTTTTAGTTTTAAAGACCCATTTACAACCAATAGACTTAAAACCTTCTGGAAGCCCCACAAGATACCAAACCTTATTTTCTTTTATAGATTGCATCTCATTTTTCATAGCCTTTATCCACATGTTTGCACTTGAGCTTTTAATTGCTTTAGGGAATGAACCTGGATCAATCATATCTCCAATATCATACTAATTTTCAGCCAAATAAACATATATATTTGAAATGACAACTTTTATTTGTCTTGTTGATCTCCTAAAGGGTACCTTAGTTACAGGATCTTGAGTTATATTTTTAAGAATTTTAGTTGGTGCAGAAGTTTTTTTAGCTTCAGTTGTTTCTCTTTGGATAGAATATTTAACCCCAGAGAAAGGAGGCAGAGGGAATGTGACAACTTCTCCATGATCCTTGACAAGGGAACGAACAATAACAAGAATCTCAGCGGAAATTGAAGCAGCATGAACATCTAGCTCAAAAAACTTAGCAGTTTGAGACTTAATTATCCTTGTGCCATGAGAAGGATAATAGAACTTGTATCCCTTATAATAAGATGGGTATCCAGTAAAGTAACACCCGATAGAGCTAGGATTAAGCTTTTTTTTAGTAAGATTATAAATCCTAACCTCAAACTCGAAAGTGGTTAAGACTGGGCTTTCTACCAACCCATAACTCAAAAGGTGTTTTGGGAACTAATTTATTAGAAACTCTATTCAGAATGTATAAGGCTATTTTGATTGACTTTCCCCAAAGATATTCAAGCAAGTTAGTCCTACTCATCATGCTCCTTATCATATCTATAAGTGTGTAGTTCCGTCTTTTAACCACACCATTTTGCTCAGGACTCCCAGGCATGGTGTATTGAGCAACTATACCATATTCTTGTAAATACTTGACAAACGAACCCATATGTTGACCTAAATCTCCATGTCTTCGATAGTACTCACCCCCTCGGTCAGATCTTACTACCTTAATAACTTTCTTCAATTGTTTTTCTACTTCAATTTTGAAGACTTTAAATTTCTCCAAAATATCAGATTTTTATTTAATCAAATAGAGGAAACCATAACGAGAGAAATCATCAATAAAAGTGATAAAATATTGAAAACCATAAATTATAGTAGAGTAGGGCCCACTAATATCAGTGTTAATCACTTCAAATAAATCTGAACTACGATTTACCCCCTTCTTTTTAGTCTTGGTTAATTTTCCCCTAATACAATCAACACAAACTTCTAAATTCTTAGAATTTAATGAAGGAAGAATATTATCCCTTATCAATCTTTCAATCTTCTTTTTAAAGATATGCCCAAACCTTTTATGCCACAATAAAAGGGATTTTTCATCAATCAATAATTTTTTTCCTATATCAACATTCATGGAAGCAAGAGTATTGGCTAGAGTTGAACACACACAATATAATCCATTGTCGATAACATATTCGCCAATAACTTTAGAATTTAAAGACAATGCAATTGAAGATTTTTCAAACTTAAAACTAAATCCATCCTTATCTAAAGTCGAGACCGAAATCAAATTCCTTCTAAATGAAGGTACATAGAATGTATTATTTAAACTAACTCAAAACCACTTTTCAACCTAAGACAAACAACTCCTATATATTCAACTTCAACTTTTGCATGGTTTCCAACTCTAAGTGTCCTCTCAGCCTCACTTGATCTCTTTTTGCTTTTGAGTCCCTGTAATGTAAAAGCAACATGCACAGTTGCTCCATAAGACTTAGTGGGTTATCTTTCTTTTCTAACCAAGACTTATATTTCATGCAATTCTTCTTCATATGGCCTTTTTTCTTACAAAAGAATCACTTACCAAAATCTTTCTTCTCTATCACATTTGTACTTTTCTGACCTTGACCATGTGTTTTATTCCAATCATTTTTATGAATAGTAAGATTAAACTTGCCTTTCTTATACTTTTTCTTACCATGATTATCTTTAGAATGATAGACAAAATGCACTATTTCACTATTTTCCATCTGGATCTTACACTCCTTAGCAATACACTTAGTAATTAAATTATCCAAGCTCTAGGTTCTTTTTGTGGTGTTATAAGTTGTCTTGAGCTGGGAAAAAGTTTAAGGTAAGGTAATCAGGGCATGATGAACAATAAACTCATCAAGTAAAAAGATCTTATGATTCTCGAGTTTGTCCTTTATGTGAACAAGCTTTAATATATAGTCCCTAACACCCTCAGATTTTGTGTATCTCATACTAATCAACTCAGTAACAAAATATGAAGCTTCAACATTGTTGGAGATCTAAAATTGTTTCCTTACAACAGTGAAGAATTCCTTAGCAGTCCTATCAACTAGCAGCCCACTGAAAAGATGTTTAACTATAGTCTTTTTCATAGCTATCATGCATAAACGATTCGACCTCTTCCACTTAGCAAATAAATCTTTCTCTTCAATGGTACTCTTATCAGTAGTATTAACTGGGTTAGCTTGAACAAGTGTCATATCCCAATCACCCATTGCCATAGCAAATTCAATATCTTGCTTCCATTGCTTGTAATTGCTTCAAATCATGACCTTAATAGTAGCATTGCTATTGTTCACAAAAATGGATACTAAAAGAAGATAATACAACAAATTAAAACATGAGCAACAATTAAATAAAGTAGCTTTAAAAATAAACAGTGAAACTTGATAAGCTACACCTTATAGAGATTCTTCAGGCATCATCATCAACTCACCTTTGGGTAGAGAAAATGACATGCAATAAGGGTCCCAAACACAAGGTTATATATATAAACTTTAAGAGGGTCTTTAGAACATATGATGTTAAAATATAATATCACCTTTGAACACATATATTTTTTAGATCACAGTTTATCCTCTTCAAGATAGGGTAACAACTTTATGAAGACTTTTAGGGCATATGATGTTAAAAAAAAATATCACTTTTGGGCAGATATATTTTCTAGAGATCATAGTTCATCCTCCAATTTATGAGATTGATTGATTTCTTCAATGGTACTCTTATCAGTAGTATTAACTGGCTTATCTTGAACAAGTGTCATATTCCAATCACCCATTGCCATAGCAAATTCAATATCTTGCTTCCATTGCTTGTAACTGCTTCCAGTCAGGACCTCAACAGTAGCATTGCTATTGTTCACAAAAATGGAGACTAAAAGAAGATAATACAACAAATTAAAACATGAGCAACAATTAAATAAAATAACTTTAAAAATAAACAGTGAAACTTGATAAGCTACACCTTATAGAGATTCTTCAGGCATCATCATCAACTCACCTTTGGGTAGAGAAAATAACATGCAATAAAGGTCCCAAACACAAGGTTATATATATAAACTTTAAGAGGGCCTTTAAAACATATGATGTTAAAAAATAATATCACCTTTGAACATATATATTTTTTAGATCACAGTTTATCCTCTTCAAGATAGGGTAACAACTTTATGAAGACTTTTAGGACATATGATGTTAAAAAATAATATCACTTTTGGACAGATATATTTTCTAGATCATAGTTCTTCCTCCAATTTATGAGATTGATTGATTTCTATAATTAACCTTATGTTTCCTTTATATTTAATACACACAATAACCACCTTTGAGCAAGAAATTATATGTATTAAAATTACTGAATGTATCATTTTGGAAGGGAACATTTTGTAAGCCTTAAAATGTGTCGCTTTGGCGATCGATATTCTGAGAACTCACAAATTATTCCTTGATACAAAATCATGTTGCTCCAATTTAAGATTTCATGAGACTTAATCCTTATGATCTCTGACAATCTCTTTCTAAGTTTGTTGCATCTGATTTTGTGAATAATAATTAAAAAAAATTTTACTTAGAATATTTGAATTTTAACAATTTCAAGACGTAACAGAGTAAAACACGCCAACACAACAACAAAACATTATTACATGTACTGCCACGATCTAGGAAACATGTTTTACACGCCTCCACATGTCACCAGAATGACGCATGTGCTTTCACGAGCTTAGACGGGCCATCATGCACCTAAACGCTCATTCACGCACTTAGCACACCTTCATGGTGCGTGATTGCATGCATAGGTACCTAATTTGGCTTGTTCGGGTGGGTCAACAGTTGTTTGGGTCAACCAACCTAGTTTGACCAAATTTGGTCAAATAGGTTGTTTGACCTTACAGGTCAGGGAATCAGGTTAGAAAAACCTAATTTTGACCTGTGACCTAGAGAAAACCCTAGACACCGATTTTTATGGATTTGCCGCCTAATTCCACCACAACTGACCACTAGAAGGCTTCCCAAAGACATCAAATCATTTTTTTGTCAATTTTTCAACATCATCGAGAACATCAGTGACGTTATTTGGCCGTGATTGCACGGTAGCAAGCAAGAATGAAACTGGAAGATTTGACGTGGGGAATTGTCACCGACAACACTCCAGTCATGGAGAAGGATTGTCGTGGTTACCATGACTCACATCGATAATGAATTCGGTGGTGCCGCTGTCGATATTTACTATCACCGATTTTAGGGTTTGTATATACATGCATTTTTTAATCAAAATAATAATAATAATAACTAAACAAAATAGTAATAACCATAATAAACCCTAACTAAATTTAAAAACCAGCCTTAATTTCAATTCTCCAAAAAAAAAAATCCAAATTCTATATCTATGTTGATTTGCTCTAATACCACATGTAAACTTTAATTTGAAATAATAATTTAATATGAACATACATAGAATATAGAATTAATAATTAGAGATATAAAAAAACTTGTTTGAATCATATCTTTGAAACCAAAGGTCTTTAGAAACTACCTAAAACTTGAAAATATGTTATGACAAGTTTTTCACTCCAAAAACCTCCCTATGACGGCTTTGAATGGGTAAACATATCAAAATTAGGTTTTGGAGTGGGGATCTAACCTATTTATAAAAAATTATCTGGACCTTTTCATTAAAGGTCTAATAACTGAAAGCCCACACTAAACCGTCCACTTAGACTAGTAACTTTTAAATGTATTAGACATGTCTTTATTGATCACTCAAGCCTACCTGTGAACTGATATTGGACTATCTAATTACCCGGTTTTATAAAACCAAAACTATAATTAATGTTAGCCCATATCAGAAAATTTCTAACACTCTTAACAATACACCCAATACTATATAACAAAAGGATACTCCTCTAAATTTCTAAAGTTATAGCGTAACCAAAGAAAAAATGATCGATCGATCTGCTTGAGATTTACAAAAGCAACACAAGGGGTTATAAATAATGCTCAACCTCAACAACTTATCCTTAGTTTGAAGCCTATTCCTAATAGCTAACCAAAGAATTACCGAGTGCTTAGGAATATGACAATTGAACCAAAGAAGATTAGCCCAACTAACAATAGGCTTACAAATTCTCAAGATGTGCCATGCCTTTTTAATACTAAACTTGCCTGCAATGTTAAAACCCCACTAGAACCCCACTTCACCATATCAACCACACATCCTCTCTCCCCCCCCCCCCCCCCCCCCCCAAAAAAAAAAAGGCACATTTGAGAGCATATTTCGAAGCTTTCTAAGCTCCCAAGAAGAAGCGCGAGGCCAAAACCAAACACCATTTCTAATAATTTTACTCACGCTCTCATATTTTTTGATACCAAAGTTGTTGAGGACCTTTTGCCCATACTTTTCAATGAGAGGCTCGAAAGGATGTTAATTATCGAATCAAAAGGAGATGTCCTTGTCATTCCCCACCAAATAAAAAGTATGCTTTCTTATCAAATTTCTCAATTTAAAAAGGTCCTTCCAAGTATAGGAGCCAATTTAGGAAGACTTGATATCCCAAAAGGACTTCTTTTTAATATAGTTTAAGGATCAAATGGCTTAAAAGAAAGGTTGAATTGGATAATTTAAAACAATCTTTACCAAATTAAAGAATTGAATCAATTTATGCAACTTAATAAATGATAGGTATTTTTAATGCAATTTGTAAGTATGTCAAGATATATTTCAAAAAAATAAATACAATCAAAACAACATGACACAAATGATAAGTTTAAGAGAAGAGAAAATCAAACAAGTGATGTATAGTGGTTTGGCATAACCTGACCACTAATTCTTGGTTCACAAAACCCTAACCAAGTTTTTCTTCACAATACAAATAACTTTTAAAGTGCTATTAACCTTTACAAGTATTATAACTTATTTTCTCTCACTAGAAATCTCTAGTCTCTTCAAGAGTGAACCTCACTCTTTTATAATGCAAACTTTTGTATGAATTCAAAATATAATCTCTCTCAAAGAGTATATATGAAAATTTAAACTTAGCACAACTCAATACAAATGAAATCAAAAAGTGTATAAACAAAGGTTTTGATTAGAGAAGAGGATTTGCAAGTAAATAACTCAAAATTGATTTGGTTTCAAATATATGAAAGTTCTTGATGGCAAAAGTCGTTCTCAAGTGGATTTGATTGGTTTATATGGGAGAAAATGAGGAAAGTTACCATTGTGTACAAAACTAACTGTTTAAATTTTTTAGAAAATGCAAAATTTGATTGACTAGATATAATTTGGTCAACTGAATGTGATATGACATTAACTGTTAGAAAATTTATAATATATTTCGATTGATTAGAAGGAATTCGGTCAATTAGATTTTTGAAAGACAATCAAATTTGGTTGGTCAAATTCAGTCAATCAAATTTTATTACATTTAGCCCCTAAAGTTTTGAGAAATGTCTTTCCCCCTTGGACTTTGAAAATTGACAATTTAACCCATTTTTAAAAGCTCTTTCAAAAAGCAACTTTGAAATATGAAAATTTAGTTCACAAAACTTCATAATTTCAAATGAATTATTGAAATTTGATTTTATTATATTTTTATTTTTATTTATTAATTTTTTAGGACTAAAATACCCTCATTTTTAATTAAAATAACAAGTAATATGAAATATATTTTAAAATAATTATACCCAAAGATATTTAAATATAATAATATTTTAGTATTCTTTTGTTACCTCTAATCAAATATAATAATTATTTATACCTATCAATTTTTATCAAATATAGTAATAATTTATACTTAATAATTTTTCAAATAATTTATTTTTGTAATAATATTTTATATTTAGTAATAAAACATTATCTGAATCAAACACCCTTGGTTGTTCATTAATAAAATCAAATTGACTTTTAAACTAAAAATAGAAAAAAGGTTACTTCAAAAATCAATTTGAATATTAATCAAAGAATGTAGTAGAACTGATTTTTCACTTTAGTTACAGCTTAGTCTATTTTTTTTTAAAAATCATTTACCGAACCAAACTAATTTTAAAAGAAATTGAATAAAATATTAAATTTATTTTTAAAAATAAAATAATAATAAAATAGGGTAATTTATTAAAATTTAATTTAAAAACAGTTAACCAAAAATTTAATTTAATTAATTAATATTTTTAATTTAATTCAAAATTAATTAATTTTTAAATTAGGTTAATTCAATTTGGTCAAAGGATTTATTTTCACCCAAAGTTTACTATTTTCTCAAGTTTTTACCCATTATCTTTTAAAAATCCAAATGCCCAACATAGACTATTAAAATTAATCAAATCCATTCTTTATGAGGGTAAAATTGTTGTTTGACTTGTGATATTAAAAAAAAATTATTTCATTCCCCTCCCCCTTCCTCCCAAACCGTAAAAACTGATAATTTTCTCTTAGATTTAAGTTTTCAAAAGTTATATATTCTCCTATAGGATTTCAATTTTTCAATGAATTTTCTAGTGAACGATGACTTTTTTGGTGCTCTCCTAGTGATGTGTCTCCTTAACCAGTGTAGTCTCTTCTTTCTAGCCATCTTTCCCAGTGCCGCTCACTCATTTGGATGATTAACCAGACGAATTGTCTTCATTTGGATGATTAGTCATCGTCCAAGCGAAGATGAAGTCATAATTGGTTTCATTTTGCTTGGAACATGATGAATCGTTTAGATAAAGACGATTTGTTTGGACGAATCATTTGTCATCTAGACTAACGATTTGTCTAGTTTGTCCTCCAAACGAATGAGTAATGCCGAAAAAGATGGCTAAGAAGGAGAGACAACACTGACGAGGGAGAGACATTATCGGGAGAGCGCTAGAGAAACTATCATTCGTCAGAAAATTCATCAAAAATTTGAAACCTTAAGGGAAAATATGTAATTTTTCAAAACTTAAGCATATAAGACATTACTAATTTTTAGAGTTTAAGAAAAAAAAAAAGATAAAATTTTAAAATTAATATATTTGATTAACTTTAATTGTATTTTAGTAAGTATTTAAATTTTTTAAAAGCAATGGACGATAGCCAGGGAAAAAAGTAACTTTTAGTCGGAATAAATCCTTTGACCTTAAAATATTACACAACTTGCATAGATCAATGTGACTGGGAGAGTGTGCAGACAATTGCTACAAGGAGAGACAATGAGTTATTATTCCATTTTTAATTTGTTTGTCTGTGTAAAAGAAATCAATTATTGGCCACCACAAAAGTAACCCTAAGTCCTATCTAACACTGAGTGAAGGGTCTCTTTGGTTTTCTGATTCAAAAGCCATGGAAGCAATATCCGTGGGATTCGATCCTCATCTCTATTTTGAAGTTAAGTATTTGTTTTCTCATTCATTCATGTTAAATCCATGCTTCTTTCTAATACTTGTGTAATTTATGTAGGTGGGAAAGATAAAAATCAGTGAGGGAATGAAATGTTTGCAAGATTTGGTACAATGGTAGAAAAACAACTTGACCCCAGAAAATGCTGGAATCCTTTATGAGCCCATAGCCTACCTTCAATCTCTTCAACGACAACCACAGGTAACCTTACTTACAGTCCATCATGTTTAAAAGTGTTTTTGTGGTTTTGGTTTTCTATTCAAGTACACTGTTTTCAAATATTAGCATCTGGGTCCTTGGATTGAGCTGAAATTGTTCAAAACTGAAGAACAAATATGCCACTTAGTGTTTCTTGGCCAATGTCTCCTTCCTTGCTAGTTTGACTTGTTTGCCTTAGATTTGTTTAAAATGAGTCCATTCAGCGTGATTTTATATTTCTTTTATTGGGTATTAGGTGATAGAGTTTATGTATATTAACAGGAAATCATTGAAATAAAAGGACAAAATGACAATTTTAGAATTTCTCTAAATGAAGAGATTGTGTTAGATGCAAATTTGGATAATTCATCATATTCCAAATGAAAAAGATAGTCAAACGATTGGGATGAATTCACTTTTATAGGTTTAAATGGGAAGAAAATGGCTCTGTATAGACACTGTAAGACAAATCTTGTAGTTACAAGAGTGAAACCATATCTCTCATATATCATTTAAAAATATGTCTTGGTTTGAGAAATTCACATGGAATAGCAAATAAAGCTAAAAAGAAAAGTGTTATTGATCGAAGATTGAATGACTTTGATTTCGTGTGAAAGATTATTAAGTATGGGCTAAACGGGATAAAAAATTGTATTCTTGATGTTTACAAGCAAGAAAAGGATAAACTTCGTGGATATTTGAGAAAACTCCTATTTTGTTTTTCTTTAGCTTTTGATGTGTTTTTTCACAAACATATTTGGCTATCAAAGTTGGATTTATTGATGATAGTTTCGAACAGAAGGCCTGGGTTATCTGTTTGGAAGAAATTATATTTGACTCATATGAAACAATTCTTAAGCATTCGCCTAAGGAATTTAACATTGACAAAAAAAATATGCTCTAGATATTTCAGCTGGGAACCCAGATTCAAAAAGGACCAGAGAAACCCCAAATATAGGTCCAAATCGGCCTGTCCCTAGGGGCTGCCTGTTTCATCAGCTTTAGAAAGCTTATAATTGAAGTGAAAAGAAATATTTAAATATGGTGAAACTACGTGATTAACAAGGTGATGGAAACTCATATATTCATTAACAACCAAAAAAATATGTAATTTAGTTAATTATATTAAAATTTATTCTTTTGTATTGTATCATAAACTTTTTATATTAAAAAAATATCACAATACTACGTGACATGTTATGTTGACTTTACAAAGATCTCAATACTAACAATATAATAACTAGCTTGTATGATCAAGACTTAGATTTGAGTTTTTAAATACCTGTTTAATATATCTTATTTATTCCAAATCAATTATAACATGTTTAGGGTAGTTTATGTTAATAATTTAGTTATGGATTATTATCGCAATTTTAAATTATTTTAGTCTAAAGAACAAAATGCCGCTAAGTGTTTCTAAGTGTCTCCTTCCTTGTTAGGTTTGCTTGGTTGCCTTAAATTAGTTGGTATCTATCATTAAGGTTAATTTAATTTGTCTTTTATTGGGAACTAGGTTATAGAGTTTATGTATATTAACAAGAAATCATTGAAATAGAAGAACAAAATCACAATTTTAGAACTACTCTAAATGAAAAGATGATGCCGGATACAAATTTGGAAAGTTCACCATGTTCTAATAGAAGATTTAAAATAGATTTTGTACAACATTTGTACAAATAAATTTATGATGATGGGGCAGATTCACACTTTAAGAAAATCTTTGATAGTGTTATAAATATTTACAGTGAATATGGCAAGGGTGTCAACAAGATGGGGAGACAATAAGCATTTCTACAGCATGAGAAGAGTTTGCATCACCAAAATCAGAGCTTGACTCCCATTGGACAGATTCTAAGGTTCCTCCACATCAAGAATTTGATATACTAGATTGGTGGTGAGCCAACTCTCCAACTTATCCAACAGTAGCTAGGATGATGGCTCGGGACTTCTTATCAATACCTATTTCTAGACCTTTTCTTCCTACACATTTTGATTATTCTTTGAGGAATGAAATTGAAAATATTTATAGTGGTGGGTTGGATGATGACTTAAAAAATGCTTTGGTATGTACAAAAGTTTGGTTGCAAATTTATAATGAAAAATCTATGTTTTATTTATCCCATTTAGTGCTTTCAATTCAATGTTTTCTAAAGCTCAAGTTCGGGCAGCGGGCCTCTTTGTTGCCATTGCAATTCCATTTCCTGCAAGTCTCAAGTGTGTTGCATGGCTCTTTATGCATCTCTCTGTTAATTGTTTTCTTCTGTAGAACTGACCTTTATATATTCTGTACTGTTTTATCTTATTGTTGCTGTAATTTTCATGTATCTTTTTTATTGTTGCTGTAGTAATTGTTACACATTCCGGATGAAATACATTATTTTATGAGGATAATCAATAAATCTGCTGGTAAGACTCGAAGTAAGATCCTATAAAATTCCGAATTCAAAGTCAGATATCCATATGGAATTTTGTGACATTGATTTGGAGGCCGTGTCTTTCATGTTAATTACTTTTCCCCTATTCTATGTTCAATTTTCTGGATGTAAATTGCATGATAATTCTCTTATTGTTATTGTAATTTTCATGTATTTCTTATTGTTGATGTGATAGATTTTACATGATTTTAATGAGTACATTATTTAACAACCATCATTAGTAAATCCATAACTATATGTAAAATTTACACTTGATTACGTTAGCAGGGGTTTATTTTTTATTATTATTGTGATCTTTATTGTTGTTACACCAATATATATATATATTGTTGTTACAGATTGGTCAGTTTTTCTTTATTTTTTGTAACTTTCCCTATGCTTTTGGTAACTGCCTAAAACAATTAATGACTGAGTGGTCTATAACTCCCTTTTCATATTTTTCAGTTACATCTCTTATGGTAAGATGTATATAAAGCTATTTTCAAGGTCCCTAGGTGAATGATTTTGAAAAAGTGCACTTACAGCATATACTGTAAAATCAGATCACTTAGAAGATATAGCATTCAAAGATTTCAATGGTTCATTCTACAACAAATCATCAAGCAATGACGAGAGGTTAATAGATTTTATATTCCACTAATTTTATATTGGTTTCTATCTTGCATATTTATGTTTGTGTATAGATAGAAACACATATTTGTCTTTCCAGGACATCACAACTAACACAGACAGACAAGGTTTGCATCTAAACAAAAGGCATAAAATATATACATTTTTTTTGTTTGAATATCTATCAAAGTTCTTATTATGATAGAATTCAAGAGAAGACAAAAAGCAAACTATACATTCCAACTCTACATGAAAGTGAGCATGGAGGCTTGTCTCAAGAGAAAACTATATAAAAAATTCCACAAAACGACTAAAAGTCCAAGGAATTTATTTGCTTATCATATAGGGACTCAACATCTAAGAGATAGTTTTCTTATTCTCTCACATGTTTGTAGGGAAAACAATTGTCTTATATACAATTAAGATCACGTTAATAATGTAATTATCTTGTTTTTATATGATTATAATAGGAATAAATATTTAAATTCATATTTAATTTAGAAATACTAAGTATTATAGTTAAATTTTATATCATATAGTATATCAAAAATCTAATTTTTGATATTCTGTATCATATCGTAAGATACGTCTTTTAAAAAATATAATAATAAAAAATTTCAATTAATATATTTATAATATGTATCGCATTATATGATATGTATCTTACAATTAGACCTAAACATGATCCGAGCTAACTTGATTTCGAAAGTTGATTCGGTTCGATTTAGCTCGATTCAAATTCATTTATCTAAAATTCGAACCAAAAGATTTGGCTAGTTTTTTAATTAGAACTGAACTCAAGCCAAAGAGTGTTTGGTTCAAATCAGTGGCTTAAATTCATGGCTTAATTCAGCTTGAATTCAATAGTTCGAATTGATAATTCAAATTCGTGACTCAAATAAAAAATTTTGAATATTATTTGGATAAAACGATGTAGTTTTATCAATAAACCACAAACTCGAGCCACGAATCTGAGCCATACATTCAAACAGTCAATTCAAACCATTAATTTGAGCCGAATTGTGCTACGAATTCGAACCATTAATTTGAGCTACAAAATTGAGTCAAACTCAAATCGAACCGAGTTGAGCCATTTTTCATCCAAACCAAACTCAAGCCAAACTCAATTTTGGCTCGATGAACTTGAGTCAAATTTCAGTAGAACCATTTTTTGTTTGAGCCAAACTCAAGCCAAGGGTTATTCAGGCTTAACGTAGCCCAAATTCACCCCTACATACAATATGTTTATTATATTGTATTAATTCAATATATTTTATGATATGTATCATTTTTCACCTATATTGTATTGTATCGTTGAATACGTATTGTGTATCATAGGATACTGATAACTATGATACTGAGATATATTATCGCATGTAATTAAGTACAAGATCTAGCTTCTTGAAAGTTGACACAAAGATTGCATTTGATATCATCAGGGTACATATGGTTATTTCTTCAAAATTTAAGCACAAGATCTGTCAAACTTTGTAAATTTAAAAGCCCTTTATGTCTGTTGAGTTACCTAGACAAATAGACTATTTAAAATATGTAACACTATTTAAAAAAAAATCTACAATTTTTGGTGCTTCTCGCAAACGATAAAACTATATAAACACATTTTTAAGTATATTTATGATGTGTTATTATATAATTAGATGATTTTAAATTAAATGATAAAATATCATAATGATTTTATATGCTTACACAAATAAGACAAATTAAGCGTACATTTCTACTAGAGATGTTATTCATGAACAAGCGTTTGCACTTATGCAAATTATATATAAATCTAATCACACTCTAGAAACACTTACTTTCACAACACCATAGCTACACAATTTATGACCATCACATACTCCAATATGTACATCTATTGAGCGACAATATCTCATCATCAGAAGCTCCTCCACTAGGTAAGTAAAGTCATAATCATATTAGACACCTCAAGAGAACATGAGCAGCATAATGAACCCAACACTACACCTCAAGCTCTTGAAACCATCCCACAAGAAGCAAATGTGCCTCACAAAAGCATACACCCCTGATTAGTAAAGGTAAAGCAGACATCCACAAATCTAATTTATATCAAACAAAAACAAGTATCCTACCACTTATGTTATTAATACCTTACAACACAATATCATATATGTGAAAATAATATATATTTTAAAATGTATTAATTAATACAATACAATAAATATATCATATAATATGATACTTATTATACGATATAATATATAGCATAAATATGGATCGACACATATTTTTAGAAAAACTAATGATGTAGTATGGTGTATATAAAAAACTTTAAATTTTTAGAAATATTTATATTATTAAAATAATAATGTGTCAATTAGTATTTTTTATTATTTTATTTTTAAAAGACATATTTTATGATATAATATGATACATAATATAAAAAGTTAGATTTTTAATAGATGATACAATACAAGAGGCTGGCAATTATTGATCAGCTGTGTAGGCCAATGCATTTCATCGGTAGATGCATATCTGGAATTTTTTTTTTACATCTAATTAATAACTTCTTCCCTAAATACTTGACTCGGCCTGGAGCTTGGACTGGAAAAGCCACCATACCTTCATCCCTCTCATGTTGCATAAATACCAAAGATCAAATATAATTATGAGAAATTATATTAAATAATTTTTTTTATTGAGAAATAAGATATTTGTAAAAGATTTTTAAAAAATTTTAAATATACTTAATAACACAAGTAATTATATATATATTTATGTATTATATGATTAAATAATTTTAAATTAAAAATAAAATAATACTAAATCATATAATAACACATAAAAATATAAATCTGTTTACATATTTAAAATAAATACATATAATATAACTAAAAATTAGCAGTAGACTTTGGAAACAGGCCTTTACTCATGGGCTCTTGTTACCGAGCCCGGTTTGGGCTGTCCCTATTCCCGGTCCAGACTGCAAAAACCGCTCCAGACCCTGAGCGGTTTTAGGCAAGCTTATAATGGAAGTGAAAAATGCATGCTCACAGGTAGTGAAATAGTTTGGTTCATTTGTGAGGATAAAGATGGAAGCAATGTTCGTTGGATCTGATCCTCGTCCTTATTTTCAAGTTAAGTATTTGTTTTCTCATCTCAATTATGCTAAATCCATTTGTCTCTCTCTGATAGCTGTTTAATTTCTGTTGGTGGGAAAAATAAAAATCAGAGAGGGAATCAAATGTTTGCAAGATTTATTGCAATGGTACAAAAACAACTTCACCCCAGAAAATGCTGGAATCCTTCATGATTCCAAGGTGTACCTTCAATCACTTCAACGACAAATAAAGGTAACCTTATATACTGTTCGTCATTGTTAATAACTTGGTCTTCTTATCATAACAATACTGGCTGTGTGGTTTTCGTTTTCTATTCGAGTACACTTGTTTCAAATATTAGCATCTGGGACCTTAGATTTTGAGCTGAAATTGTTCAGATCTGAAGAACAAAATGCCACTAAGTGTTTCTACTTGTTTAGACCAATTAATAAGAAAAATCCCCTAGCAGTCATTCCTTGCTGTCAAATCTGAAATTACGTAGTTACTAATTCTATTTTCTCTTTTACATTTGTTAATGAACTTGAATCTTTATACCAACAGGATGGAGCAACTGTATCTTCCGATGTTAATGGAGCATATCTCAATGCGGACAGGTTTTTTTTCTTCCTCTTTATATTACTTAATCCTTGGAATTCTTGGTCAGTGTCTCCATGCTTGCTATTAAACTTTATAAGTTTACTTCGTTGCCTTAAATGTGTTTCAAAGGAGTTAGCATCTCTCATTCAGCTTAATTTAATTTTTCTTTTATTGTGTATTAGGTATTAGAGTTTATGTATATTAACAGGTAATAAAAGAACAAAATGACAATTTTAGACCAATTCTAAATGAAGAGATGGTGCTGGATACAAATTTTTTGAATTCAACGTGCTCTAAACAAAAAAGGTGGTCAAAGGATTGGAATAACTTTACTTTTTTAGGATTAAATCAGAAGGAATGTGTTCAGTGTAAACATTGCAACAAAGACATTATAGGAGCAAGTAAGAGTAATACCCAACATCTCATATATCATTTAAAATTTTGTCCACTTTTGAGAAATCCAGATTGTGTAGTAGATAAAGTAAAAGATAGAAGTGTGATTAATCAAAAACTAAATGGCTTTGATTTGGTGCAAAAGATGATGAAGCATGGGCTAAATGGCATAATAGATTATATACTTGATGTTTACAAACTTGAGAAAGCTAAGTTGTACAAATATTTAGATAAACTCCCAAGTCATTTTAATGTAACAATTGACTAGTTGAAGAGCCACCATGAAATTCGGTTTATGGCAGTCTGGTCTATTGATGATAGTTGGGAATTGAAGAAGAGGATTATTCATTTGGAAAATTATGATTGCAGATCGAGGAGACTTTATGAAGAATTGGTTTCCGGATTGGAACATAGGTAAAAGAATATTGCCTATAGTTGTTGAATATTTTGGCTTTAATCGTGAATCAAAGGTTAATGACTTTATTCGTGATTCAAAGGTTATTGAGCTTGAGAATTGGCTTAATGAAGGAGCTTTACTTCCTTTCGTTGGAAAATATTGTCCATGTTGTAGTTTTTTATATACACTTGTAAAGGAAGTTATGGTTGAATCTAAAGTTATGTGTGAGCTATTGGAAAGTGATATTTTCATTGAAGTCAAGACGGTTAAAGACTACTGCACGTCAAAACCAAGCAAATATTGGTTTGAATTAGCCGTAAAAAAAAGCTGTGTCCAAGGGTAAAAAGATATACAATCTTAGATGTTTTGATGATGACAACCTACTTGAGTGGGTAATGGGATGTAAAGAAGCAATTTGTGAACTAGAACTTATAGATCCTTATTTCAAGTCTTTCAGTTTTGATAAATTAACTAGACTGCACAGAGTGCTGGCATTGTTACAAGACATGAAAAATGAAATTTCAAAACTGAGAGCTTCTGAATTTAAGTTGGCAAATGAGTGTTTCCCTATGCTACTGTTCAAAAAAAGTAAAAATCTTTTCTTTTGCTGGGTTACATTATACTGCAGAGATATATTTGATGAATATTGTGACAACTCTGAGTTGGTTTTAGTAATCACAGTAATTCTAGATCCACGATTTGAAATGGATATTGTGGAACATCTCTACAATGAAATTTATGATGATGAGGCAGACACACATTTGAAGAAAATGTTTGATGATGTCACAAATATTTACAGTGAATATGCAGAGGATGTCAACAGTTCTGAATCATTATGCTCTTCAAAACAAGGTGATGGTAGTTCTTCCATGGGAAGACCAAATGCATTTCCACAGAATGTGACTGATGTTGCTTCACCGAAATCAGAACTCAATCACTATTTGACAGATTCTAAGGTTCATCCACATGAAGAGTTTGATGTCCTAGAATGGTGGCTTTACAATTCTCTAACTTATCCAATAGTAGCTAGGATTGCTCTTGATTTCTTATCAATACCTATTTCTACTTGTTATACTAGTTTTTGTTCTTCTTTGTGGGATGACATTGATGGTATTTATATTACCGGTTTGGATGTCCGACCTAAAATGTGCTTGGATCTGTACAAAAGTCTGGTTGAATGACTCTGAAAATATATAATGAAGTGTTGTTGAAAATTTATATTGTAATTTTGGCTTCCTATATACTAAATTTTACCCTTTTTAGTATAATAACTATGAAGTTAAAATTAAAATAAGGGATCGATATTTTATATTAAAATATATATATATATATATGATCAATGTGAGGATAGAAATTATCAATGTGGAGATAGAAGTTACAAGCAAATGGTCATTTCATATAGTAACGTATTTGTATGGCCATGGCTGGAAATCATGAGAAAAGTAAAAATGTTGGTTCTGAATCAGGTTTTAATTGATCACAATGAAATAGTGAAGGCAGATTAGAAGAATTTGCAGCTGGCCACCTTGTTGCCACAACTGTTTCATCATTGCATTTCCATTTCCTACAGATCTCAAGTGTGTTACTAATTCGTATTCAGTCTCTCTGTTAATTATTTTGATCTGCGGAAATCACCTTTAATTATTCTGTACTGTTTTACTTTGTCGCTATAATTTCCATGTATCATTTATTTCATTTTTATATCTTGAATATTTGCTTTAGGTATCCTCCTATTCCCACCTTAGACTTGAAAATGTGGGCTAAAGACAGAAATAAAAGATGTTATATTCCAATGGAGGAACTTTATTCAACTGATATTTATTAGCTTGTAATATGGAAGAAAGTAATAGCGGATTTAACAAAATCCGAATACAAATCCAATCAATTAATAAAGGTGTGAGTGAGGGCGCATCGAACTCTCAATCAATTAATCCGAATACCAAACTCACTGAAACAAAGAAAGGAAGACGCCGAACACTCAAGCCTTTTAGCGGATCGAATTTCGGACCATTCGAAACCATTGTCATTTTACATTCAACACGTTTTAATTTCGAGAGCGTAGTCCTCATACATAGCAGTCCCACAGAATGACATAAGTTAGACTTAGAGGAAGCCAAACATTGTACCGGATCGAATATCCGATTAGACGAAAGCCTTTTCCAAAATGGAACAACTGCACACGGAAGCCAACATCTTAGTTAAAAAAAGTCCTCTTTTTTCCTATAAATTAAAAGATGCAACTCATCTTGAACACACACCAACCAAAATGGCCATTGCAGAGAGTATCAAAGCTCTGTTTACTTCAATCATCACCTTCATCATTTCCCATATCTTTCACAGATCAGACCCGCCTCTGCCATCACAGACACCACCTTCCTCTTCTATTGACATAGAATCGCAAGCAGTTCCTGCACCTCAACACAATGGCAACCACTTTCTGCACCAGTGGAAAGATGTTGTTATGGCATTTTGCTTTACATCCGCACTTGAGATGGCTCTCATGTTTGCACAACTTCAATCCAGGTTCCCCGTTTCATTTCATATTCTCTCTTTCTCTATCTTTCTTATCTTTGTTATTCTGATAGTTGCAAACATCATTGCCCAAGATTTCACAACCGCAACTCAAGTGTTAGAGCTAGTTTCAGTCATTCTTGTTGCCACAACCGTTGTTTTCACCATCACCATTCCATTTCCTCTGATCCTCAAGTGTATCACGTGGGCTCTGTACGCGATCTCCTTGTTAATTATTTTGATTTCCAAATATTACTTTTAATCACTTGTTATTTGTATCAACTTTCTAATTCAACTTTCTTACCTCTCTGATGAGATGAGGGATACAGTCAGTGTATAACATATTCTGTGTGTTTTGTATTTGTAATAAGATGATGCAATAATATTTCCTTTGTTTGTTTCCATATAATATTTATTATATATTTTGTCATTCGTGGAGGCAGAGAGGGAGAATGTAGAAATTATCAAAGGGAAAGAGCATATTATCTGAGTTCGAATCCTAAATAGACAATGATATTTCGGATTCAAAGTCGGATGTCCACATGCATTGAGTTTTGGCATGAGGCGTATTAATTCGAAATAAATAAATTACTAATAAATAAACAAAATATCACTAGGAAAACTTTCGTGATTTGTTTTTTGCCATATCAAAATATATAATTTCTCATCACAATGTCACTTAACTATTTTTGCATAATGATCAATATTAATATAATTATTACACTCATCATAATTTGTACTCTAACTCATAAACTACTTACCTTTATGCAAAAACGACTGTATGCATAACTTTCTTCTATTAGAACTATCAGAACTTACCTTGGGTTTTAAGCTTTGTGCCCTCCTTTCATATTTATTTTCATAAATACTATACATTTTCAATATAAGTTCTTTAATATCATCTATGCAATTAACAACGTTAGTAATTGATAAATTATCATTAATAACATCTAATAAATTTTTTACTTCTAATATCTTTGCCTTAAGACCTAAGACAGTGGCAGTGAGATAAAAAAAAAAAGAATTTTGTTTCAACGTTTTTTAAATTTCTATTTCATTTATTTAGATATATTTTTGGAAAGTATATGAAGCTTATAATCTTTAAAAAATCATTAATTTCTAACCAACTATACAAAATTAAATAAATAAGATTGTACACACATGAGCATTGGTTCATAGTTGTCTTCAATGGCTTGAACATGTTCATTAGAGTCATAACAATCTTTTAATCATGATTTGTCAAAAAAAAGGATTTTTTGAATCTTTTGGTTGGGTGTTGAAGAACTATGTTACAGGTATTTCATATTTTTTGCATGCTTTTAACATAAGGTATCTTGAGTTTTATCTAATTTTAACATTTTTTTTTAATTTTTTTTGTTTTAACCTCATTGACTCACATAATTCATGATATATTTACATCTATGGTGGGGATGATGAAATGTATACAATGACATGTCTAATTATGTATATTCTATCTTTAGCCATGCTTAAACCATTTTGAGCTATTAAATTAATAATATGATATACACATTTAATATAAAATACTGTTCTATTAAATGGAACTTTGTCATTTTTTTTTTTTGCATTATGAAAAGTCATTGTAAAAATAAAATTATTAATTTTATATTCATAAAAAATATTTGTTAATGTTTGATAAATTATAAGAGCACTATATGAATATTTTAAATTTATAAATGCAATTATTATTCTTTTTGCATAACTACCAATTAGAATCATTGTAATAGGTAGTTGCGTATAAGTACCATATGTCTTGATTTGTAGTTGTCCATAAGTCTAAAATTATTGAAATTACAACATTAGAATTACAAAGTTCTCCAATAACTTTTAATTTTATTAATTCATAATTTCTAAGAATGTTTGATTTCAGAGTAGACCTAGAAATTCTTTTAAATATAGGTTGAATACTATTTTGTATCATTCATTCTAATATTTCATCTTCAACGTAAGAAAAAGGTTGGTCAGAAGCATCAACATATCTGGTTATGTAGTCTTATATTTTTATTTAATCATAAATGAAAATAGACATTTCTCTCATGTACCCAGAACTGCTCACACCTCCTGTTGCACTAGTGTCGAAACCAATGGATTGCAATCTGGTGAAGGTAATTTGTTGTTGTCCTCTAAGCTCATGTGAATTTTTTTTTACAATATATGTAACATCCCTCCCCAGAAGTACTATCCACTAAACGAGAAATGTTACGAATTAATATCCGAAGCGTCTATTATTTTTTTTTAAAATACTTTAAAATGAACATATCACTAAAAGTGTTTAGAAATTATTCTAAGAAAATTGAAAATTTGGAAGCGAACAAAAGATGTATATACTCATTTGAAAACATACAGTAATCCTATACAACTATACAATCAACTCAAAAAGGTAAATAGTCAACAAGAACATGCGACTGTATGCATGTAATATAAACCAGAGATAACCTGTAATAACCAGATCTATCTTGCCTGACCTGACCCTATCTCGCAGCTATCTCGATCACCTGTACCTATAATCATGAAAGAAAAGGAAGTGAGAGATAAGAACACTCAGTAAGGGGAAATAATTAAGTAAACTATCTCCTTTCTTGTTTTAACTCACTCTTGGAACTCAATCTCATATCATAACCTTTATAAGAAATCGAGGGGATAATCTAATTCATTTTTTACTATTTGAGTCATACTTCGTCTCATCTAGTGTCTATTTGATATTTTCTGAAAACTAACTATAGGGATTTGATACTTTTCTAAACTCGAGCTCTCTTATTTTCTCTCACTACACAATTTCTAAATCTGAATTGAGCTCTACTACGAGTGGACCCTATTGGGGGTTTATATCCTATTACGGACGTGTCCTACTGCAGGCGGTGTAGTGTAAAGTACTCTCTCATAGTTCATAGCATACATGTGTGTCTTATATCTTACTAATCTTTCTTCCATCTAAATCTATTTATAACTCACCAGACCATACTCTTGGGATGACCCCTGAATCTTGAGCCATGAATTCCTTTTCTTGCTTTTTCTTTCTTTTCTTCTTTTTTGCTTTTTCTCTCTTTTCTTTCCTTTCCTTTCCTTTCTTTATTTCTTCCTTTCCTTTTTCTCCTCCTTTTCTTTCTTTCCAAAAACTGTAAAATATTGTTCACAAAACTATTCATTTGGTAGGATAACCTTTATTTTTCATATAATTTTACAATCTAAACGGTCTCTAATTTATACAAGCTATATATCGTTAAAACGAGAATTCAAAGAGCTTTCCACCAAGCTATAATAGCACTCATAATTCATTAGATAAGACAGTCAAAATGTGAGATGAATTCAGTGGCAAAAACCTGTATTTCTTGTTTATTTGGGTAAAGCAGTCTTTTTGGTTCATACCATATTTAATAGTTCAAACGATCGTTAATTTATACAAGCTATATATCATTAGAAAGAGGATTCAAAGAGATTTTCAACAAACTATAATAACACTCATGATACATCAGATAAGACAACCAAAACGTGAGATGAATTCAGTGGCAAAAAAACTGTCTTCACTGTTTATTTGGTAAGACAGTTGTTTTGTTCATGCAATTTAACTATCCAGACGGTCTCTAATTCATACAAGCTATATATCATTGAAAAGAGGATTCAAAGAGCTTTCTATCAAGCTATAATAGCACTCATGATACATTAGATAAGACAGTCAAAATGTGGGACGAATTCAATGGTAAAACTGTAAATATTAATCAACTCTCTATCATCAACAAAATCATACACATAGATACCCCAAATGGCAAAACAACATTTCTCAACTATAAAATCATCATTTATAACATAGATCCAAAGAACTAAAAACATAAAATATAAAACATATCAAGGATAATACCCCTTACCTTGTTTCAAGTCAATCCTTGCAAGTTGGTTTCTTCCTCTTTGTCTTACTTCCTTTATTACCAAAACCACCTTAAATCAACACCAAAACATAGTAACATATTCATATAACATGCATCCAATATATAGATAAACATAGGTAAAGGGAAATAAAGAAGAGCTTTTGGTTACCAAGGCTTCCAAAGTGCTTCCTCTTTTTTTCCTTCCTTATTTATCTTCCAAAACCCTTTCAAATCACCCACTTTTCTTCAAAAACATAGCAAGGAAAGGAAGAAAGCTGCCTTCTTCTGGAAGAGATGGGAGAATGATGGAAAAAGGGTAAAAGTTACCTTTTTTGAATTTTCTCTCTATATATATATTTACATACTTTTTAATATATATATATATATATATATATATATATATATATATATATATCTTTATTTTTTCTTTGTAAATGCTTTGAATATAACACACACACACATACATTTCAACATATAAATTTAAAACTGAAAATGTCTCAAAGTAGGACCAAAAAATACAAGTGCCCCTGAAACGTACCTGAGGGTATTACACTATAATATGTCTGCGAAGATGCCCCTTGCTACCTAACTTGCATATGTTAAACATAAAACCATAATATTTGCACACTGCTTGGTGAATTTCTCTTCCTTCAATCATTTGTTGTATTTGGTCGAAGTAATCTCACACCATAAACCTTTACTTTCTTTTCTTTCAGTCAAACCTATGGTTGTCCCACTTTTACCAGTTGATGCTCCTCTTGTTTCACATAGATTATCAATAATATCATCAGTACCAGCATAATAATATTTAAATGGATTGAAATCATTTGACTATGGATCCATTTGTAAAATATATTGATAAAATTGAAATAAAAACTAAATTATAAACACAAAGAAATATTGTTTATGAATTAAAAGACTTTCAAAATGAGAAATTGATGAGAGAATATAAGATTGAAAAGAATGAAAAATTGGGTGATTGAGAGTGTGAGTGTATATGAATTTTGGAAGGGGAACGAGGGATTTCTATAGGGAAAGTTTTGAAGAAAAAACCAAAACAAAAAAATATATATTTTTTTAAAGGCCAATGGCTCCATTGGCCTAGGATAGCAAAAGCCAAAACAACTTCTACTAGAATGGCTTCTGCTGATTCTTAAAAATTCAAAGAAAAATTTATTTATTTTTAGGTAGTGCCATGTGGGTTGGGTCAACCCATGGTACGACTTGAAAGACTTATAAGCATGGCACGACCCACCATAATAATAGATTTTAGGCTAGCTTGGTCCATTTGACATCTGTAGATCTTATAATAGTAGGGAAAATTGATTAGAAATTAGTGAAATGAAATATTTAAATATTAATTGTACGAATTGCATTAATCAGTGTAAACTAGGAAAGCATATTGGTAATAGAAACTAAGCTTTAATTCAATGTTTGCAAGATATGGCACAATGGTACAAAAACAACTTGACCCCAGAAAATGCTGGAATCCTTGATGAATCCATAGCCTACCTTCAGTCTTTTCAACGACAAGCATATGTAACCTGACCTACTGTCTGTCATGTTCAAAACTGGTATTATGGTTTTGGTTTTCTATTTAAGTACACTTATTTCAAATAATAGCATATGGTTCCTTGGATTGAGCTAAAATAGTTTAAATCCATAGAACAAAATGCCACTAAGTGTTTCTTCTCAAGTGTCTCCCTCCTTGTTAGGTTTACTTGGTTGATCTCTTATTCAACTTAATTTTATTTGTCTTTTTGTTGGGTATTAGGTGATAGTGTTTATGTATATTAACAGGAAATAATTAAAATAAATGAACAAAATGACAAATCTAGACCTACTCTAGATGAAAAGATGGTGTTAGATATAAATTTACAAAATTCATCATATTCTAAACAAAAAAATGATCAAATGATTAGAATGATTTCACTTCTTTAGGCTCAAAGTAGAAGGATTGAGTTCATTGTAGATATTGCAAGAGATACCTTATAAGAATAAGTAAAAGTGAAACTACATATCTTAGACATCATTTAAAAAGATGCGTTGGTTTGACAAATCACCGTGTAGTAGACAAAGCAAATGGTGGTGGGTTAATTCTCCAATTTATCCAACATTAACTATGATGGCTTATAACTTCTTGTCAATACATATTTCATGGCCTTTTCTTCCAACACATTTTGATTATTCTTTGAGGAATGAAATTGATTATTCTTCTTGTCAATCTCCCTCATCACTATTTTTATACGTATAGCTTGTTTTTAATTACTTTTTACTATTTTATCTTCTTTTTGTTGTAATTGTGGTGATATGGCATCAGAAATATGAATGAAGAATTGAAGATATGTTCATGTACTTGTGAATATTTGGGTCATTATCATGTAGCAGGAAAAAGAAAGACATCTTAGTCTGAATAGTAGAATGAAAGGTAGAGTGGATTACAAGCATAACAATATTAGGAGTATGAATTTTTTTTTTCTATAGAAAAAATCAATTTTTTTAAGTTTTTTTTTTCTTTTGAATGAATCAAACTTTACTATTTCTAAAAGTTCAATTAGAAAATTTAAAAGTCTAATCTATTCAATAAAAATCAAAATTATATCTTTAATAGAAAAAATGTGATTGTTTCATACTCTCCCTTTAGATTATATACATGCAATTAAATTTTGAATTCAAAGTTGGATATCTACATGGAATTTTGGGACGTTGACTTGGAGTCGATGTCTTTTTTATGTTAATTACTTTTGTATTATCTTCTTTTTTCTGGTTGTAAATTGCTTGAGAGTTATCTTATTGTTATTGTAATTTTCATGTATTTCTTATTGTTAGATTGATGTATTAGTTTTTACATTATTTCAGGGAGTACATTATTCCACTACCATAATTAATAAATCCGTAGCTATATGGAAAAATGACACCTTGATTTATGTTAACAGTAGTTTATTTATTTTTATTGTTGTGATCTATGTTGTCACACGATAAAACTCCTCTTTGATTGAACTTATAAGAACCAACATTTAGGATATGATTAATTAGTGACAAACTACAAGAATAATAACTGGACATGTAATCTATCCACCAATCATTTAGGAACTCCGTATCTAAAAACTCATTTCCCTATTCTCTTATGTGTATATAAGGAAAGCAATTGACTTATATAAAATCAAGATCGTGATATCAATGTCATCATTTTGTTTTTGTATGATCGAAATAGGAATAAATATTTAAAATCATATTAAATTTATAAATATTAAGATATAATATTTGCATGTAATTATATCACTTTGTCTTATAAACATTCAATCTAAGAATCAAGGATTGAAAGAGAGACACAATACTTTGTTGTATTTACATTGTCGGAGTACTTTCACAAAAATATATACGTAACTTTAGGTGTAAGCCTTGAACAGTGTATCAAACCACATTAAAAACTTTTTTGTATTCAATTTATTTAAGTTTTTACTCTCATATTCATAATCAAATTCAATTGTTAATGTAATTTATAGCAAAATTATTTAGTTAATTTTAATTGTCATTATCATAGTATTTCTTACATAAGCATTGTATTGTGTACTTTCATTTGTTGATAAAAAAAATCTTATTGACAATTTGACATTAGAGGATGGCCTGTTGTTGAAAATACTTGCCCATTGTCAATCTCTCACATACTTGTCTTCCCAAATGCCTGCGAAAGATATAATAGAAAAGTTTTGATTGATTGCGTTTTCAATGCAACTGACTTTGACCATATATTATCACTACCCTAGGATCATTTATTCCTACAATTGAAAATCGATTAGTTTTGACAACTGAAAGATACTAGCCAACATCCTTTACCGTTTGTGCAACCATATATAGCAATTTGTGACTCCACAAATGTTGCCCAACAAATAAATAACGTTGCCCCAATAGTGCAAACATTGTCAAAAGACCTAATTCCCTCAAAAGGTTATGTCGTAATAGGAATACCAATTTTTCACATAGTTACCATTTGTTTTTTTTTACGATGAGGACAAAGTGCCTTTAGATAGAAGATTTCGAACTCGCTTTAATTCATATAAAACTCTTATATATTGAGACAAATTTGTCTAATCTTATTTTAACCGGTATTGAGACAAAACTCTTTTATATAGTTGCATAACCCTTAACATATTGGCTAACTTAAGACACTCTCTAAATAATGGCTATTTTAATTAATAGTTCTTTTATACATTTATTAGTTTGGCTATAATTCTATCAAATTTTTAGTTTGATTATTTCTTTCAAATAAATAAATTTGATTAATGAGTATTTTCATTTTTTTAATTTTTGTATTTTATTTAATGTATATTTCTTGCCCACCCTCTTTGAATATGATACAAACAATTTCATTAAACCCACTTATGTAAAATTCTTACATTGACTCTTTGAATACAATATGGGCCTTGGGACCATACTCTACAACATGGTTTTTAAATCTGGATTGGACTGATTCATCCAACCAATTAAACCATCAATTGATTAAATCATGTATAAAATTATGTTTGATTCAATTAATATAAAAAATTATTTTTTTCAAAAACTTATTATGAAAACTTGAATCAAAACCTTATTTATTATATTTAAATATGTATATTTAATTATTTTAATGTTAAATAAATTAAATTATATAACATTTTTTTATAATAAATCAATCTGACTACTGATCAATTGATTTAACCACTAAATAGGTCAAATCGTTCTTTCACTATATTGATATCTTATCCGATTATAAATGCATTGTTCTACAGCTGCCGCAAGCCCTTATTATTAAGGCCCGGATCAGCCTGTCCCTAGGAACCGGCCCGGATTGAACTGGTCCCCGTTTCATCAGCTTTATAAAGCTTATGATTGCAGGTAAGAATGGTTAGAAACTAGCGAATGAAATATTTAAAAATATATTAATTATACAACTTGCATTAGTCAGCGTGAACTGGGAGAATGTGCTGGTAGTAGGAACAGAGGGTGAGTTTATTTCAAATTTTAAATTGCTTTCACAAAAGCCCAACGAAGTAACCCTAATTCCTGTACTTACACTGAAGGGTATCTCTGTTTTTCTTATTCAAAAGCCATGGAAGCAATATCCGTTGGATCTGATCCTCGTCTTTATTTTCAAGTTAAGTATATGTTTTCTCAGTCATTCGTGTTAAATTTATACATCTCTCTGATATATGTGTAATTTCTGTAGGTGGGAAAGATAAAAATCAGTGAGGGAATGAAATGTTTGCAAGAATTAGTACAATGGTACAAAAGCAACTTCACCCCAGAAAATGCTGCAATCCTTGATGAATCCATGACCTACCTTCAATCTCTTCAACGACAAGTACAGGTAACCTTTCATACTGTCCGTCATGTTTAAAACTGGTTTTGGTTTTCTGTTCAAGTACACTTATTTCAAATATTAGCCTCTGGGTCCTTAAGTTGAGCTGAAACTATTCAAACCTGAAGAACAAAATGCCACTAAGTGTTTCTTGGCCAATGTCTCCTTCCTTGCCGGATTGTCTTAAATGTGTTTCAATGGAGTTGCTTGATTTTATAATTTTTTTATTGGGCATTAAGTCATAGAGTTTATGCATATTAACAGGAAATCATTGAAATAAAACAACAAAATGACAAATTTAGAACTACTCTAAACGAAGAGATGGCGCTGGATGCAAATTTGGAGAATTCATCGGGATTTAAACGAAAAAGGTGTTCGAAAGATTGGGAAAACTTCATTTTTTTGGACTCAAATGGGGAGGAAAGGGCTCAGTGTAAATATTGTAAGAGTGACATAGTAGTATCAAGTCAGAGTGGAACCAAATTTCTCAAATGTCATTTACAAAGATGCCCTAACTTGAGAAATCCAAATGGAGGAGCAAATAAAGCAAACGAGGAAAGTGTGGTTGATCGAGAATTGAATGGCTTTGATGTGATACGAAAGATTATTAAGTATGGGCTAAACGGGATAAAGAATGGTATAGTTGATGTTTACAAACAAGAAAAAGATGAACTTTGTGGATATTTGGTAAAAATCCCATCTCGTTTTACTTTAGCTTTTGAGGTGTCTTCCACTAGGGATGGTTCCCTATCATATTTGGCTATCAAAGTTGGATTTATTGATGATAGTTGGAAACAGAAGGCTAGGATAATATGTTTAGAAGAAGTTTTTTTAGGTTCATATGAAAAAGTTTTGAAGCGTTCGCTTGAGAATTTTAACATTGACAAAAAGATATGCTTTGTTTATTGCAGCTATTTCAGCAGTGCTGAAATTAAAATGATCAATGACATTTTTGAACGAGGTTCGCTTCCAATCATTGGGAACTTTGTGCCAGTTTTTTCTTTACTAGAGCATCTTGAACATCATGTATTATGGGGTGGATGGCCATGCAAAATTTTAGATAAAGTGAGAAGTCTTGTGGGCTATGTCAGGTCTTCAACAAACGGTAATAAGTTCCAATCTTCTGTTAAAAAGGCTCTATCCATGGGCAAAAAAATTACATCTCAAAATTTTCCTCCTGAACCATATGAGAATGTGTATTTGCTTGAGTGGGTTATTGGATATAAAGAAGCACTTTTTGAACTGGGGCATATAGATACAAATTGCAATTCAATAAATTTTACGAAGGAGGATTGGGATAAGACAATCGCATTGCATAGCATTCTGAAAGTGGTAAAAGGTGCTTTTGATAGCTTGTATAATTGCAAAATTATCACTGCACTCTTGCATTTCCAAGTGGTCTTTGACATTTATTTTAATCTGCTTCAATGGAAAAACAGTGATGATCATTATGTTCGAGAGATAGCATCAGGGTTTGGTGAATTTTGTGATCAGTTGTGGAACAATTGTAAGATTTTAGTGATGAATGTAATTGTTGATCCACGTTTCAAAATGGATGGCATAGAACGGTGGTTCAAAGAGAGTTACGGCAATGAGGCAGACACTTACCTTCAGCAAATCATTGAAGTTACTACAAATGTTTATATTGAATATGCAAGGGGCATCAACTATGGTGATAGGGCTATCTCAAATGCTTCACCAGAAGTAGAACTCAATAGCTATTTCAAAGATCCTAAAGTTGATTCTGGTGAAGAGTTTGACATTTTAACTTGGTGGCATCTCAATGCTTCCACTTATCCCACACTTGCAAGGATTGCACGAGATTTTCTGCCAGTGCCTAAATTTACAGGATTTGGTTATTCCATGGTGGCAGATGATGAACAGATTTTGATGAATCCAGACTTGGATGGTTATCTAAAACTAGTTATGTTACAAACAAAACTTTGGTTGTCTTACTGAATATATGAAATTAAGTTTCTGTAGCCTCTTGAAAGTTGAATCCCCTTACTAATTTGAAACACCTGAAATTTTGCAGTGCATGTGTTTATACAGCTCCATTTAAAGTTCTTATTGTTTGGTTTCTTATTGCTTACCATGAATATGAAGTCTTTACTAATTTGGAGATTCAGAAACAAGAATCAAAGTGTATCAATTGTAGACATGTGCATCTGTTCAATTACTAATTATCAGAAATATTCCTAAATGGTAAGATTCTTAGTACTAATATTGGTAGGGGGCATTTTCAATGGAACGCCCCTCCATAAATAGGCGTATGCGGCGATGAGCAGTGAGCAGAAAGTATTCTTTATTGGGAGTTAGATTTAGATTTGATTGGGGTTTGAGTTGGAAAACAATGAGAAAGGTTAGTGAGCACATTTTGTTTTGGACGTTGAAGATGAGAACGGTGAGTGCATTTTCGTTTTTATGCAAACAAAAGACGGAACAGTAATTTAAACTGATTTATATACAAGATTTTACCTGATTCAGGCGACACGTTGAACCTTTTTGTACTTGACTTATTATTCACGAGCTATGTAGTTATTCAACACTTTATGTATACACGTTAATTGGGCTAGGCCCGGCCCAAAGCATGAAAGAAAAGCCTGGCATGAGAAGGCTCCATCTGGTACTATAGTATGTCGCGTTAGGCCCATGGGCCTATCATGCCGGACTTGGGGTTTTACTATTAAGCCATGGGGTACCTGTTCGGTTTGATACTGTATATAAAAAAATATTTTTTTTTCCTTATCTTTCGCTTCTACCAAGGTAGAGGCAGAATTTGCTTCTGCCACTTGGTAGGTAGAACCATTGGCCTCTGCGAAATTTTTTAATTAATTTATTTTTTTTATATAAACTCATTTAATTTTTCTTCATTTTCATTTTCATTTATAAATATTTCAATCTTAATTATTTCATTATATTTTCAATCTCATTTTTTCTTATTAACTTTCTTTCGAAAAATATCTGAATTCGTAAATAATAATTCTCTGTGTTTATAATTTTATTTTTATTTTTATTTTATCATTACAAAATATTTGAATTTGTAAATAATAATTCTTTATCTTTGAAGAATTTAGAGATTTGGATGTAGAAGATGAGTAGATAAATATTATATGGTAGATATACTTTATTTATATTTTGTAATTTATACAATATGTAAATTAATTTATTTGTACTATGTTATCAATTTATAATATTTTTTATTATGTAACTATAATATTCCTCTATCACAAGTGAGAGATTATAAATAAAATATTCGAGGTACTGTCTTCGGTTTTAATAATTAAAAAATAATGTGTTTAAAAATTTTAATTAAATTTTTTTTAAAAAAATATTGATTAAATAGGTTGGGCCTTATATATCACTGGGCTGGCCCAACCCATTAGCCCGATGGACTGAGTTAGAGTCGACCTGACCCGACCTATTGACACCTCTGATTTTATGTGTTTCTATCAAATAAGTAGGATGCAGTCTAAGCTAGATAGGGATCAAATATTATTTTGACTTGAATATGTTGAATTCAAACTTAAAAAATTTCAACTTATTAATCTTGAGTTTGGCTTGAAATTGACACCTCACTAATGTTGCCACATCTGGTTTTGCCAACAATTTTTCTTCTTCATAATTTTTCTTTTTCTTCTCTAGCAATTGTTCTTTTTTTTCCCTTCGGTGTTAGCATTTACTAATTAAACGAACTAAGTTTGATTTTAAACTAGTCATTCAAAATTCAAACCAAGTTTAAGCTAACCTTTTTTCAAACTCATTTTGAATCCATTCCTGTGTATGATAGTGATATACTTTCACTGAATATACGTACTTGATATATAAATTAAATATTATTCAATTATATAATGATAAATAACTTGTATACATAAATAATCTATGTATCAAATTGTGTATTAAAAAAGGCGTACATATAGTTTTATTGTTTTAGATATGCCAAAAAATTTATTCCCACCCAAGGTTTAGTGTATATCCAAACTCCCACCTGTGAAGTTTCAAAAACTCAAACACCTATTTATGAACTGTTAAAGTTAATAAAATATGTTAGTTTTAAAGGTAAAATCATCATTTAACTAGTGATACTAAAAAAATAAAACTTTATTTTATTTTCCCCCTAAACTCGAAAAAGCAACAATTTTTCTCCTTGATTAAACTTTGAAAAATTGCATTTTCCTTTTACGGTATCCATTTTTCGGCAAACCCTTTTCCTCTCTGACAACCAACACCTCCCCTTCTTCTAGACTCGTCTTTGTCAACAAAGATGATTGAAAATCATCTTCGTTGATTTGATAAACGATTCTCATATTCATTTTTTTGTCTAGACGAAGACTAGTCTTCTCTTGCGGAGATGAGACTAGAAGAAGGGAGAGAGAGGGTCGAAGGGTGCTAGCTGCCAAAAAGAGAGAGAATTTGCTGAAAAATGGAAACCCTAGGGGGAAATGCAACTTTTCAAAGTTTAATTCTTGAAAAAAACTGTTAATTTTTAGGTTTTGGGGGGGAAATGAGATAAAATTTTATTTTTTTATTATCACATGTTAAATGATGATTTTACCTTTAAAAATAACAATTTTTTTTAATTTTAACAGCCTATAAGAGGTTGTTTGAGTTTTTGAAACTTCACAAATGAGAGTTTAGATATACATTAAACCTTAGGTGGGAATAAGTCTTTTGGCCTTTTAGATCATCTGATTTATGATTTATGGGAGAAGCTTTGATAAACTCTTTTTAAACTTATTTAAAAATATGGCCAAAAGACTTACTCCCACCCAAAGTATCATCTTTTTCTAAATTCCCACCTTTTTAATTTTAAAAATCTTATTTATCCACCTATAGGTGGTTAAAATTATCGGAACCCTAATCATTTAAAATTTTATTTCTTTTTTCCCTTCTAAAAACTAACTATTTTTCCCTAAGCCAAATTTTAAAAAATGACATCCCCCCCCAGGGTTTAGTTTTCAAACTCTAATGCTATTACTAGTGGTCTCTCCCTCTTAATAGTTTCTCCCCCTCCAGTGATCTCTTTTCTCTCACCTAGACTTTTGATTGAAGTCAAATGAAGGTAGGGAGATGAAAAGCCTTGTTTTCCCAGATGAAGCTCTTCGTCTTTTTAGACGAAGACGAAGATCTCGTTTTTGTCTCTTTGGCTTCATTCAACATCGATCGGGCATCCAGGTGAGAGGAGGGAGATCACTAAAGGGAGAGAAAGCATCGGAGGGAGAGACCGTCGGTAATAGTGTCGAAGTTTGAAAACTAAACCCTAGGCAAAGGAATGTCCTTTTTTTTTAAACTTGGCCTAGGGGAGAATGATTAGTTTTTAGAGTTTAGGGGGAAAGGAAATAAAATTTAAGTTTATTTTTAACATTACATATGAAATGATGATTTTGTCCTTAAAACTAACAAAATTAATTGTTTATAAATAAAATTTTCAAAGTTAAGAGATGAAAATTTGAAAAAAGAGGATACTTTTAGTGGGAATAAGTCTTTTGGCTTTAAAATATTAAAAGTTAAGAAATATCCTTATATTATTTTATAAATTGGCACATCTTCGGCAAATTGAAAACTTTTATGTTTTTCTATTCAAACAATTGAAAAATATTCACAAAGATTTCACTCTTACGAGAATTACTTAAAAAAAGTTGCATGAAACCTAATAATATATTGCAATCAAAGTTTCTAGACCTAGATTGATCTAGGAATTGATCGATTAGATGATCAATAATCTTAGTATAATGTAATTATAATTTTAAAAAGAATTATAATGGTGATAATGTCAACATTACAATCTTATCGACTTATCCTAATGATTAAACAGTGGTTCAATATGATTTATCATATTCAATTCTCGCTTAATCCAATTAAATAACTAAAACGAATTTTAACCTTAACTCGAATCAGGTTTATCACCAATATTTTGTGGGACTGGTCGGGCTTTAAAACAATAATGGATATTAAAAATCTCATTAATGAAGAAAGATTTTATTTAATGAAAACCCATTTTGATAGTTAGTGAAGACAAACAAAATCACCCCTAACGTGTGAATCAAAAAGGCTTGTTTTTCTAATCCTCTTTCGTACAATCTTCTCCTTCCTTCCAATCTCTTTCTTTCTTATAAACCCCCTTCTATTTTCTTCTCCTTTTCATTCATTGGTTAATTTATAGACATATCGCTATTCTTTGCTATATAAATCTTTTTGTTTTTTGCATTTTTCTAATTAAACAACTAATAAATTTATACCTTTATATAGTCATAAGCATAAATCTCTTAAGCTATACAATATCTATCATAATACATATTTTAGCATATAATGAAAATTAGTATTATATAGAGTGTATCATATAATATAATACAAGATGGTAATTTCATAATTAGGAGAGTATTTTTAATATTTTTAAAGATGGTGAAATGATGATATGAAATATTTATTGTTTTATCAGGAAAGACAAATTTTTCTAAAATAAAAAATAAAAAATTATATTATCGAGATACGACTAGATTATCATACTTTCAAGTAAATTTTTATAAATTTTGAAAAGGTAATCTCTTAAGGTACTATTGTAGAAGACCAAATATAAGGAATCCAGACCCTTTACAAGCTTAATTATTGCACATTAAAATTTTATTTATCAAGATGTTACTAAAATGACAATAGCTTTAACGGCCAATTGAGCGTTTTTGTCAATTTACACAAAAATCAATCATTTATAATAAATCTTAAAATATCAACCAATGGTGGACAAGTGGTTTCATCTTCTCTTTTTTCCGTTGTTCTTTTCTAATTTCCCCTTTTTGTCTCTTTTCCTTTCCTGCTCCAATTTTCCTCATTTTTTCCTTTTTCCTTCTACTCTTCTAGTTTTTCTGACATCTCGATGTAATTCTATTGTTTTATTTAAGGTTATATTCAAATTGAACTCATTCAATTTGTATGAGTCCAAAATGAGTTAAACTCAAATTAACTCTTGCTTACGAACTAAAAATTTTGATACAAAATAACGTCGTTTCGACTAATATATATTAAAATGATGTCGTTTTAATAATGAGTTAATTAAAAACTCAAACTAAACTTGAGTTTGGCTCTTTTGAAAATAGCCAAGCCCGAGCTCGACTCTGTTCAAATTCAAACCTAATTTCATTACAACAAATTACATAAAATATGACATATATATATGCTTTTTATATTTTTCATAAATTTGATAATAAATATTCAGTTATTAAATTTTACGTAATCGTATTTATGTTAAATACTATTGATTTAATAATATATATAAAAAATTGTTTGAAAAAAATCAATGAACTTTAAGAAACTAATAATACTAACAAATAAAAGTTAGAACTTATCTATTGCCCAAAAGGACTTGCTAAAACTATAAGCATTTTAAAAATGATTTTAGGCTACTGGTTTATATTTCAAACTTTCTTACAAAAATTTAAATAATCTATTTTACGATTTTTGGGAGAAGCTGTGATAAACTCTTTTTAAACTTATTTAAAATATTAAAATTTAAAAAATATATATTATTTTATAAATTGACTTATCTTTAGTAAATTAATAATTGAAGACTCTTTTATATATATATATTTTAAACCATTAACAAATATTCACAAAAAATTTGCTCTTACAAGCTTGACTAAGAAAAAGTTGTATAAAACCTAATAATTGGAATCAATGTTTTTTCAATTGTTCAAATGGATTAGTGATTTCAATATAATATAATTAATATATTAAAATATATTTTAGTCGAGATAATGTGAGCATGATAGTGACATCGATTTAACCTAATGATTGAATTGTGACTCAATACAATTCACATTATTCAACTTTGAATTAATTTAATTTAATGACTAAAATGGAGTTTAACCCTTACTTAAACAGGGTTTGTTACTAGTTATCGGTCTAATTGGTTTTAAAACACTGACAAGATATTAAACGTCTAATTAATGAAAGAGACTATGTATAATTAAAATCCACTATGACATTTAGTAAGACAAACAAAACCACCCCAACATGTGAAACAAAAGCCTGTTCTTGAACCGCCTCTAAAAACAATATTACCGAATCTCCTCTTCTTCCTGTGAATCGCTTTTCTTTCTTATATATTCTGCTTCTATAAATATTTATGTTCTTTGTATCTAAAAGAAGCAAAATCTCATGGTGGTGAGGAAGAAGAAGAAGAAGAAGAAGAAGAAGAAGAAGAAAGTAGGTAAGGTTTTGTTTATTGGCTTCAAGAAGCTTGTTTATATTGTTGTTTGTATTGATCATGGTCAGACACAGATCATGATAGTGTCTGATCATTATCAATACACATGATCTTTTTGGTGTTGACATTGAATGGTATACGATTTGCTAAGAGGAATCTTCTTCTTGATGAAGGATTCCTCAGATCGCATACAAGGGAAAGCCAGACATTTATTCTTTTTCTTTCTTCTTTATATTTTGTAAAAATTTATTTTGGAGTTTACAATAGATTATCTAAATAGAATTCTTGAACTTTTGCATTTTTCTAATTAAAATCTGACAAATTTCTACCTTCATCTAGTCATAAGCAAAAATCTCTTAAGATACACGATATATATATAATACAAATAAAAAATAATACAAATCTTATGATATATAAAAAATTGGTTTGATATATGATGTATTACATAATACAATAGGTAATGGTAATTTTACCGATATGGATTGATATTTTCATTCAGAGAAATGATGATAAGATAGAGATGTATCTGAGAAATCTCACTATTATGATGGGGTTTCTAATATTTTTCCAGATGATAACCTAACTTTATGAAATTTATATTTTTTTTATTTGAAGAGACATTTTTCTATGATAAAACATAAAACAAATCAAGTTTTCAATATATAATAAGATATACTATTCATCTATCATACTTTTCTAGTAATTTTGTGTAAATTTCAAATATGTTATCTCATGGAAGGTATTACTGTAGAAAACCAAAGATGTAGAATCTAGACTATTTACAAGCTTAATTATTGCACATCAAAATGTTATTTATAACAGACAAGAACCAAAGTTCACTTTCATTTTCCACCTACCAAAGTGACATTAGTGTAACGGTCAAATGGGATCACTTTATACAAGAATCAACAATTTTAAAATAATTTAAAAAAAAAACAATTTTAAATTAATTCCTAAAATACCGATCAATGGAGGACATGTGGCTTCATCTTTTCTTATTTTTTTCTCATTTTTTTACTTTTTTTTCCTTTTCCTTGTTGGCTTCCATTTTTCTCACATCTTAGGAGGCATTTGATTTAGGTGATGTTTTATTACTAAAATAAAAAGATTACTTTGAAGATAGATTACTTAGAAGATTACAAAGTATAAATGATTACTATGTTTAATAAAATTTAGTAGGTATAAATAATTATTGTGTTTGATTAAATGTAATAAAAGATTACTAGTAAATTATTTTACTTAAATACCCTTGATATATAATTATTTTTAAATATTTGTTATATTATTTGTCATATTAATTAAAAATAAATTTATTTTTGTTTCAAAAAATTAATAAATAATAATATAATTATAATAAAATCAAAATTATCTTGGTAATTTTTAAATACCTAAGGTGAATGTGACAATCAAATTATCATCTATATTACTTGCCACATCAGTATTGATAATAGAAAATTACTATAATATTTTATTACTGATAAACCAAATAAGGGAATAAAAGATAGATTACCAAGGTAATCTTAAAAAACTGGAACCAAACGCCCCCTTAATGCAATTTTGTTACTCTTGGATAAATCCACCCAAGATGGTGCAATTTAGTCAAAATATCACATGTCAGTGCAATTCTACCCATATTGCACCAAAATCGTGACATTTCTTGTTGCTCAACCCAAGTATCATCACCATCACCTCACAACATTGATCTCTCTTGCATTTCACAATGTACTCAACAGTCATCACCAGCAACCATCTTTACCTCCCTAAATCTAATTTTGGCATAATTTTAATTGAATTTGATTTGGATTTAAACTTGAATATGTTTGATTTGAATTTGTTTTTTCCTAAATCTCATGTTTGATTTGAGCCACAAACCGGACCATAGATTCTAACTATAAACTTAAATCAAACTCGAATTGAATCATTTTTATTTAAGTTAAACTCAAACCGCCCTTAATTTTGACTTAATAAACTCAACTTAATCTCAAACCAAATTAATTTTATTTGAGGTGAACTCAAGCCAACGGGTGTTCAAGCTCAACGTAGTTCTTATCCAACCCTAGATGACACTAGTGTATTTGAATTTGATCTGATTCTAGTTGTATTAGTGGTGAAAATGATTGGAAAAAAGATCAAGAGCTTACAAGATTGAGTCCAACAAAAAGAAGATTAAGTGAAAATTTCTTTGAAAAGAGGTTATTGATGACTAGTGTTGTTGATGATTAAGGTGATTAGCGTTGCAAATAACTGGTGGTTTTGGTGTTGAAAATAACAAAAGAAGAAGATATATTAAAATCAATAAAAAATATTTATAAAAAAGAAAAACAATATAATTATAATTATCAACAGATAAATGGGTACATTAAATGTTTTTAGAGGATAAACTGATCATCTATATGTTGATGCCGTTTTTGTCACTACACTAATAATGAAGAATACAAAAATTTAAATTGAAACCAAATGAACTTCACAAAGGAAGTGGATGACGTGTGGATAATTGAACTTTTCATCTTAAAGGACAATATATTGTTGTATAATCAAAGTTTGGGTGGGAAATAACCATTATTCTTGGCATGACCCATGAAATTTCCCTTGGGGTCCTTGGCACACAATACTTGTGTGGCCCTCTGTTCAAGTCACATTTTCCGAAGAAAAGAGTTACTTTCGCTTAATTACTTTAACATGATTGAAAAAAAAATTAAAAATTTAAATATTTCCCAAAAACCCTTAATTAAATCATAAACAACGGAAATGGTCAAAATATGTCGTAACAAACCATATTATCCAAGTGTGTGTAAAAATCCATTACATAAATAAAAGTTATATCATCCACATAAGTCAACATAAACACGTTCGGAAACATCAAGAATGTAAAAATAGGCTCATAACTAGTCCTTATCATGCATGATCACCAGTTGACAAGAAGCTACACTGCTAAGGCTGGATTCGAATAGAGTCTATTCAAGTTTGAGTTCGAACTTGGCTTGAACAAGCTCAAAACAAGTTAGTTCTATACAAACTCGCTTGAGCTCAAGCTACTCATCAAATTTGACAATTAAAAATTTTGATACAAAATGACGTCATTTTGACTAATATATATTGAAATGATGTCGTTTTAATGGCAAAATAATAAAAAACTCGAGCTGAGCCGAATTCAAGTCGAGTTCGAGCTCTACTATATACAAACCAAGCCAAACTCGAGCTCAACTCGACTTGAATTCAACCCTGTACATTGCCACAAGAATCCCATGTTGTTTACAAAATATAAATAATAAAGTTATACATACTCATTTTGAGTATATAAATAAGTATGCACTTAATATGTATTATCAAGTGATTGGGTATTTTTAATGAAGGATAAAGTAACACTTAATCATATGATAACACAATATATGTGTACTCAAAGGTAGGTACATATAACATCACTCAAATATTAAAAAGGAAATAAGTGAGCGATTACTCAATCAATAAGTAGGAGTATATAATTTTATGTTAACTTTTATTCATTTCCACATATCTTGTCTCACATTCTTATTTGTGTTCCCTCTCATCATCTAAGGTGCATCTCGACCTAGACTTCGATGACATGGAATGCGAATGTATAAAAAATCATTTTTTTCAAAAATCAATTGGTGAAAACACTTTTCAAAATCAGAATGATAAAATCATCAATATCCCTATATCGATAGGATTAGACTGAGATATGGATTCAACATTTTGACCACATAATTCAAACTCTTAGGGTATCATACGTCATAGTATGTATGAACTTGTCTTAACACATCCCAGTGGGTACAATCTATGGACTCTCTTATAACACCTCTTTGTGGGTGCATTATGTGAATGGTGTGTCATTTCTATGAGTACAACACCTTTTTGTAGGAACATAATCAATGGCACAAACATGTTTAAGAGGATCTTTGTGTTCCACAAGTCTTCTATAGGATCCTTGTATCACAAATCTCATTAATTACCCTAATGCTCAAAAAGCATGAGCTTTTGGATCTAAAATATAGTCAATTAATGTAATAATTCAATAAAAAACTAAACTTACTAGCTTTTAGTTTAAGACTTAAATAACTTTAAAAAAATGTGATTATAATTCACAATTAGATTATTTGCATAAATGATCTTAAGCATATCATAATTGATTATTTAATTCAATAATACAAAATTAAATAATCTTGATTAAATAAGTTATATTAAACAGAGGGACATTATGTATATGTCTAAATGATATGCTATTTTATATATATATATATATATATATATATATATATATATATATATATATATAATTTTTTAAAAATTAAATATAAGTTTTAAGTTATTTGTCAAATAATAAATATTTAAAATTCATTATTTTACATAAAATTCCTTATGTATGATAAATGCTATTAATTTAATAATATATAAAAGAAATTATTTAAAAAAATTAATTGATTAGAAAAAATAATTAAAAAAAATGAGAGTTGCAACTTATCTATTGGCTAAAAGAACTCGCTAAAACTATAATAATTTTTTATATTATTTTAGGCTATTCGTTTGGTTTATTTTTCAAATTTTCTTATAAAATTTTAATAACCTTTTTAGGATTTATGGGAGAAACTTTGGTAAGCTCTTTTAAAACTTATTTAATTATTAAAATTTAAAAAGATCCTTGCATTATTTTATAAATGGACTTATCTTTGGTAAATTAATACTTGAAAACTATTTTATATTTTTCTAATAAAAAAATCAACGCATATTCACAAAAATTTTACTCTTATAAACTTTTCGTAAAAAGTGTTGCATAAAACCTAATAATATACTTATATAAAAGTTTTTAGATCAAAATCAGTTTATAAGTAGATTGGTCAAATGGATCGAAATTATCAATATAATATAATTAAGATTTTAAAACAAATTTTAGTTTTAATAAATTAATAATGTTAACATATTATTTATATTGATTTAACCCAATGATTGAACTACGACTCAATATGATTTACTTTATTCAACTGTAGATTATTACAATCAAAACATAAAAACAAATTTTAGCACTAACTTCAATCAGATTCGTCACTAGTTTTTGGTCAGACCGATCGGATTTTAAATCACTAATGAGATAATAAAAGTCTAATTAAAGAAGAATGATATTTTGTTTTAATTAAAACTCATTTTGGTAGTAGGTGAAGATAAACAGAACCACCCTAACGTGTGAAACAATGTTACCATGTCATCATCTTCTCCAGTACAATCTTCTTCCTTCCTACCTCTCTCTTTCTTATAACCCCTTTCTATTTTCTCATCCTTTTCATTCATTGATTAATTTCTAGACACATTGTTTTTCTTTGTTTTATAAATCTTTTTGTTTTTAGTATCCACAAAAAAGCGGAAACTTATGATGGTGAAGAAGAAGAAGAAGAAAAGATGTAGGTTTGGTTCTGTGTAGTGGCTTCAAGAAGCATGTTAATACTATTTCTTGTAATGATCATGATCAAACCTTGAACGGTATATGATTTTCTCAGAGGAATCTTCTTCTGGGTGAACAATTCATTGGACAATGTACATGGGAAAACTAGACATTTGTTCTTATTATTTTATTTTATAAAATTTTATTTAGGGGTTTGTAATAGATGATCCAAATTGAATACCTGAACTTTTACATTTTCCTAAATAAACAATTGACAAATTTCTACCATCATAAAGTCATGTACAATATTATATTATAGGATACAATACAAGTAAAAAACGATATATATGTTGAGATATATTAAAAATTGGTATTATATAGAGAGTGTATTATATAATACAATACGCAATGCTAATTTTATTGATATGGTACTGATAAACATTTTTAAAGAAAGTGATAATTTGATAAGGGTGTATCCACTAAATTAAATAATTATGAAATTTTTATAATATTTTACAAGATGATGACACGACTATATGAAATTGTTATTATTTTATTTGAAATGACATATTTTTTATGATTAAATACAGAAAATTAAGTTTTTGACATATGATACGATATATAATTCTACTACAATACTTTCAAGTAATTTTTTGTAAATTTAAAAAAGGTGAAATCATAGAAGGTAATATTGTAGAAGACCAAAAATATAGAATCTATACCATTTACAAGCTTAATTATTGCTTATTAAAATGTTATTTATTAGAGGTTAAGAACTAAAGTTTACTTTCTTTTTCCACCCATCTTTCAATGTGACATTAGCTTTAACAGCCCAATGGGATCAACAAATGGTGTACATGTGGTTTTATGTTCTCTTATTTTTCTCAATTTCCTTTTTGTTCTCTTTTTCTTTTTCTCATTTGCTCATATTTCTCTCTCTCTCTTTTTTTTCCTTTTCCTTCCTTCCTTCTATTTTTCTCACATCTCAGTGTGATTATGGAATTTTTTGGCCAAATCACACCTAAGATAGTACAGTTTGGTCAAAATCTCACATCTTAGTGTAATTCCAACCAAATTACACCAAAATTGTGATATTTCATCTTGTCACTTAACCCATGTGTCATTGCCATCACTTTACACTATCAACCTCTTCTCTATTCACAATTTACTCTTAGTTAGCATGTTAATGTTCAACGCTACAAATTTCAAATATTATTTTCGTTCTAGATTATAGTTATTCAAGAAACATCCAAGAGTCAACTGTAAACCAAGAAAGCATCACAAATAAAAAACAACACAACAATATACTTAGTTTAGGTTTCAAACTTGAAACCTTACATCCAAAGCAGAGGAATCTTCTAACAAAATCCACTATAAAGAAAAAGAGTACACTTACATAACCGAACTTGATTTGACTCAATCAAATAGACCACAATCACACCTGAAATCTAGCACCACAGCAAGAACTACGTTGACTCGATGACGGAAAGGTTAAATTGATAGAGAAATAAGTGGATTTCTCTTAAAATTTATAAAATAACTTGAGGGGTTTGTAAAACCTGATAATGAATAGAATGTTTGTTTGCTTCATAAATCTTTATATGGTCTTAAATAGTCTCCTAGACAATAGTACAAAAAATTTGATGATTTTGTTCTTTCAATTGGTTTTTTCAGATGCACTTATAATCATTATGTTTATTTTATCTAAATCAGTTGCAAAATATGAATCACAAAGCCTTTCACAGCAAACAGATCTATAGCATTAGTAGTAAAACTAAGCAAAAAACAAATATGCCTTTTAGATATCTTAATAACCATTTAGTTGCACTCCAATGTTATTTACATGAATTACTCATAAACCTGCTAATAAGACTAATTACATATGCTAAGTTTAGTCTAGTACCTATAATGACATACATTAGACTTCTTATCACATTAGAATATGATATATATTTCATAAAATCATATTCTTTAGATAATATCAAATCCAGTAGATTTCAATTTAAAATTAGTACCCATAGGAATATTCATACACTTAGCATTGATCATATGATACAATTCTAGTATTTTTTTAATATAAGTAGATTGTGATAAAGTTAAATAGTGTTTCAGTCTATTCCTATTTATATCCATATCCAGTATTCTCTTGGCAAGATCTATTATGAATATCTATAAGACAGTAATAACATCCATTTCACGACAACAAATTTTATAAAAAGTGACAAAAATTTTCATCCCAAAAAGTCAATCGTGATGAAAGATCAAATTATCAAAAAATGTACGTTATCAAAAATGAATACCCACAAAGAAGGAAATCCTTCTTAAAAACCAATCATTGTGGATGAAATGATCTTTCGACATAAAAAGATACACATTTTGGGACAAAATTTTTTTTCCATAAATGAATTAAATTTTGTCCCCAAAAAAACACATTTAGGGACAAAATTTTTCGTCATTGATTGTACAATGAATTAGAGACAATTTTTTTCGTCCTTGAATAGATAATGAATTAAGGAGAAAAATTTTCATCCTTAATTATATATTGAATTGGAGACAATTTTTTTCGTCCTTGAATGTGTAATAAATTGGAAATAAAATTTTTTGCCCTTAATTGTACATTGAACTAGAGACAAATTTTTTGTCCATTATCATCTTTCAATGAAACTTTCACTTTTAGAGCATGCACTAAAGGTTCATCATCCCTCCTTTTAATCTTATCATCATGGGTTTGTAAAGAACCTTCTAATTATTCAAGGGACAAGGAGTCTAAATCTTTGGACTCTTTAGTGATACAAACCACGTATTCAAACTTTGGAGTCAAAGAATGAAGAACATGCTGATGAAGCTTATCTCTGCAATCAGTACAATTTCCGAATGCGAACATGTGAACATGCTGGCTTCATGTCAGGCAGTTTCTGAGAAAGACATAGAACCCTTGAATTGTTTTTTTCATTATTCTTTTTATGCAGAAAGATCTAGAATAAAATATTGTATTGTCTGCTGTGCCATCTCCTAAGTAGCATGAAAATGGAAAGACTGAAATTTGGAAACGCAAAAACGGAAAGGCTGAAATGTATTCTCTCAAAATTATCAGAAATGAAAATGTAGAGAAATATTAAAAAAGTTCAAAATGTGTTTCAGAAAAAAAAAAAAAACGTGTTTATTTGCATAAAAATTTTCAAAATCAATTTCTATTTCCTATATTTGTGTTTCAGTGTTTCCGTTTTGCGTCATTACATTTCTATTTCTGTGCTATTTAGTTCAGCAATAACTTGTCAGTTTTATTCAAGAAGAGACTTGATTTTCAGGGATTGGAGATCATCTTCTTGGGCAACAAGTAGGAGGAAGCCTGCAAGATTTGAAAACGCCATGCAGACGTCATCATTTCTATATTTACTATTATGCCGGCATCGTCAATTTGGAGAATTTACTAATCTGATGATGAGAGAAAATTAATTCTTTGTTTCATCTCTCATTAAAACTGATGCTAAAAATAAACAAACTAGAGAAGATAGAGACTTAAGCTCCATAAAGCTTTGAAGAAACAATTTATCTTTCTGGTTGTAATTGATGAGTTGTAATGCTGAAAACATAGCACTCTTCAATTTATGGTCACATTGGTGATAATATATCATTATTACAAAATGTAGATAAAGATTATATAATTTTAGAATTGTTTCTCTGGCGATACTTTGCGATACCAGACAAAATGGAGTTCCATTGTATATTATCTCGATGCATTGCTGAAGAAACAATTCTTAATATACATCTTAAAATTGTATAATCTTTATCGACAATTTGTAATAACGATACAGTGCCACCAATGTGACTATAAATTGAGGAATGCAATGTTACAGTTGCATCTCATCAATTACAGCGAAAAAGAAAAATTGTATCTTCAAACCTCTATGGAGCTTCAGACTCCATCTTCTTCAAGTCGTTTATTCTTAACAACAATTCCCATGAGAGAAGCAACTTATCTTCAGATGGGTCAATAATCTTCAGAAAGAGAATAATGTTGACTGTATTTGGATTCATAATATTATTCAGACGACACAACAGACTATACATTGTGCGTTTTATTCTGGATCTTTATACATATAAATAGAATAATGAAGAGATCAAATTAAGAGTTTCTATATGCTCAATCAAGCATGTTCAGATTTTATGCATAAATCTCTCAAGTCATCAGAAAATAAATTCAATGCTGCCTGTTGAGGTGCAATATTGTGAAGCTGTGACTTGTGCTAATATATAGTAACAACAGAGAAATTAATTGCACGGCAATCCTCGTTGTTAGTATAAATCCTAGTCTCAGTTTCACCATTGCATCTCAAAAGCAGTATGAAATTCTGATTCCAGGGTGTTATTTTCTCTCTTGAGAAAAATTCAGACCAGGATTTGACTAATTCACAATCGAATTTAATTCCTCAAACCGATATCTCAGCATCCAATGAAGCAAGAGAATTCAATTAGAACTTAATCTGATTTGATACAAAGAAACAGATATTGATATTAGGATTTAATTTATGGTTCTTTTTATAAGATATATCAAAGAGCATAGATAATACTATAAAAAATACAAGAAGTCCCAATCAAGTTTCTCAGTGGATTGGAATATATATATGAGCATAATTGTTTTAAAATAGATTGAACAAAAAAAAAAAAAAAAGAGATATTGATGGAATTATAATAGAAAATTTCGATTTACCGTTGCATGATAGGTTAATAATCTCGTAAGCCGCTAATCCGATAACAAAATATTAAAGATTTTTTTCCTCTTCATCATCATCGTCTGTGTCTATATTTCCTTCTTTAACGCTAACTAATTGAAACCATTTTTTCTTATTGCTCCGAGGAATGAAGCTCTACTTTGAGACGGGTTTATATGGAAGCAGATTTAAGTAAAATGCTTAAACTAGAATATATATTGTATTTCTTTCATTTATTTATTAATTTAAACTGTATTTATATTTTTATTCTATTAACTAGGTGTATAAGGTAAATAATCTGCCATAGAATGTAAATTTTCCTAAAGACATTTTCAAGTTTTTCTATGTATTAAAAAAAACATTTTATAATTTAATAGTTAACCTGTGGTAAGGATCTTTGTGTAAATTAAGAAACTATGAGGAACTCTAGAGAATTTAAGAATGTCCCTACCTTAATGTAATTGTATAGAGTTTCTGTGGAAGTAAAATTAATAATCATTAAATATTTTATGTTAAAGATGGAAATTTTTAGCTAATATGGAACTAAATTTAGTACATTTAATATTTGGATACCAAAAATATGTAATATTACTATGTTAAAGATGGAAGCTTATAACTACTATGGAAGTAAATCTATTACATTTAATTAGTGATACAAAAAAATCTTTGGGCTAGATTACATTTTAAATGACATTAATTATAATCTACAATGTATAATGCACCTTAAAAATATACAATAAAACTCCATGTATCCATTTTAGATATACAAATGTATACACACTTGTATGTGTCATCATGTGATTGAGTAATTTTAAATTGAGGATAAAACAATATCTAATCATATTATAACAAGTATAAGTATGTATATATTTGTATAGCCAAAGAGGATATACATAGTATTGCTAAAAAATGTATAATCTGAATATAAATTTTGCAATAATAGTATATTATCACCAGTGTGACTACAAATTGAAGAGTGCAAAGTTGTCACAATTGTATCTCATCAATTACAAAAAAAAAAAAAAGCTTTTTCAAGCTCGTATTATTATTTATTTTTATTTAAATATTTTATTTTATTATCAAGTAATAGGAATTTGATTTGGTTAGTCTGATTATACATGTGTTTTTTAAAGGTCTTATTCATTTTATAATTATATGTTGTTTATTTGTAATAAGAATTTGAAATCTTTATAGATTGTATATAACCATATCTTTGTTTAATTATAATTATTCATATTATTTTTTATTTTTATCTAAATATTATATTTTATTATTAAGTAGTAAGAATTTGATTTAATTAATCAGATTATTGACATATTTTAAAACCCTTAGTATGCAAATTTTTAGAGCATTTGTTAATAAGACAAAATATTATATTGTATGTTTTATTAATAGATTGAAGTAATTTGCTGAAGAAATTAAAATGATAAAAATACTTCAAAAAATGAAAATAATAAATAATTTTGGATCGAATTAGGTTGGGTCGAGTCAACTCAAACATTATAGGGTTGGGTTAGGGTTAAAACATTTCAGTATGATTTTAATTTGGATTAGGTTAAATTTGAAGGTCTTTGACACGAAATCTAAACTGACATGACATGAATATGACCCAATAACACAAGCTGTTAGATCTACCTGTAGAGAACTTAAGAATGTCCTTACCTTAATTTAACTGTATTGAGTTTCTATGGAATTAAAATTAATAATTATTAAAAAATTTATGTTAGGTATGGAAGTTTTTAGCTAATGTGGAAGTAAATTTAGTGCATTTAATAATTGGATACCAAAGAATCTGTAAACTAAATTACATTTTTGATGATTTATATTTCTTATTATTTTGAAATATTTAATTCATACTTTTTCTTATTTTAATGTATAAAGTGTTTTTAGGTCTCCTCCACTCCAGAAACTTGTTCAACTAATGTGGGATTCTTTGTAATTCTTTCCTAAACATACAAAACGAACTTGCACTCCCTAAACCACCAAACCTAGACACCACGAAACTTCATCTCAATTGGGCCTTCATTGATAAGAAAAGTAGAATTGATGCATATTCATCCAAATATGCAACGAGAAATCAAAGAATCAAAAACTGTTTTTACTGTTTATTTGACATGTGCGGTTTTGTTGTTCTTTCAATTTAACCAACCAAATCAACTCTAAATCCAACTGAATTCATATCATCATAATTACAACATAATGAACTTTCTTTCAAGCTATAGTAGCCCTTGAGATTCATTAGATAAAGTAGTCAAAATGCTAATCAAATTCAATGGCAAAAAATGTAATTATAGTACAACTTTCTGTCATAAGCGAAATTAACACACATACATATTATAATTTGGATTTCTAAGAAAATATAAAATGTAATCAAGGCATAAAGAAAAATTCCACCAACCTTGGGGTTTTCCACCACCAATTTTCCACCAAGAATGATTAGATAAAAGAAATGAGATAAAAGCCAACAAAGTTTTCTTCAAATTTTCATTTAAAATGCCAACCAACCAATTACAAACGAAGATCCACCCCTTTATATAAGAGGCATGGATGGCAATGATACAATATTTCTCACAAAAGTCAACTAAAAATGGTATGAATTAAACTAAGTCATTCATTCTAAACCAAGCTCATACATAGTAATTAATTAAAAACAAAAGTTAGTTACTTTTTCCTTAACTTTAGGGATGATGTTTCCTAACTAAAACAATCAAATTCTAATTTAGTTTCAATGTAACTAAAAACCAATTTTGGGCTATTTGGGTTTCTCAAAATGATGCTTGGACATTTGGGTCATTGATGGACTTCCAAAGTCACACTTTTGGATCAACTGGAGCATGCCATTCACTTGGACCTTGGGTGCATGTAATGATACTATACCCATAAGTGGTTTTGGGCCAAAATTGAAGGTGCAATGCTTCCTTTGGCTTGGGATTTGCTGGAACTTCATTCTTCTTGGCTTCAAAGGTTGCATGGAGACTTGAGGATGGCTTGAAACCTAAAAATGACAATGGAGTCGTGTATACATTATCCTCCCCAGGTTGAGAACAATTTTCCCTCAAATCCTCAAGATGGTTATCCTCAATTTGCTGACCATTCATAAATAAGTTCTCTTTCTTGACTCTTTTTCCCTTAATAGCTTTATGAACTTGTGGACTAAGAGGAGTTAAAGTGATAGTCTTGCCATTAAATTTAAAGGAAAAAGTGTTCTTTTTGCCATCATGTTTCACTTCCTTATCAAATTGCCAAGGTCTGCCCAATAACAAATGACAAGCATGCATAGGAATCACATCACACAAGATTTCATCAATATAATGCTTGCCAATGAAGAAGAAAATAAGCACTTACCTTACAACTTAGAGACTGGTCCCATTACTCAACTATTAGAGCTTATATGGTTGAGGATGAGGTATGGTAGGTAATCCAAGTTTTTCCACTAAGGTAGATGAAACTATATTTACACAACTTTCACTATCTATAATTAAAGAACACATTTTACCTCCAATGGTGTACCTTGATTGAAAAATGTGGAGTCTTTGCTCTTCATGAGAAAAAGGCTTGGCATGCAAAGCTCTGCTAATAACTAGCAACTCTCTTTCATCAACTCCTTGTAGAATTTCTTATTCTTTCTTATCGGTTTCATCACTTTCATGGTTGGAAACTTCACTTTCTTATTCTTTTTAAAGGGATTCCTCAATGGCTTGTATCTCTATCAAGGATAAAACTCTCCTAGTAGGACATTCAGCTTGGAAGTGTCCATAACTTTGGCATTTAAAGCACTTTTTGTTGGAGAGGTTGGCTTTCACCATATTAGGCTTGTTCTTAGTTGGTTCTACCACTTTTTCCTTGCTTTCCTCCTTGGAAGAAGAATCAACAGCATTTGTGTAGGATTGGGATCCTTTATGGAAGGTAGTTCCCTTGGTAAAAGATGTGTTTTTGTTAAATAATATCCCTTTAGAGAATGACTTAGAAACCATGGGCTTCATGGCTTTCTTTTGCTTTTCCACTTTAATAGCCAACTTACACATATCTTCAAAAGTGCAATATGGTTGCAACTCCACCATATGAGCAATGTTTTAATTCAATCTTTCAATAAATTTTGCAATGGTTTGCTCTTTTATTTCCAATGGCTCACTCCTTATCAATAGTTTCTCAAATTCCCTTATATAATGCTTAACATTATCACTTTAATTGCCTTCTTTTGCTTTTTCATTTTAATAGCCAACTTACACACATCTTCAAAAGTGTAATATGGTTGTAACTCTACCATATGAGCAATTTCTTGATTCAATGCTTCAATAAATCTTACAATGGTTTGCTCCCTTGCTTCCAACAGGTCACTTCTCATCAATAGCTTCTTAAATTTCCTTATATAATGCTCAACACTATCACTTCCTTGTTTGAGAGTGTGTAATTTGAGGTAGAGATCTTGCTTATGATTGTCGGGAAGAAATCTCCTTTTCATAAGCTTCTGAAGTTTCTCCTAAGATCTAACTTTCTCTTTACCATCCCTCTCTCTTTGTTTTTTAAAATTTTCCCACCACAAAAAAGCATAGTCTTTAAATTTTAGGGTGGCTATTTTACACTTTTTCTCATCCGAATAGCCTTTATGCTCAAAAACCCTTTCTATGGCATGTAACCAATCAACAAAGTCATCCGGATTCATACTACCCTCAGATTTTGGAATTTCAATTTTTAATCCCCTATCATTATCCTTATTTCTTCTTGGTGCCCTCTCTTGTTTTTCTTCACTTGAATCATCATAAAGCATCAATTCCTCTCTAGTATGTCTAGGAAGAGGAGGGAAAGGTCTAATATTTCTTCTTGGGTGATGTAGTTGGGTTAGGTGAGGTGGAGGAGGGGGTATTTGGCTTTGTGTTGACGTTTGGGGTTGTGATAAGGCTACCCGACTTTGAGTGAGAGTCAAGTCTCTCATCATTTGCATCAATTGATTCACTTGGTCCCTAAGGGCCTTAAGTTCTGCTTTGACCTCTTCTTTTAGTGTCATGTGGGCAGATTTCCAAGGATAAAGAAGTAAGGAGGATAAGGATGAAGTTCTTTTATAAGACATTTTTGGTAATGACTAGTGGGTAAAGGCTAATGGTTATAAGTGTTTTAAGGGTGGGGTGAGTATTGGTAAGTGTTTTAGGCTAAAGAAGAATTGTTTTTAGGTAAATTATGGCTTTGTGAATAGTAATTTTATGATGAACAGTAAATTTTGACCATGAACAATAGCTCCGGGAAGAAGATTATAATAACTAATCACAAAAATAACCTAGACTCTGATACCAAATGGTGTATATTCATCCAAACATGCAACAAGAAATCAAAGAATCAAAAACTATTTTTATTGTTTATTTGGTATGTGCAGTTTTTTTGTTCATTCAATTTAACCAAACAAATCAACTCCAAATCCAACCAAATTCATATCATCATAATCACAACACAATGAACTTTCATTTAAGCTATGGTAGCCCTTAAGATTCAATAGATAAAATAGTCAAAATGCTGATCAAAGTTAGTGGTAGAAAACATAATTATAATACAACTCTCTGTCATAAGCAAAATTAACACACATATACACTCTAATTTGGATTTCTAAGGAAACATAAAATGTAACCAAGGCATAAAAGAAGTTCCACCAACCTTGGGGTCTTCCACCACCAATCTTCCACCAAGAATGATTGGATAAAGGAAATGAGATAAAAACCAACAAAGTTTTATTCAAATTTTCATTCAAAATGACAGCCAACCAATTACAAATGAAGATCCACCCTTTTATATAGGAGGCATGGATGACAATGATACAATATTTCCCACAAAAGTCAACTAAAAATGACATAAATTAAGCTAAGTCATTCATTCTAAACCAAGCTCATACATAGTAATTAATTAAAAACAAAAATTAGTTGTTTTTTCCTTAACTTTAGGAATGATATTTTCTAACTAAAACAACTAAATTCTAATTTAGTTCCAATATAACTAAAAATCAATTTTGGGTTATTTAGGTTTCTCAAAATGATGCTTGGACATTTGCGCCATTGATGGACTTCCAAAGTCACTTTTGGATAAATTAGAGTAAGCTATTCACTTGGACCTTGGGTGCATGTAATGAGACTATACCCAAAAGTGGTTTTGAGCCAAAATTGAAGGTGCAATGCTTCCTTTGGCTTTAGATTTTATAAAACTTCATTCTTCTTAGCTTCAAAGGCTGCACAAAGACTTGATGATGACTTGGATCCCAAAAATGAGAATAGAGTCATGTATACATCAAGAATTGGAATCATAGGCTCAGATATCACTTGTTGAGGCATCCACAAAATCCCAACTCAATTCCCAACCAATGCAGATTCCTAACAAATATTAATGGTATAATATACTTCAATGTTACTATAAATATTTGCCCTAGTTTCTTTCGCCATTGCATCTCAACTGCATACACTCTTAAACTTGTTTCTTTTGAGCTCCATAAAGCTCCACTCTCTTTCTTCTCCAAGTTGTTCATCCTTAATAACATCAATTTCAATGCAAGAAGCAACACAAAATTTGAATTATGTTATGATCGGATTAGTAACTTACTAGATGCTAGCAGTCCTTTCAATCACATCTTCGTATGTTCCATCTTTTTCTCTTAAGTGTAATTAATTTATGTTATTTACAAAAAAGTAATTATCCTTTAACATTTTTGACTTTTTTTTTCATTTTATCGTAGGGATTAAGATCCTAGTAGATGTAAAAGGTTAAAAAGGATGGCCTGACATTCCTTAGACGCTGAAACTTATATACTGGGTGTTGAAATTCATTTTAAGGCTTGTGTTTTTCAGTGTACAACTCTCTCATTGTTTTTTAACGTAATTTCTATTGAAATATTTGTATACAGATGTGGTTGATCGATTTGCAATGTAACAAAGATTTTGTATGAACAGTGGAGCTAATCTTCTAAGTAATGTTTGGTTGTAATTAAAAATTGAAGCTACTAATTTCTCTGTACTTGTTTTAATTAAAAAAGATAATGAACATAATCACATGGTTAATTATGTCACACTTCTCAGAAAATGCACACAAGCAACAGCTGCTACTTCTTGACAAGCAATTTCCACATTGATAAGAAAAATTGATTATCTGGAACTATAAAATGGGAGTCCATGCAGAATAAAAGCCTGTTAAATCTATAAATGAAACCTGCAACCTGCTCACTGATAAGTAAGATTAATTTTGGTTAGTCATGTTGGAATTTGACTCCAAAGTTTACTTTCTCTTTGCCTCTGGAAAAGCTTTCGAACAGGAATTCAGGAAAGGGATTGCATAGTCTTGAAAAATTTGACCCATGAAAAATCCTGAGAATATGAAGTTCTTCTTCAACAATGCATGGAGGCATCCAAACATTCTCTTCCCGATAGATTATTAAACTATTTGTTAGATTTTTCTTAGGCTTTCGTAATTTTTCCTCAAACAAGTGATGAAAATTCAAATTTCAAAACCATGAAGGAAAACTCAAATTATTCACTCAACAGCCTACAGGTTATTCAATTGAAGAATGTCAACTTATCCTGCAGAAAACACCATTTCCCATACCAACATTACTCAGCTAGCTACTTCTACATAGTCGTGTGTGCAAGAACTGGAGGCTTCAAGAATGAAGTGGAAACTCAGTAAAATAAAGTACAAAGGCTAACACCAGAGAATTTTCATAAATATCAGCTAACAAAAGCTTACAGTAGGCAATATACTGGTTGCCTTCTGCCACTGAAAAAATTGAGAGAGCTAAATTTCTAATCAATTCATGCATTTTGATGGAATCATCACCTTCAGTAAGTTGCAATAGATGATTATGTACCAAAATTTCAACAATATCAAGTCTCCTTTTATGTGCATCAACCCAACTGCCAGTAATAATAACTTCCTGGATACAATATTCAATAAATTCAAAAATATTAACCTCTCCTTCTCTTAGAAACAAGCAACAATGCAAGAAAAAACTTTTCGTTTCATGATCTTTTGATTGGTCAAAGTTGAATTGCAGTGTTTGGATTACATCTTCAACAAGATATGTTCCCACAGTAGGCAGTGAAAATTTACTTGATGCATGCTCCCATATAGAAATATCATTTTCCTCACTTGATGCTCTTGCAGTAACCATAATCAAGAGTGGCCAACCACCACAGCCTTCAACGATAGCTTGAGCAAATAACCAGATGTCTTGCTTGATCAAGTCAAACATGCACTTTGTTCTGGGGTAATTTATTAAAGTCTTCAGCACAGTAGTCTGGCCAATCCCACCAATTCCATGAACACCAATTTTTTTAGCCACAACATCGCTCATGCAGCTCAGGATCTTCAGTACAGCTCTCTCAGTTGACCTCCTAACTATCTCGGTCATAGCTTTATTCACATGTTGAACATCCTTTTTTAAGGGAGAAACACTCACTGGATCCAATGCAGTTATAATAATTGTGCCTGATTTAGGCCTCAACAGACCTCCTTCAGACTGAGAAGGTACAGTTTCAGGCCCACCCCAACAATTGGCTGAATCCTCTTATTTCCAATAGAAACTGTCTCAAAAGTTTGCTGAATATCAGATTCATCCATTGTTGATATATCTTCAGTCACAATTTCTATCTGTGACACAGGAACCTTTCCTACAGCCGGCAAAGATTCTGTAACTGTTGTAGTTACTTTCTCTCTTAACACTACTTCATTACCTGATGTAGCAGGATCCACCTCATCTCTAAGTCCAAAAGTTGAATATACTCCTACAAAAGCCTGAACCATAAATTTAAATGACGATGCTGATGTGTTAATTATTCTAGTCTTTATGGGCTGAATTCTCCTCATCTTCCTAAAAATACTAGTTTCATTTTGTTCATGTATCTTGCTTCCGATTCTTGGACTGCTTAATGTCTCCTTTATCCAATGTGGTGAATGAGCTGCAGAATCATGTGATGCCTTAGTGAATACCATGGTTTCAGGTTCTGCATCCGGTTCACCAGGTGATGAAGCTTCTTCCCTCTATGCAGCTACTTTTCCCTGTGTAAGAACTTCCACATCTGATTCACCTTTTGTCTAAAAAGTTCTTTCTGGTTCACATTCTTAGTCTTTTCACCCTGTCCATAAGTTTCCCACACAATTCTTCCACCGGTCAATGTCTATGTAGCCCTATGCAGTGCTTGAGAATGATGCCCTACGGGAGCATTCTCTAAATGGCAAGTAAGCTCGTTAAGTGTGTTCACGGTGTTGCCACTGGGTAGTTTCATTCAAGAACATTGAAACACCCGTATTCACTTGGTTCAATCTAACTTTGTCATTAACACACTATTCGATCTCCTTGTTAAGCCATCTACGGCATTTCATCGTCTCATTCATCCCATGCATCAATTCTTTCACTTGCTCTCACTTAACAGAATCTCTCATATCATATAAATATTCAATTTTCTGTAAAAGCAAATCAAAATTTCTTCCACGCCTTTTAGGACAGCCAATACCCTGACAATGTGAAACTGCAGGTGAATTCATCCCACACCAAGTTAATTCCATGTGACCTACAAAGTTCATAAAAAGGTCAAAGGAACAATCTATGAGAAGCATATACAATATCAGTAATTAGCACTACAATACTTCTTCAATATTATTATTAGGCTTTTGCTAGCTGAACAATAATATGCATTACAATTATTAAGTATCTCAACAATGTGTCCGAATGATATGTAACATGGTATAAATAATAAGATGATTGATACATATGTACCTGTGCCAATCAATTGTCAGATCATCAAAAATTCAAAGCCCCTTTTATAAATGGCCAAAAGACTTATTCCCACCCAAGGCAAAGCGTAACGTCAAACTCCCACCCATCAACTTTTAAAAACCCAGATACCCATGCATAAACAAATTTTTATTATAAATCTCAGTTAGGGATTGGGATAAAACCATCATTTCATTAAAAAATTAAAGTTTTATTACGTTTTCCTCTCCAAGTTTAAAAATCTCATAATTTCCCCCAAATTGAAAGTTTGAAAAATAATAAATACCCCCTAGAGTTTGTTCCTCTCCTCTCCAACGCCGATTGGTGGTCTTCGGTCGTCGATCATCCTCCTTCTTACCTTATCTCTCCCTCCAGTCCTTCTCTCTTGGCTCTTCAACCATTTTCGATCAAGAAAAAGATGAAATAATCTGTCTCAACCAAATACGGTCGGAGAGACAAGGGAGACAAACCGTAGGGAGAGATAAGGCGGGAGGGAGGACGACTGATGGTAAGAGACCACCAATGAGCACCAAAGAGGAGAGGAACAAACCCTAAGGGGTATTTGTCACTTTTCAAACTTTGGGTTAGGGGAAACTTGTGAGATTTTTAAACCTGGAGAGAAGAATGTGATAAAACTTTAATTTTTTTAAATATTTACTAAATGACAGTTTTATCCCAAATCCTAACTAAGATTTTTCACAAAAATTTACTCATGGATAAGTGTTTGAGTTTTTAAAAGTTAAAAGATAAGAGTTTGAGATTTCACTATATCTTAGGTGCGAACAAATCTTTTGGTCTGTATAAATTAAGAGCAATGCTATGTATACCCATTTTTTGTACACAATAATGTGTCATAACGTAATTAGGTGATTTTAAAACATGTGTCATCATATAATAAAGAAACATTCAATCACATGATAACACCTCATCTATGTACATAAATTGTGTACCAAAAATGTGTATACATAGTTTTATTGATAAATTAATGATTTGAGTAGCTCAAGCTTACACTTCATAAACTAAAATTACAATACAAAGTAGTCAACAAGCTCTACTATTGTCCATTCTTAAAAGTCTTAACATTCCCTTAGTTTTCTTTAATTTTTTGTGCAAAACCCTAAGCAAATCCTAGGAGAATGGACATCTCACATGGCTTGAGGATGATAACAAAACATTAGTTAAATAGACTGTTAACTACTAATCAGCAATTTGGCAAGAATGTGTGTAAAAAGGAAAATATTTTGACAATGGACCCGGCTACTATATCAAAAAGTTACATTTTGTTTCTAACAAAACAACTGTAACATATTCAAAGGAATCAACAACATAAAAAAGTTTAACTGAATCCAAAATACTCTAGCACAGGATTGAATTAACATAATCAAAATTAACAGGAATTCTTGTATTTTTAAACTTACCACTGTTACCAGAAAGTCTTGGCATCGTGGTACAAATTAAACAATTATCCAGACAATTCAGATCAGAAAAATGATGAGAGAAGCAGAATTCTAGAGAAAGAACGAATTCAGAAAACCAGAGACAGAGGAGGAAGAAAAACAGTGAATTTCCCGTGCACTTTTTCAAAACTAATTCCATTGATTACAAAATGCATTTTTAAAAGATTCTATCTGAAGCGTCTTAACTGCTACGCGTTCGCAAAATGTCCTCGTATAATCCCCTAGCATTTTTCAATGAAACAATTTGTTTCCGTTGAATCAACCGTTGCCCAATTCTTCAAACGCAGTCGTTTCTTCAAACTCAGCGGATTCAAATCGCAATACATAAATGAAATTCTGAGAAGAAAGGCTGAGTTCGAGAGTTAGATGGAGATGGATGCCTTCAGAATTTTTGGCTTTATGAGTACCCAACGGTCAACTCATGAACCGATTTGAGATTTTATGTTTTTCTCAAGCAAGTCTAATAGACAACAATATCACAACAGCCCAATTTTTGTTCCAACAAAGTACCCCAACTTTCATTGTTAGTCATGAACCCCCCATATATATATTATATGTATTGCACTCAGCATAATAAATATCTATAAAGTATAGATAGACGGTTGTGTATGTTGATGCGGAAAATTGAACTACATAGTAATGTGTAGCTATCTGGAGATGATAAGTGAGATTTGTGATAAAATTGCATTGAAGAGGGCATGTGTGTGAGAAACACAAAACAATAAAACAATGTTTCGATCCATTATTATGTTTTTACTCTTTTTTTTATAATATGTTCGCCGAAACAATAATGAAGAGTGTTTATGTTAATTGAGTCTTACAGATTTTCAAAGGAATCTTAGACACAATTTAGAAAATATCTTTCTTGAAAGGAGAATAATCTTAAAAAAATAAATAGAATTTTTCTTACCATTGTCTCCCTCTTGGTTGGTTTACCTAAGTGGAGAGAACATTGTCATCATCTAAGGGCAAGTAGTGTTTGGAGGTTATCCTCAGTCTGTATGTTCATTTAATTAATAAAATATGTGTATAGTCAAGATCAATACATGTTAGAAATAGTTGAGTGTATCGCTATCGTTTTATATTGTGATACACATTATTTGATCGACTCAATCATTTTGTATTTAATATGTTACTAAATTAGTATAGGCACTTCGCATTGAATTTGGCAAAGTGTCTATTCCATTGACTTGCATATCTCACTAAATGGTGGCAATAATCAAATCCGTCTTACTAGAAAAATATTTGCCCTTTTCACTGTTTATAGGTGCTAACCCACACCCATACCTTATTTTTTTGTCGGGAAATCTCATTTTTATCATTCAAATTATTCTTTAAAATTTATTGTGACATCTTTTGAATATTAATTTCAGGCAGTTCCAAGAGCCCTGAACTTGGAAACATCCTGCTGAAATTGTTTCAATATTTTTTTGTATAAATCGAAAAAGTAATAACTTTTTGTTCTAAACTTATGAACTCTAATATTTTAAATTACCGGACCAATCTTTGCCCCAGTCGAAGGCCCAGTTTTAGCTTTTTCAGATCTGATCAATTCAACTAACACTAGGAAAATAACACTGCATAAATATACAAATATTTTATAATATACCGCAAGTAAAACTTGTTGTCTGATGGTGCTACCTATGTCTAGCAAATCAAGCTTGTTTGTGCAGTTCCACAAATGAAACTTCAAGCCTTAATATTTGCAACTTCAACTGTGAATTGATGCAGTTAACTAAGTTGAACTGCGGTTCCCTGTGGTCTAATGACTAGAGCAATTAGACCGTTCACTCAAAGCAGAATAGCCACCACATAGCCATTAGACTGCCACCCAGGCCAAACTGGCCACCGAGTCTTGGTCAAATCAATTGGGAGAATATTATATCAATATCTTCAAACTTCGTTCGTTATAATGAATGTGTTTGCCAGTAAATTATCATATCATTCATTTGTAAGAATAATATGTATATATACTTATCACCGGAGATTGGAGCCTCCGCCTATTAACCAGGCAGTGGTTCCCGTGTGCATCTCACTTTCTTGACTAAGTGGCTGATAGGTGATACTCCAAAACGGCTTCATTTGACCACATTCCAGACCAGATTTCTTTCAAAGATCTCCTATGTTGTGGAAGAGATTTCAAAGTTAATTCAGGCATATCAAACACTTCATTGTTCTCTATGTCAAGTGTTTTTTAGTTGTTGAAGGGTTATATTATGGTAGTGGATTGAACATGAAATATTTTCTCCAGTTAATCAAATTTTGAAGAAATAAAATGTAAGAGTCGTGTTATGTGAACAATTTTTTTGTACAACTTTATGTACAAATAATAACGTGTCATCAAATGATTAGATAATTAAAAATTAAAGATAAAACAACACAATCATATAATAACACATCATTATTTATATACAAAAATTATACACGTAATATTATTAAAAATATAAAAGGTCAATAAAAAAATAATGAAATCTAAAAATGGAATTTTACATCTCATATTGAAATCTTATATGTAAAATTTTAGCTGACTTTCCCAGACCTCCTTAGGCATGTATCTTGGGAGATATTTGAATAATTCAGACATCTCCATAGACATTGTGTTTAAACAAAAAAAAACCTAATTATCACAAAAACCTATTTGAATAATATTTCAATGATCACAAAATAGTCTTAGAAAATATCATACCTTTTCTAAAATTTTATAAATGTGCCCTTCTCATGTTATCACTTCTTTAAAAATATGTATTGAGAATAGTAAAATTACTTATACAAATTGAGATATATCATATTGCACAATATAACCATCATATTATATTATATCAATTTTTTATTTATCTTAAAATACATATCATTTTTAACATATATTGTATAATTAAAAAATACAGATAAAAGAACTCTTAAAGGGTCGAAGATTATTCGCAAAATATCTAGGATTCAAATGATATCCGTATAATATTCTACAATAAAATTATCCCTGATTTGCCCGATCCATAGTTAGGGGTCTAGACGATTGTGGGCTCTTGGGGTTTTTCAAAAGCGTGCTCCGGTTTATAAAAAAAAGGTTATATTACAATTCCCTCCCAAGGTTTTGAAAATAGCAAAAACACTCCTAACGTTAGTAGACTAGATGTCCTAGATCTGATTGATAGAGCCTATGAAAGTTCGGCTGGTCAAGGTAGAATTTTTATTAATATTTATTAGTTTTATTACAAAGATGTGAAAAAAACCTTTTTTCTTATATTAAAAAAACATATAAAAAAAAACATTTATAAAAAAAATTATATAATGATATAGAAATATTGTCCAAATTTTAGTTAAAGCTGAAACTCAGAGCTCTCTTCTGGCCTTAACCAACAGACTCTTTTAAGGTTTGTATGGAAATCATAGATCATGAACAAATAAAAAGAACTAAAATCTATCAATATTGTGGGCATAGCTGATGTTTTTCACTCTGATCAGATAAACCAAAAAAAAGGTCAAGCCATAACCAAATAAGTCCAGAACAAATGTAGAAATGGTACTGAATTTGTCATACAGGAGCCCATAAATATGGTAGATTGGGACCATTACGTTTAATAAGTATACTATAAATCCAATCCCTCCAGCTGACACATACAGAAAGGCTCTTTAACAAGGGGTGGACTTGAGTTTAACCAAGCTGAACAAGGGCCCATCTTAAACTTGGTTCGAATCCATAATGCCCAACTCGTATTTGAGCTTGAGGTCGAGCTCGAGCTCATTTGTGCTGATGTATCGTATCTTCTTAGGCCTACCACAAAGTGAGCAGTACCGCCAACTAAGGGTAAACAATGTCATCGGAGGGATGAGCTATGCTGCTAGGGGAGAGAACAGTGTTGTCAGATGGGCAAATCGATCCGAACTTGAGCCAAGCTGTTGAACTGAAGTTCCAGCTTGAGTTCAGCATGTTCAATCCGAATGTGGATTCAAGCCTGAGGCCAGCTGGGCTCAAAGCCACCCCTACCTTTCACCATCTTCCAAACAGCACTTAGTGCATCTAAAGCTGGACAGTAAATTTGCCATATTCAGAAGTCTCATTTTGGTGCATTTTCTGAGTTGAAATATAGTAAGCAATAACTCATCTTGCAATTACAGAACCTGATTATCATGGCCAGCTGAAATTTTTGCACTTCAAGGCTTCTGGCAGTAAGATTCTTTAGAATGTTGTTTCTTTACAGACTTCTGCTTGCCTTGCTCAGAAAATCATTGCGTATCTCAGCTGTACATATGATGGGTCCTATCTTTCTTCAGCATGTTTGAGTCTAAAGCTCAGTGTTTGCAAATGTGGACTACATATACAAATAGTGCCAAGCCACAGGGCTGCATAAGATGAACAAAAGCAAATTGTGGCACTCGCTCGAAAATCAAATTGCAAAATGGCCTTACTCCACATGATAAATAAAAGGATGATCACAACCTTCCTCAAAATTCTGGACATTCTGTAACCACAAAAGATAACACATTTTAGGGCGCACCTATGAACTACCAAAGTGTTACTTCATACTATTTAAATTAAAATAGTGTCATGGGCATTTTAACGTCCTAAGTATCTTTGAATAAAAATAATGTAATATTTTGTAAACTTGATTCATACCTTTTCTTTGCTTAACCATTTTATGGTTGCATTAAGGTCACCTTGCCAAAACCCTTCATCTACTTCCTGATTTTGTCTAACTTTATTTAGCATTGGTGTCTCTAAGACTCCTGTAGAGAAAATCTTCATCTTGGGACATTCTATCACAAACAAATCTTCCAGAGATGGGAATGTGAAGGTGCTATTGCCAGAACAGAAACTTTCGAGACATTCTAAATTTTCAAGTGACAAAAACTTCAATTTTCTGAAAATAATCTCACGTTCTCCCACATCTACCTCACTTGCTATTATTTCTGTCATCATTTCACATCCTTCTATACTTATTTTTTCAAGTCTCACAAGACTTTTGGCTGTGGATGGTGCTAGAAGGCTTTTCAATCTTCTGCAACACCATAACTCCAAAATTGTAAGATTTTGGAAAGAAACTGAGGATGGCACCAGATTAATCAAATCATCACACCACCATACTTCCAGAATCTCAAGATTTTGAAGAATAGAATCTGTTTCAGATTCTTGTTCCCAGATGTACTTCAGATCAGGAAGTATCCACAACTTCAAACTTTTTATGCATTCAAGCATTGGAGTATGTCTCACAGCGTCTCCATTAGGGAATATCCCTCTGTATGAACTTGATCTTACTTCAAGCTTTTCCAGACAGCGAAATGTCTCAAGGATACCAAGTGGGAAATTTTCTGACCTATCATTCATGATCTCAAGCATTTTAAGATTGCGAAAAAGGTGATCTGGGAATTGGCCCTGGAAAATCATCGTAATTTCTTTGCCACTTAATTTCAATTCCTCCAAGTTGGTAACAACCTGAACACCAATCAGAAAAAAATAAGTTGGAGTTCCCTCAATTTCATAGAATATAGTAGTTATAGTGGTTTTGTTTAATACTTCACCAACAGAAAAAAGGGGAATAAGTAGAATTGATGGTATGACCGTGGACCAACTAATGTGGCAAAGTTTGAGCCAGGACCAGCCCAAACTTTACACAAAAATATGAAATGCCTGAGAAAGATATGTGATTAGACTGTCCTAGTTCAATTTTCTCCACTGCCATATTGAGGATCAAAGGAAGAGACAAGAAAATTAGAATCTTACCACTTCCCTTGTTATCAAATGGATTTTCAAATTAAGTAGACTTGATATCAGCCTATTCTGAAATATATTTCGATTGGATCAGAGCTTTTGAAATCAAAATTTATCAGTTCCATTATTAAACCTCCCAAACCAATAGGGAAAAAAAAGGATGCAACATATAACAAGCAACTGTATGAACCAAACCATTCATGAAGCAAAGAGCGAGCTCAATTTGGTTAGAGGGGAAAGGAAGAGATTTCAATCTAGTTAAATTTGGAATAAATTTAGTTTGACTAATCTAAATATGGATGAAATTCAATAAAATGACGAAAATTGGATCAGATTGAGCCTTTAGCAGAATTCATTGCCACAAAATTTACACCCTTAAGGGCCACTTCTAGACTGAATGCAAACCAATGTCCCTGACTAAGGCTAAAATGTCTCTAAATTTGCAGCAAGTACCACCAATAGATCATTTAATTTTAAGAAATCTTCATTTAATATGGACAGAGTCACACTTGCTGAAGTGGTTATGTTAAAATATTAGGTATCTAAGTATGGCAATAAAAAGACAAATCATTCAATTCAAAAGTGCAGCACCTTTCAGTTTATATCTAATCACAGTCAATTGAAGAAGAAAATGAAAATGACTCTTGTACCTTCTCCACCAAGAAGAGAGCTTCCTGCACGGGAATAGTCAGCAGGGCCTCGTTAATTTCCTGGAAGTTAAAAGGCTCTGAAGTGAATATATTTACTTTGTCACAACCACTTAACTCCAACCTTTTTAATAATGGCCATTCTGAAGTATGCCTCCCACGGTAGAAAGTTCTAAGTTCTGGTAGGTCCCAGAGTTTCAGAAAGGTTGCTTGTGGAAAGACAAATTTAGTAAACTCTGCTTCGTCTTCCTGTGTAACAATGTCCTCCAAAACCCTGCAGTTACTTATCTCAAGATGTTGGAGCTGGACAAAACTTCTGGCTACGAAGGATGGAAAAAGATGCTTTAGTTTATCACAGCCTCGCACAATCAAGCTTGTAAAATTTTGAAAAGAAAGCAGTACTGGAGGTTGGCAAGGCCAAATCTTTTCACAATTAATTGCACAAAGTTCCAAGGCCTCCAAGTTAGGGAACATAACCTGCAGAGAAAAAAAATTTTTTTAACACTCTTCCATAAAATAAAATAAAATATTCCTTTTCATCATGGAGAAATGACATGCCGTAAGGATTGAAAACCTTCTACTGAGACAAGCAAATATTTAACTTCATCAACCATAAAGTTTAGCCTATGACATCCAAGTTAGAATCCTTCATTTTTAAAATGTAGAGAAGGTCATATTCATTTTGCAAAACCACCATAGAAACATACCAATTGCATGCCTAATTGTAGCTTTAGATTAATGAGTAAAAGCAGCATATAGAAGGCTGAGGTTTACTGTAATCCAGATAACTTCAAAAAAAAAAGCCACAAAGAAATTAATAACACAGTAAATATGCAAACACAAGCTCTTGAACTGTGATGCACTTTTTGCATCCAAAATCATATAAGAACTACTAAGGAGAAAAGTCTTTGACAATTGACGGAGACTGAGAATAAAAGGACCTCAGTCAAATAAAAACCAAGGGTTAGCAAAACTAGTGGAGCATTAGAACTTTCAAATAAATTTGAGTTCGAATCTCTATCACACTTGTGAATCACTGGAAAAATTACTTACCAAGAAAAAAAAGAATGAAAAGGACCAAAACCCAAAAGGAATAGAAAGAAATAGTGCAAATCCTTAAGAATGTGTAGGACTACTTTTACTTTTCTCCAAGGAATTCCTTTTCATATATATATCTACAAAAAAATGCAAACAAGAAAGATAAAATGATAAAGAACAAAATTATTGTTAACCTACCTTTCCACTAAAAAATGGCATAGGAGCATCAAAGTCATCCCCCGAAATGACTTCATTAGATAATTTATCAGTTGTCAATTCCTTGTGCGTAATTTGTACAACAGAATGTGACTTCACTTCATGGTAAAAGCTTGTGAGCTGTGGAAGAAATTTTAGACTCAAGAAGCATAATTGATGAAAGTCAATCTGTTAGAACTCATATATATATTTTCCGTAGGAAAAGAGAAAATAAAAAAAAGCTGTGACCCAAAGGCAAAATTGGAAGGCTGTCACCTTATTGCAAATCCAACCACTAAGAATATGAAATGTGGCAGAGCAGGAGAGAATGAAATGGCTGTGGAAAGAGTTGAAAAAGGGAGCAGGTGTGGAAAAAAGAAGAGGGGTGAAAAAAACTAAGGAAAAGGTGGGGCGAGAGTGGTTCTCTCGAATGCTGAGTATTTACTGGGGGGATTTAGTTGGGTTTTTGTGTAGCTTTCTGGAAAAATTAGTGAAGAGAATTGTAATTGATTAAGCAGTGCAATAGATGGAAATAGTCATTGTATTGGAGAACTAATTTGTATTCATTCCTGGAAAAAGTATTCAATACAATACATATTTTCATTGTCTTGTATGTTTGTGTTGCCATTCCTGTTCCAGTGTATGCTGTGTTGTGGCTGAGATCGGTACACAGGAGAGGCTGTGAGAGCTGAGGAAGTAACCAGGCAAGGCTTTGCTGCTGCCGGATTACCCAGGTACCTATCACAATCTTTTCACTTTCTCTTTCAATTGTGAAAATCTCTTCCATATTCTTGCATTTAATCAACTCAAAATTTTGAAGTTTTGGGAGGCCTCTAAAAACAGAGATCGACAAGAAATCTCTTAATTTATCACAGTTTCTCACTTTTATCATCCTTAAGTTAGAGAAAAATGTTGCTGTCAGTTCACCATGACATATCTTCTCCAAGTTAATTAAATTACGAAGAAACAATGACTCCAAGAGTGGGAAGGCATCACAAGGTAGCCACTCCACTGAGTCAACTATACACCTAATGTAGGGATTATTTTGGATAGAGAGATGCTTCAATTTTGGGAGACCACCTGCATCAAGATCATAAAGTACATTCTTGACACCTTGGACTTCATCTAGATAAAGTTCTTCGATTTCCTTCAACTGCATGACAATCTCATTCTCCAGGCCAATGTTGGTATTGAGTTTGAGCTTCAAAGTTCTTTTGTACTCATACTTATCATGCCAGTCCCATTCATCTCCAATGTATATTTTGTACCTTTTCAGCTTTTTAGGGAACAAGCCCACTGGTAGTAGTTTGGCATCTCGAATATGAAGTTCTAAAGTGGTTAGTAAAGACAAAAACTTCAACTCATGAAGGCTAACATTTCTTTCATTGTTGATTCCTTCATACGCCCATTCAACAATGCTATTACCCATATACAATTCTTCTAATAGTGATAAACTAGATATAACATTGGATGATATAGCTTTTAGATTAGAGCAATTGCTCAAATCAAACAACCTTAACTTCGTCAATTGACCTATTTCTCTTGGCAAGTGCTCAATATCCAAACAGACAAGACTAAGGATTTCTAGTTTCTTCAGGTCTCCAATACCAGCTAAGTCTCCCAGTACACATTGATTGAAACAAAGTGTTCGAAGGTTTATTAAGAGATGAAGTGAGGAAGGTAGTGGCACTAAATGCACTTTGGTCAAACTTAAAACACTGAGTTTTGTCATTCCTGAAAAAAAGTTGTCAGGGATTTTGGAAATAGAATACTTCAGATTCAAATAGACAAATTCAACTTCTGGATATTCCAATCCTTCAGTAAGCTCACTAATGTCACCATCATGACTGCAGATTGCATTGCAACTTTTTACTGTATCCCTATTTAGCCAATCCTTGGGGATAGTCTTAATTCTCAGTGCAGAAACATGTTGATCTCTATATACAATTGATAAGGCAACATAACGAACAATAGCATGCATAGAAAACCATTCACGGTTATGACCATCAAGCAGTAAACAAGAGCTTTTGAGTTCATGAACCAATGAATTTAACTTATCTCGTGTTTCTTCCAGAGTAATGATGCCTTTAAACAAACCCAAACCAGTTCCATATTTCAATAAATCCATAACAGAAGCTTCATCAGTATAATTTATTAGACCACAAAGCAAAAATATTGACTTGAGTTCCTCATTTTCTAAATGATAGTAACTCAACTCTATTGTTGAACAAACATCCTCAAGCATTCTAGTGAATTTCCTTGATGAAGGATGGCTCAAAGTCTGGAATGCCTCCCTCCATTCAAATAGACTCTTGCCTCTTAATGAATTTGCAATATTAACAATGGCAATAGGCAGACCTCCACATGCCTTGACAAATTCAATTGCCAAGGATTGGAACTCAAAACTTTCAATTGAATCACCTACTATATTCTTAAATAGACTAAAAGGTTCTTCTTCCTTCAAAGCAGCAACCAAGAAATTACATTGAGAACCCATCTTACCTGATACATCATGAATTCTTGATGTCAGCATAATTTTACATCCCTGATGATCGTTTCCTAAAGGAATTCCAACTCTCTCCAAATCAAGAATTTCCCAGATATCATCAAAGATTAAAAGGAATCTCTTCTCTTGATTCAATCGATCACGTAGCCTCCTTGCTCTTCCAGATTCATTCTCCTCATGGAATTGAAGACCTAGCTGATTTGCAATGTCTCCTTGGATCTTTCTTATGTCTGGAGTCGGGCTTACCAATGCCAGAACCACTTCATCAAACAACTTGTCTTCCTTGGCTTGCCAGGCAACTTGCTTCACCAGTGCAGTCTTGCCAATGCCCCCCATCCCATACACTCCAATCATGTTGGTATCATCATTGCATAAAGCGTTGTATATATCATTAAAAATGGACAATATTGACTCAAAGGTCTCATAATCCTTAGAATATCTAGACCATATGTCCCGTTGATGGATAACATATGAAACTCTATCAAAATTTCTATCTTTCAAGAGTCCACTAACAGCCTTCAACTCCTTCACCGATTTCCTGATAAGCCGATACCGGGTTGTCAAATCTGGACACAGCCCCTTGCAACATCGAATACCTGCTCTCCCCTCAAAGTCCTCAATAATCATCGTCGCATTATTGATGCACTCTTCAACATTCTTCAGCCACCTCTCAACATCATTTTCTATCTGTTCCCCTCGGCGATCAGCTCTCTCCATTGAACTCAGCAAATCAGCTCTAACATCCCTCACCCTTTCAACTTCTTTCTTAACTTCCTCAAGGTTGCTTTTGTGATTCCACAAATAACTCAACCGAAGTCTTGTCGATTCTTCCAACTTCTTGGCAACAGTTCCAACCCCAGCGTCGACCATTGTCAACAATAACACAACAATATGCAAATCTGAAGGAAATTCGAGCCTTAATCAGTAAGAGTACAACTACAACCACAATCATCAAACAGAAGAAATCAAGAAGCAGTCATTGAAACAACTAACTTCAATTATATTTACTTAAATTACCTCTTTAATAAGTCCCTCAGACCTCCACTAAAATCCAAACGAAGAATGGGTTACTCACAGCTCCAGCAGCAACCGAATCACCTCTGACTCCAAAAGTAGAATACGCGGTTCTTGGTGGAGGAAAGAGATCCGGATCCGACGGAGAAATGGCGTTTTGGGCTTCGTTGACAATAAGAATAGAGTTGACGGCTGGATTTGAGCCGAGAATCCTAGGCGAGCTGGAGCTGAGTGAAGTAATTTAGACAAGCTGAAGCCCAAACTTAAGCTCGGTAGACTTGCCAGTTTGAACAAACTCATTTTAAATGATTAAACTAATTTTATTTTGATTAATCACTTTTTTTTTTTATAGGACTCAAACTAAATTTTTAGTTAAACCCCATAGTGTAGATGAATTCAAATAGAATTCGAGTTTAACCACTAAAATTATATTGAAATTAAAAATTAAATAAAATCAAATATAAGCTCGATTTTTATTTTTTCCAATTAAACTGAATTTAAAATAAATTTGAGTTTTAACTCTTTTTTTAAATGAATTTGAATTACTCTAAACTCAATAATATTTTTGTACAATAATGAAGGTGAGACGGTTTGTTATTTTAATTAAAAATAGGGACATTCTATTTTAAAAATTGAATAAATAAAATAAAATAATCATAATAAATTGGGTGGTTTGTAGTATTTAATTAAAAACAGTAATATTTATTAAAAATTAAATAAGAAAGAATAAAATAATAATATTAGGGTTATCTTAAAAATAACATATCTTATATAACTTCTTAGAAGAAAAATTTTACATGCTAAGGTTATGAGCTATTTGAAGGCTTTTTAAAACCTAAAGGGTTTCGAGTAATTAATACTTGTTATTGCAGGATTGTAATGGGTTTTGAATCAAGTTAATTGTTTTTTGGCTTGAACTTAATTTGATAGGTTGCAAGAGTTGAGCTCAATGAGTTTGGGAGTTGTAAGAATTGTTGACTTGAACTTCAGTCAAAAGATTATAATAAAAGCTCACAATTTATATTCTTATTTCAAAATCGACATTGGTTGTATTAGCAAATTTTAAAAGTCATACTTTTGGAGGATAATTATACAGTTTAAGGGTAAATAAAAGATTTTGAAGGTATAAATAGTGGCGGGACCTAGGATTTTAATTGAAAACAGGGTTTTTGTAACTCTATCATTGTTAATGATAGCTACAAATCGAATCAAATCTAAACATTCTTTGGGTTATAGTTGGATTTCAGTTCATTGAACTAAAGTTAAAAATAGTTCAAATAAAAAATAGTTCGGTTAGCATTTGACTTAAGCTCATGACTCAAATTTGTGACTTGAATTCATAATTCAAGTTCATAGTTCATAGACAAAATGATGTTGTTATATCCAATCACGAATAAATGGACGTCATTTTGATAATTATTTGACATAATTTCAATCGAGTCACGAGTCAAATTTAAAATAAATCAAGTTATCTGTCCAATTTGTAAGTTGAATCGAGTTGAACTTTTTCTAACTCAAGTTTAATTAAGTTTTAAAAATAAATTGACTCTTCTGACTCGAGCTCAACTTGAGTTCAATTGAAACAAATTCAAACTAAACAAAACATGTTAAGATAACTTTTGAAATTAATCCAGTGCGATTCAGGTGTAACCTTAATCATTGTTTGTCAATCAATTAGTGAAAAATTTTTAAAAATCATCTAATCTTAAATAAAGGAAATGATTCAATATCAAAAAAAAAAATTGAAAGGAAATAATGTAATTACCCATGTAATTTTCTATATGGAAAAGCCTCTTTAAAGTGAAGAGAGCTATAAAATTTGTTAATGGATTTATATGTTATTTTCACTTTTAAAAATAGAGTCTATTTCGTAATATATTTGTTAATTCTCAAACATTTACGTTAATAAACTAACTGTACTATATGGTATTCGGTGACACTTACATAAAGTCATTTACAATTAATAGCAAATTGTATATATATGTTTTTGTTATGTTGAAGCAAATACAAATTCTTAATCTGCAAGCACAAAGCTAAAAACATTTAAATGAAAAATTTTATAAATGAATGTCAACATTAATCAACTAACAACTATGCCAAAATACCATTCAAATTAAAATATAATTTTCTAATTCAACTTATAATATATCAGACACATAAAGTCTAAAAATAATATAAATACCAAAAATATCAATCAAATGTTGCAATATCAAACAGTTGTGAGCTTTAACCTTTCTAATATTTTTACACATCATTTATTAAAGAACAAGTCCAAAAATAATCAATTTATTTATCAAATTAATAAACTAAATACAATATATATATATATATATATATATATATATATATATATTACAACTTGCTATAATAACAAATTCATCAACATAATTTAGAAGACTTAAAATCAAAATCTCCAATAATAACTAAAACTGTATTAAATTAAAAATCTTCCTAATAATCAAACAGAATTTTTTTTCTATTGGAGTTGGGGCATTCAAATTCATTTTTTTTCTGTTGTTTAATTTATAGGAATATTAGGGTTTTTTTTTTTTGTTATTCTATTTCAATTTTTTTTAAATTTTTGCTGTTTTATTCAAATTTTTTATTTAAAAGAAATTGCTTGTGGGCTCCACCAATTTGGGTTGGGAATAATCTTTAAGATGGCAGGAGGGCTTGGTCCTATCTTAAAATTGAAGTGGGTTACAATGAGATCAGATGAGAGGAATATGTTTTTTTTAAGGGTCAAAAGACTTAGTCCTAACGAAGTTTTACTCCATGTGTAAAAACCCCCGGCAAAGTTTTAAAAGCTCAACTATTTATTTATTATTCAATTTTTATTAAATTTTTTAGTTAGTTATATAGATAAAATCATTATTTTATTATTAATATTAAAATAAATAAAATTACATCTCATTTTTCTCGTAGTTTAAAAAACTAATAATTTTTTCTACTTAACAGTTTGAAAACTTGCATTTTCCCCCTAGAGTTTGATGTTTCCAAATTTGGCAACCACTCTACGAAGGTCGTCAACTGGCCTTTCCATCACTTTTTTCCCCAATGGTTTCTTGATGTGAAAATCATCAAAAAGCAGACTAAAATTGTCGACGATATCGCATAGACATTACACAGATATATACAACATTACACAGATTTGTGCGACATTTGGTCATCTGTGCATCATCTTGTGTGTTGGTCAAACAATGCACAAACATGTGAGTCATGTCTATGCATCATCTAACCAACACAAAAATGGTGGAACATCACACAAATCCATACAATGTCACACAAATCTATGTGGCATTTGTGCAATGTGGCCAACCATTTTAATAGACTTTTTGATTATTTTCATATCGAGAAACCATTAGAGAGAAAGATGGTGGGAAGGTCAATCAATGACCTTCCTAGAGTAGTCACTATAATGGAGAAAAATCAAGCCCTTAGAGGAAAATACAACTTTTTAAATTTTTAGATAAAGAAAAATTATTAGTTTTTTAATCTAAGGGGTTAAAATGAAATATAATTTTATTTTTTAATACTAATTATAAAATAATAATTTTACCCTGATAACTAACCGAAAACTTTAGTAAAAGTTAGATAATAGATAGATATTTAAGTTTTTGAAACTCCACAGATTGATTCTTGGGATTAGACTAAAACCTGGGTGAGAATAAGTCTTTTGGCCTTTTTTAAGTGATGGTGGGCCTAGAGACAAATTTTCATTTTTATTTTTATTTGAGTGTGCGCTTGGGGCTATCCTAACAAAGGTCTAGGTCGGCTTTTGAGTATAAATGTAATAATTCAAACTTTTAAAAATTTACTGATATTGCATTGCTTGCCTAAACTTGTGTGCTCATCAAGTAGAGACATACCTTGCTTTGACTTCCGCTCAAGTAAATAATTAAATCAAGTTTGACTCAACACAAATCAAGCCATAAGCAACTCGTGAGCTACTTGTCTCATCTGTAGTCCTAAGTATCTATATATATAATTAAGTGTACAAACAAATATTACTAACTAGTCTAACTTATCTATACAAATTATAGTTATCAGTATTTTATGATATACAATATACATCCTATAATACGATATGATACGATACAGATAACACAGTGAATATATTATATGATATGATACATATTTTACAGTATAATACAAATTACAAATGTGGATTGATACACTTTATAGAGAAAATGATAATATATTAAGGTGTATATGACATATTTTAAATTTTTAAGAGAATTTATGAAATTTTCCAAAATAATCACGTGTCAATTAAAAAATTTCTATTATTTTATTTTATAAAAATATATATTATATGATACGATATACAATATAAAAAATTAGGTTTTTTATGTACAATATAATACACAATTCTACTATCATGAATTACAAATTGAAATGATTACATACGATTAAATTATTAAATTTTGTTCATACATATACTATTACTTTGTATATTGCATGCTTTTATTATAATAATACCCTAGAATACACATGAGATCACTTTCCTATTTTAATCCTTTAAAACAATTTTACCATAGGGTAAGCGAAAGAAAGGGAACCAAAACCAAAACTGTCGGTGCTTGATTTTTCATTCCAATTTCTATTTGGAAATGGCTTTCCTCGAATAGGTTTTGATTCCCAATTTATGGAATCGGCCAACTCTGACCCGATTCTAATTCCACCTCATAAAAAATCGGAATTAAAACCAAAACCTATAAATAAATATTAAAAGTCTTCTAATTAATGTTTACTCAATTGGTAAATTCAAATATTGTTCAAATTAATACTTATTCTTTCAAATTGTTCAATATTTTACATGGTTGAAAAAATAATCTTTTCCTTCTACATTAATTATGTACCAAACACCACTCATTGTCAAACTTTCACATTCTAAATTTCAAAAATTTAAATATTTAATTGTCAACTATTAAAATTAACAAAATTTGTTAAATTTAAAGGTATAATTGTTATTTAACCAATAATATTTAAAAATATAAAATTTATCTAATTTTCTTATCTAAATTTTTAAAACTAGCAAATTTTGTCCAACATAAGTTTTAAAAACTTAACTCCCCCCTTAGGGCTTTTTTTTCTTCCTTCTCCAACAATTGAAATCTGTTCGACCACAACCAATATTCTTTTTCCTTCGAAACTAAACATGTCTGCTCTTCCACCTAACAAAGACGAAGACAGTGCTTTCGTCCAGTTCGACATTCGTTTGCTCTGGTTTCTCTTGAATCAAGAGTGACATGTTCAACGCTCTTATTCAAATTCAATGCTCTAGTTTTGTTGACAAAAGAGCAAACAAATGTGTCACTCTCAATTCAAATGAAGAGTAGATGTTTGGGGGGAGAGTGCCAATGGACGAATAGCATCGACTTCATCTTTGTTTGGGGGAATAGTAGACACATTTAGTTTTAACGAAATGAAATTGAAAATAGAGAGAAAAAAACCGACAAAGAAGATGTGTGGGAAGACAAAGTCGACCAATCAAAATCTAGTTGTTAAAGAAGGAAGAAAAAAATTCTCAAGAGGAAAAAAGTTAAGTTTTTAAAATTTAGACTGAAGAAAATTATTAATTTTTAAAATACAAAGGGGAAAACAAAATAAAATTTTAGTTTTTTAAATATTATTAATTAAATTATAATTATACTCTTAAATTGAATAAGTTTTGTTAACTTTAAAAACTAATAAATGAATATTTAGATTTTTAAAACTTAATAAATAAAATTTGATAATGGACAAAACATTATATAAGAATAGGTCTTTTGGTCTAATTGTAAATGTTTTTTATTATTAACATTTACTTATTTGGTTTCATGGATTGTGGATGGTTAGCATGGTCAAATATAGTTGATTTCATGAAGCAATAATTTTCATGGTTATAGTAATAAATATTTAACAAATGTTCTTGCTTGCTTTTTGTTTGTACAATAGGTACTTATTAAAAAAAAAATTTAACAAATGTTAAATTCCAAAATGAAGCAATAACTTTAATGGGTTTTTTTTTTTTTTTTTAAGTAATAACTTTTATGGTTATCTTAACAAATATTTAACAAATGTTAAATTCTTATGTCATTTGATATAAGTTTTAAGAATTTATCTAAAACCCGTAAAAATAGGAGGATATTAATTAAAATATGTACAAAAATTTTTGCTTAAATATTTTAGGTAAATTTTAAGTAATTTTACTTTTCTAAGTAAATTTAATTTTGTTTTCAATGTTAATTATGTTAGATTTGATATATTTTTTTGACAATTTTTTCTTTCAAAGCATACTCTATATTTGATAAATCATGATATAAATCACAAATAGATTAATTTTTGGTATAATATAAATCAAAACGAAAAAATAAACATAAGTGTAAAGAATTGATACTAGTGCGAGCGGATACATGTGAGTATGTGCAAGTATGCACAAATATGTACAAGTGTGTGTAGATGTATTCGGATGCATGTGAATATATGCAATTACGTGCAAGTGTAGGTAGATACATATAGGTACGTTCAGGTGTGCAAAGGTATGCACAAGTGAGAAGAAATATGCACATCTGTACGTACTCATTATATATATATATATTATATTTTTTAAATATTATATTATATTATTAATTCCAGGTTCAATGTCTATTTTAAGGAATTAGTCAATTTTGATTCCAATTTTTTAAATTTTTATAGGATATTCGAATTTACTTATTTTTAGATATATCATAAATAATATTAGAGAGGAATATGATTCAATTCGAAATTCAAAATTAAACAGTTAAATTTTCTGAGCACGTACGGTCAATTTTTCATGGTTCACTAGATTCCAAAACAAAGATCGAAACTTCTGACTTTTCCCATCATCATCATAGTCGGGAAAACACTTCAAACCAGTTTTCTTCCGTTCGTTTGTAAACTCTTGGTGTCATCAATGGCCGATCGAGTGGCGCTTGTCTTCGAGACGGTCTGCAACAGACTGGACTCCCACACTAAAGCTTTCTGGAACACCAAGCAACGGAAGCTGCTGCGTCTAAAACTGGAAGAAGTTCAAGATCTGCTAAATCAGGACAGACACCTCTTTGAATTTGACGAAAAAATTCCGTCGGTGGCCTCACGATTCTCTGAACTTGAAGAAATTGCATATGGAGTCGATGAATTGATTGATGACTGGGAGCAATCTGAAAAGTCAAAAGGTAAAATCGAGCAACAGGTCCGGAGAATCGTTGTCCGATTGTTACGTGTCTTGGAATCGTTTCATAAACTTATTGCTGGTGAAGATGAAGAAATTAGTGCAATTCCTGATGTGAGTTTTCCAGGATTAGGAGATTTTGTTGATCTTGAATTATTGCATTTTAATACTATAATTTCTTTGTTATTACGGAACGATGAGCAAATCTTGCGTTTTTTTCCTTTTGTGGGGATACATGGAGCTGAGAAGAGTACTCTTCTTGCTCAAAGAATTTACAATGATGAGATGGTGAATCTTATTTCCAATCTAGGGCTTGGGTTTCTGTTGGTGAAAATCTTGAAATCGATAAAATTGTAGAGGCAATAGTCAATGCTCGAAGCAGCGAGAATGTGTTGCCGCATAATAGATTCTTGCTTGTATTGGATGATGTTTCGGAAGCAGATGATATAAGATTGGAGAAATTAAAATCATGGTTAAAGAAGTGGTTATAAGTCGAGGGATCTTGTGTTTTAGTGACTACTCGGTTTAGACGTGTGGCTGATGTCATGGGGACAGTACCAGAGCAGCACTTGTCGTATTCTTCAATTGAAGTTCCTTTGCTTCGTCCAGCTCCAGGGCTTGAACATGAACAGGGTTTGGAACCTGTGGTATTATACTCTGTAGGGATGGCATCAACTTCCAGAGGTAAAGATGAGTCGACTTCTGCTGTATCAGGTCACTTTGAGGTTAAGAGTGAGAGATTGCTGAGTGCTCTCGCAACATCTCCGGCACCAGAACCTGTGGTAATGGCTTCAACTTTTGAGTCGACTTCTGCTGTATCAGGTCACTTTGAGGTTAAGAGTGAGAGATTGCTGAGTGCTCTCGCAACATCTCCGGCACCAGAACCTGTGGTAATGGCTTCAACTTCTGAAAGTAAAGATCCATGGCGTTCTGCTATTTTGGATTTTGAGGCTGAAAGTGAGAGAGTACAAGCTGCAGGTACATCTCTGACACAGGAAGCTGTCGCGTGGGCTTCATCTTGTGGAAGTAAATATGAGCCAACTTCTGCTGTGGCAGGTCACTTTGAGGTTCGGGATGAGAAAATAAAAGCTTCAGATACAACATCTCTGACCTTTGGGTATCAGGCTCCTACATCAAGCTTGGAGATTGTGGAAGAAGATGTGGTGCCATTTCCTCCACAAATAGGTAAACCTTCGCAGAGGTCATCGACAGCTTCACCATCCCTTTTACGTTCTTCAGCAACAGCACCAGCTTTGGTCCTTTCCAACTCAGGTAAAAACATAGACCAAGCAGAAAAGAAGAAGTATGTGAAACAAGTAACAGGTCATCACAGTGACACTGAGCTGCATTTGGCTGCTCAGCGTGGAGATTTAGGAGCAGTTAAACAGACTCTTACTGACATAGATTCCCAAATGGTGGATACCTTAAGTGGGGCTGATTTTGATGCAGAAGTTGCAGAGATAAGGGCATCAGTTGTGAATGAGGTGAATGACTTTGGGGAAACTGCACTTTTTACAGCTGCTGATAAAGGGCATATAGAAGTTGTGAAGGAGTTGTTGAAGTATTTGACCAAAGAGGGTCTTACAAGGAAGAATAAGTCCATGCTTGATCCCTTGCATATTGCTGCAACCAGAGGGCATCATGGTAATTCTGTTATTCCATGCTTTTACTTTATGATGGGAAATTTGAGTATTCTAAAATAGCATAAGGTTGAAAGGTTTAATTGTGCCTTGAGCTTTAATTGTGTCATAAGGAGTTTGGTATTTTAAACAATAAGGTGTTAGCTGGTTTACATTTTGTAGACTTTATACAGTTATTCGCTTATCAGTTATGATAAGTAGCTTAATGGTTGATGGGGGAAAGACTGTTAGTCTGTTTTGAAAATTCATAGTTAATATCTTTTCAAATACAATTATTAATGGAAAGGTTAGTAATTGCTATGGTACTTCTGTTATGAAAATTCATGACAGATATCTCTTCAAATACAATTATTAATGGAGAGGTCGCTAATTGCTATGGTACAATTTAAAGTTATAAGTTGTTATAATTAATGATTAGAAAATGTGCAAAGGTGTCTTTCTACTGATATCTTGTCCTCTGCTAGTGGAGTTTAGATTATGATTCCATTCTTTTTGTCCTTGGTTCTTTTTCAAGGATGATGGAGATGGTTTTTCTTTACTTTTGTGAGAAACATTACTGGTGGCAAAACTTTATCTTCTTACATGACTGGGGTGTCATTCTAATAATTGTTCTTTTTGTTGCAGCAATTGTCCAACTGTTACAAGATCTTGATCCCAGCTCACAGATTGTGGAAGAAGATGTGGTGCCATTTCCTCCACAAATGGGTACACCGCCAGCTCGTAAATCTGAAATTCAGATTGTATCTCTTGAAGCAAGAGAAAAGATGCCATCTATTTATAACATGGAATCTGAGATTATACCTTCTCAAACTGAAGGAGAGCATAAGATGAAGTGCAGATTGAAGGCAAGTGCCCAGCAATCAGTTACGGTTGCCACAAAAGAAGCCATTGAAGTTGCAGTAGAACATCTCACTGTAGAAAATGAAATTTCAATGGAAGATCAGTTGTTGCAAGAATCAGTTTTATTTGCAAAGAAATCAATTAAGACAACTGTACAGAAGATTTTCAGCCACATAAATAGTGTTAGAACTACAAAAATTGCTGTTATTGGAACTGGTGGTATTGGAAAGACTACTGTGCTCAAGGCCTTGATCAACTTCCCAGGCACAAAAGGTATGTTTGATGTGGTAATTTCAGTGACTGTTTCTAGATATTGGAACACAAGAAAGGTCCAAACGAGGTTTTAAGACAGTTATCATTAGGTTGTGAGTATTCTGAAACTGATGCTGAAGTTGCAGAAAGATTATATAAAGTTCTGAAGGGGAAGAAGTTTTTGTTGATTTTGGATGATGTTTGGGAGCAGATTAATTTAGAGGCACTGGGTATTCCTGGTCCCAGTTCAGAAAATGGCTGCAAGATAGTAATAGCATCCAGAAAGCGTGATGTTTGTCATGACATGAATTTGTTTGAGGTGGTTGAAGTAAAAAGTATCTCTTGGAAGGAAGCTAGGGAACTGTTCTATGAACAAGTGAGTAGAGACATTCCACTGTCAGATGTCAAGTCCTTTGCTGAAACTATAGTTAAGGGCTGTGGTGGTTTGCCACTGCTGATTATTGTTACTGGAAGAGCCCTAGGAGAGAAAAATGATGTTTCCATATGGAAGGATGCTTCAAAAAAATTCTCACTGCATAAAACTTCTAGAAAATGTCAAATTGAAGATGTGCTCCAATTATTGAAATTCAGCTTTGACGAACTAAGTGATAATGATGTGAAGAGTTGTTTCCTCCACTGTGCTCTATTTTCAGAAGCTCAGGAGGTCAGTATAAATAAATTCATAGAATATTGTATACAAGAAGGTTTAATCACTGGTGCTCAAGCTGATGCACATAGAAGGGGTCGTTATATAGTTGATATTCTTATACATGCTTCATTTTTACAAGTTACTGAAGGTGGAAGTTCCATCAAAATGCATGATTTAATCAGAGATTTAGCATTAGGAATCATATCTTCAATGCCAAAAGATATTCAGTTTCCGTTGGGAGCAGAAGGAATTCAGTTTCTGTTGAGTGCTTATTCAAGATCAATCGAACTACCTAATGCGGGAGGTAGTTCATCATCAAGATCATTGAACATCCTTGAAAGCAGTAGATTGTGTATACCAGAAGGTAATCAATTTCTGTTGAGAGTTGGAGCAGGTCTAACAGAACCTCCTTTGACGGAAGAGTGGAAACAGGCCAAAATGATGTTTTTGAGTGATAATGAGTTATCCATGTTACCTGAGAAACCAAATTGCCCTGAACTTTTGGCATTGTTCTTACAAAGAAACCGGTTGCTGAGAGTGATACCTCCATCCTTTTTTGACTGCATGACCTCTCTCAAAGTGTTGAATCTATCTGAGACTAGAATAAGGTCCCTGCCAGAGAGACTGTTTAAGCTTAAAAACCTCCTAATTCTCATTGTATGTGATTGTAAACGTCTGTTTATGCTTCCCTCTGATGTTGGATCTCTTCTTTGTCTTGAGGTGCTTGATCTCCGAGGTACTAAAATTAAAGTTTTGCCTGATAAGATTGGTGAATTGACATCCCTGAAACGTTTGGCAGTGTCCTTCTATGGATCTATCGATGACAGTGAATATGTTAAATTGCCATGTCATTTGATTTTGAGTGGCATTATATCAAAGTTGCGTAATTTGGACACCTTGAGTATTGTTCTTTATCCAGGGGATGAAAGGTGGCATGAGGATGTCAAGTATGTCAAAACTGAAGTCAGCAAGTTGAAAAATTTGAAGTTTCTCTGTTTTCATTTCCCAGAAGTTGAGCATGTCCAAGAATTCCTCACAGAAAGCGAACCATGGAAGAAGAGACTCTTAACGGAGTTAATGTCAAGAGTATTTCTTCTCAGGTCCCAGAGTATTTGGAATATGATTATAATCAGCAGGGTCAATGCTTGAGATTTGTAAATGGTGAAAAGAAACCTGATGAAGTTCTTCAAATATTAGCTCGCAGCACTGCTTTCTATTTGGATAATCATCTTGACATTGAGAGCCTTTCCAACTTTGGTGTTGGCAATATCAATGGGTTGAAGTTTTGTATAATAAGTGACTGCCCCAAGGTTAAAATGGTTGTGCATGTGGATGAAGTGAAAAAAGATACTAATACTGTTTTTCCTTTCCTAGAGACCTTAAGTATCCATCATTTGTGGAATTTAACAGCTATTTGGGAGGGGATTCTACCAGAACGAAGTTTTGCTCAGTTAAGAATTTTGTCACTGCATGGATGTCCAAAGATGGAGTATGTTTTTAGAAGTTCAATGATTCAGTATCTCTGTAAATTAGAGGAACTGATTATCGAAGATTGTCAAGCCATCGAACAAATCATATTCGATGATGAGATAACAGATTCATGTTCTGTTTCACTTCCCAGTTTGAAGAAGTTAACACTTCACTATCTGCCTGGATTGATTACCATTTCGAGTAGTCCCTGGCCGCAATTAGAATATGTCAGCTTCTACTGTTGCCCAAACTTGAAGAAGATTGATGCTGATTCCAGGTTCAAAGATGTAATAATAAAGGCTGAGAAGAGTTGGCGGGATGCGTTAGAGTGGGAAGATGATGAATTGCGGTTGCACATTGAAAACTACTCCACCATTATCTTTCAAGATCATCTGTAAGTAAAAATTTTGGTTTATTTTTTTCAATGAGTTCATAGATTCAGTACGAGTTCATAGTTTTAACCATGTTGTACATATTGTATATCTGAATTATCATTTTTTTAACCTTTATCTTTACAGTCTGAGTCTGAAATCGCTAAATGCATGAATTAATAGATATTATCAAAAATTGAGCTTCGAATGGATGATTACTTGCATCTGGTAATCTATCCATATATGAATTTTAGCTCAAGAGATTTTATTTATGAGTGTTAATTTAGATGTTAGAAATAATATGTCATCATATGATTAACTGTTATTTTATCTTTAATTTAAAATTATATGACGTATCATCATTAGTATTCAAATTGACACTTATAAGTATAGATGATTTGATTGTTTAAACTATGTTATGATATATTAAGATCTGAGCTTTTTTAAAATAAGGACTTTAAGCAGAGGGACTCATTGTGAAAATGAAACTGGGGATGGGTATGTAGCAAATCATTTGAAATTAGTTCCTGGATTGATGTAAATGGAATGAAATTGATCAAGGTTTATTTGCCATTTATTTTTGGCATAATTCAAGCCAAAGTTTCATTTGATATGGTGAGCGTCCTCTTAAAAGGTTGAAAATTGTATATCAACGTAGATAAAGCTAAAAATAAATAAAAATGATTTGCCTTTTTAACCACTTCTTTTTACGTGTAAGCAATGGGTGGGACAATCGAAAAATAAATAAATACAATAAAGGTTTCAGATGGTGTAGGGCCGATCTAGCTTTATCTTTTCCCTTTTTTTTTTTTTTTTTGAGTTAAACTGAGTTTAAGTTTAAATTAATTTGCAAGGGTTAAATTTTTTTCAAACCAATTTTAATTTGACTTAATTTAAAAAGATTTGAGTTTAAGTTTAATTTATTATTGTAATTGAATAAAAAATTGATTAAAACAATATTATTTAGATATATATTGATTAAAATGTTGTTGTTTTAATTGATTTGAAGATTCATAACCTCGGCAAACCGAGCATCCCTTAAACTCAAGCTTTTACAATATAAAAACCCTAAGTTTGAGTTCATATAAGCTAAGTGTATTTCAAATTTATTTGAACCAAGCTGATAATGAAATTCGAATAAGTTCAGTTTGAATATCCTCTTATTTTGATTGATTAGAATATCAACACTCTCGATATACATAGGATTGAATTAATATATAATCAAATAAAATTGTAGTATGGTGGCATGATACACGTCTTCCCAAATTGCAAAAGAAAATTTACGTTGAGTATTGTTGATGCTAGCATCTGTGGTTAAATTGAGTTTACGACTTAACTTGAATCGGTTTCGATTAGCCGCTCTAAGTTTTGAAACAGATATATTGTAATTTCCCGAGTTTTAGCTTCTATCATCATGTGCAAAGGAAAATTATTCAAGAGAATTGTACAAATGTCAACTATACAGTAAAACACACGAGAAAATAACATTTCCAACAAATTGTGGTAAAAAAGACAAAATAATTTTACATATACAGCTCTTACCACAAAGTCAAACTGAAAAATCTGGACAAGAAAATACTGCTTAGAAGGAAACTCACAAACTTTGCAATACCCAGAACAAAAGCATAAATCTGGAAAAACTGAAGTCCAGCAACAGCCAAGGGTCAAAAACAACAACTTCTGAACAAAGATCAATTAAGGTAGAGAATTCAACAGCAACAGCTCTATAGTGGCACAGCTTGAACCCATGAGACGTTTCCAATACATCGATGTTTTATGCCATCGAGTAATGTGATAAATTCCAAAGATATCTTGCAGCAATGGAACAAACATCATTGGAAAATCACACTTTTCCCGTAGCAAACCGCTAACACCCAGCCACAAATCCAGGGCCTGCAAAAAGAACAGAAAATATTTCAGCACATTAGTCCTATAAAATTTTGTAATTGTCATCTGAAATAAAAGCAAAGAAATACATTTGAAAGAGTTTTTCTTTGGGATACCTCGTGTTTATACAGATTCTGAAATCGATTTTTTGTAACATCCGTAACATCTAGCCAATCCACCTGATTCCACAGATTTAGAGTGCAATAGATTGCTATCAATTTCTCAGCCCTTTGGAAAGTAGCTGGGAAAGTTTTTAGTGCCATACATGAATCAATCCTCAATGTCTCCAATGAATCCCATTTCAATGACACATTTTTGCAGTTGCGACACATGAAAAACAGGGTGTATTTTGGCTCCTTCGGGTAGGCATAGCTTATAGGCCACCTGTCCTATTCTCTCCAATATTTCATACGGACCGTAGAAGCGGGGGCTAAGCTTCTCATTCGGGCGAGCTGCTAATGAGCGAAAACGATAGGGCTGTAATTTTAAAAAAACTCTATCTCCCTCCTGAAATTCCACCTCTCTTCTGTTTTTGTCGGCTGCCTTCTTCATCCTTTCTTGAGCTTTATTCAATTGGCTCTTTAACTCATCCAAAATCTGATTTCTCTCCTGAATCATAGTCGTCACTGCTTCTACCTTCAAACCCTCCTCCACCCATCCAAGCAGCGGTGGTGGATGCCTTCCGTAAACTGCCCTAAACGGTGTCATTCCTGCTGAACCATGGTATGTTGTATTATACCAATATTCAGCCCACGCCAACCAGCATGGCCAGCTTCGCGGTTGCACTCCACAAAAACAACGAAGGTATGTTTCGACACTCCGATTGACTACTTCGGTTTGACCATCTGTTTGCGGATGGTAAGCCGAGTTGAATTTCAGCGTGGTGCCTGCGGCTCTGAATAATTCTTTCCAAAAGATGTTCATAAAGACGCGGTCTCTGTCCGTCACAATGGTGCGAGGGAACCCGTGGAGGCGCACAACCTCCTGGATAAACAATTCATCTACGTCCTTGGCAGTGAACGGGTGCTGCACAGCCATGAAATGCCCGTATTTCGTCAATCGATCCACTACCACCATGATCACACTTAATCCCCTCACCTTCGGCAGCCCAATTATAAAATCCATTGACAAATATTCTCATACATTCGATGGAATCGGTAATGGCTGTAATAACTCCGCTGGCGAGGCTGCTTCGTATTTCATTTTCTGACACACATCACACTCAGCCACATATTTCTTAATATCCAGTTTCATGCCTTCCCAGTATAAGATGGAGGTCAGTCTCTTATAGGTCCGAAAGAACCCAGAGTGGCCTCCGTAAGATGAAGAATGAAATTCGGAGATGAGTTGAGGAATGTACCTGGAGCGCCTAGAGATTACCAGCTTGCCTCGGTAGAACAGGACACCTCCCTTCAAAGAGAAGCCCGGATATGACGGCGATTTGCACAGTAGCCTCTGAATTATCTCCCTCAGCTTTTCATCTCCTTCGACCTCTTGCTGTACCCACCCGTATCCTTCTGTTTGGATGGCCGAAATGGCATGCAGTGCCTCTGTAAAGTTGGGGTTACGTGATAGAGTGTCAGCAGCCTTGTTTTCGCATCCCGACCGATAGATAATCTCAAAATCGTACCCTAGCATCTTAACCAGCCAGCGTTGTTGCTCAGGTCCTGATATCTTCTACTCTGTAAGGAATTTCAGACTCCTCTGATCAGTCCGTACCTTGAAGCGCCTGTCGAGGAGGTAATGCCGCCATTTCTGGAACGCCAGGACTATCGCCATCAGCTCTCGTTCGTATACAGACTTGTTTCGGTTCCTGAGAGAGAGAGACTTGCTGAGATAGGAGATAGGTCACCCACCTTGCATCAGAACCGCCCCTAAGCCCGTTCCCGACGCATCTGTTTCCACCACCCCAAATATTCAATTTGCCTCTGCTTGAACAAGCATTTCTTTTTATTTAACACTAACTGGTGCCTCTGCAAGGTAAGCAGTACCAACCTTAGGTGATCACGGTGTTCTTGGAGCCCCCTACTATACACCAAAATGTCATCGAAAAATATAAAGACGAACTTGCGTAAGTACGGCTGAAATATCTTATTCATCAGCCCTTGGAAGGTGGCAGGTGCATTGGTCAATCCGAAGGGCATGACTAAAATTTCGTAATGCCCTTCGTGTGTTCGAAAAGTCGTTTTCTCGATGTCTTCATCACGGACCCTGATTTGGTGATACCCAGACTTGAGGTCTAACTTACTGAAGATTTAGCTCCCTCCAGCTCATCTAAAAATTCGTCAATAGTGGGAATAGGGAACTTATCCAGTATGGTGATGCGGTTCAAGGCTCAGTAATCTACACAGAATTGCCACTCTCCATTCTTTTTTTCAAACCAATATTACCGGGCTTGAAAACGGGCTAATGCTAGGTCGTATAACCCCCGTCAATAACATTTCTTGCACTATTCTTTCGATCTCGTTCTTTTGGTAATACAGATAGCGATACGGGTGTAAGTTAGGCGGCTGGGAATCCCTCTGTATACAAATTGTGTGGTCTTGTTCCCTCTTGGGTGGGAGACCTTACGACTCCCTGAATAACATTTCAAATTCCTCCAGCAGGTTGGCAATTTCAGGCATATTGGTTTCAGTCCCCAAAAGAATTTGTTCCGAAACTGCGTTCAATTCCACCTAGAAGGCTTCCCCCCTTTTTCTGATCAGTTTAAACAGGGTCTTGAGGGACGTCTCTACCCTTCGTAACGAGGATTTCCCTTTCAATTCGACCATTCTTCCCTCCCACCAGAACTTCATAGTTTGTCTACCCCAATTGATTTTGACTTCCCCTAAACTCTTCAGTCATTCAATTCCTAGGATGATGTCCATCCCTCCCAGACAGAACGGAAGAAAGTTCTGTTGGATTATGAGCTTCGAAAAAATCAGCTGAACCCCTTCACATCTTCCCACTCCCGAAACCTTCCTACTGTCGCCCAATACTACCGTATACCTTGCTGTGTGCACCAGAATTTTGAGCTCAGCCACTAATTTTTTGGAGATGAAATTGTGAGTCGCCCCACTATCAGTTAATGCTATGACCCTTCTCCCTTCAATTTCCCCTATCAATTTTATTGTTTTCGACGAATTAACCCCCATTACCGAGTTACTGTTCAGATTAGCCTCCCCCTCGTTTTCTTCCACCCGACTCTCATCCTCCATTGCGTCTCCTTCTTCATCCGATTCTCTTTCAGAAATCATTATCTTTAGCTGGCGGAATCGACAACGGTGCCCTGGAACAAATTTCTCGTCACACCGAAAATATAATCCTTTCTCTACTCGCGCACGGAAGTCGGCGTCCAAAAGTTGTCGGAAATTACTGTCTCGTCTTGATGGAAAAGGGGAAGCGTTGGAACCGGCCGTTGGTCGCACATTTGGAGCGTTGTGAGAATTGGAGTTGGCGGATGTGGCATCTGTTCGGGTTTGAGAAAGGGGAGGGCGTATATTTGGTTGGAAACGGTTTGGGCTAGTTGTCGGTTCGGTTGCTGGGCTGATGTAGCTTCGATTGGGTTGGGGGTTACTGGGCCCGGAGTTAGGCCGATTGCTTATGGGTGGAGTGGCTGATTGTGGGGTGATAAGTATTGGGCTGGGGTGGGAATAGTAATAGGTTCGGGCAGGCTGGGCTACTGGTCTCGGATATCCTCTCCCGGGTCGACCCGAATACCTTTCATCTATTACTGCATTCTTCTTCTCCACTTGGCGCACATAGTTCATCGTCTCCATGAGCGTTCGAGGCTGAAACATCCTCACCTCCGCCCTGACTTCCTCAACCAACCCGTTCATGAAGATCACCCTTATCGTCTCTTCCAATAGCCCTTCAACGGCCGCAGATAACAATTCGAATCAACTTCGAAACTCTTGTACCGACCCTGTCTGGCAAAGAGCGAAGAACTCCTCTTGCGCCGTTCGCTCGTCGGTTGGAGGGAAACGCTCCAAAACCTCACGTCTAAAGTCTTCCCATCCGTCAAAGGGTTGGTGTTTCTCCTTCCACTACAACCAGTGTAGGGCGTCTCCTTCCATGCATATACCTACCGCTGTCATTTTCTCTCGTTCGGTCAACTGGTTGACCTGAAAGTACCGCTCGACCTTCGACACCTAGTCGAGAGCCCCCTCTCCATGGAACAGGGTAGTTCCAGTCGCTTGTATTGCCAATCCCTTCTGTTTTCGACTGCCATTTCCCCCATTTCTTCCATGACGTCTTCTGCTCGACCCTGTGGCATCGCTGAGTTATCCTTCGTTGGTGGAGAATAAGATGGCGACGGGTCCAATCCTCTCAGCGTCTGTCTCCTATCGTTTCCCTCCCTATCCACCACTGATTCCCTTAGCTCCCTCAGGTATTCCCTAATTGTTTCCATGCTCGTTTCCACTTTCTCCATTCTACCTGTCATGTATTTCATGCTCGACCCTAGTGTCTCGATACCTTCTTTTACTGCACCCACTTCTATTTCCAAACTCTCTACTCTCGATTCCATTCTCGTCATGCTTTGATACTAGTTGATACGAACCTGGTGGTCCCTGTAGGTTTTTCCAGCAACTCTCATGGAATGATGCTCCACCCAGCAAGACCAGAATAACACAATTGAAACTTCCCCAGAGGAAACCCAGTTCCAGTATGCAGCAGTGTTCAAGATTTATTATCACCACACAATAGAGACAAACTGAATGTAATAAACTCAGAGAATTAGTTACTAACACAAATAGCAAAAGATTTGTATTGATTCAATTTTCTGCAATGAATACAATGTTCATCTACAGTTGCACATCAAGCATTTAAATTACATTAATTCTCTCTCTGTTCATATAACCAAAAGTACATACAAATAAATCCCTTCACATTTCCCTTCCCCGAGAGGCTACCTCTCCCTGCTCTTCTCTTTCTTCTTAATTGCTAGCCTCCATTTCTTTCCTCCTCTCCTTTTATATCAAGCTCCTCAATGTTGCTTTCCCGCTCTTCCCTTGCCACATCAGCTTTGGGTACCTTTATAGTTTCCTCTGGCTTCTGGCGCACGCTAGCTGTTTTTGTTTTCAGCTGAAGTTGGCCTATGGCTTCTGCTCCAGTCTGCTGGTCCCCAGGGACCTCTCTTGCTGTCCCCTTCTTCTTGCTCCTGTTCCTTACATAGACCCTTGCCCTAACAATCTCCTACCTCAGTTCGGAGCACTGTTAATTGATCACAATTCTTAAGGAACATTGCTTTTAGATTTTTCAAACCAGAGATTGATGATGGAAGAGTATCAGTCTTCGTTTTATAGAAGTCAAGAAGTTGTAGGGTAGACATATGCACAAAGAATGATCTTGGAAATTTCACCAAGCAACTAACTTCTTGGAGTAACAGTGTTAAGATTCTTTTAGAATTGGGCTCATCAGGCAATGGAGGGAGACATGAATCGCCAATCATTGAGATCCTAGTTGCATCTTCCCATCTTATTTTTCTGACCATTTCATTGTCTTGAACATAATTGTTCTCATTGTGCTTGGCAAATCTAAATGCCACTTGTTGATAAAACTCAAACATCTTATATCTCTCTTCCTTGGTTTCCTTTTCCAATAGAGAATTGTCGACAAAATATCATAATATAACATTCCCACGATCACGTGCCTCCCCAAGCTTTTCGAAGCGCTTCAAAAACTGTTCTGCTCTCCAACACTCAATTATGTAATCCCGATGAAGTTCATGACCAGTTGGAAATATAGCCAAATATAAAAAACAAGACTTCTCATCTGGTTGTAGCCTGTCGACTTCAAGTTCAAGGGACTTGTAAACTTCTTCCAAATCTTGTTTTGGTTCCCCAGTTGGTGATCTTAATTCATGCAATGTGTTCCGCCATATTGCAGGATCTGTCCCACTTGTTGTAGGAACTCTCGCTTTAGTTGCCAGGTGGTTTCCTATCAACTTTATCAAGTGTGGATTGCCACTGCAGAACTTGATAATCAATTTTGCCTCTCTCTTGATGTGTGGATTATCCTTCAAATGCATGCCCACTTTCTCCCAAAACATATTTTGTGCATCCATGTCTGACAATCTCTTTACTTCAATTTGTTCATCTGCCTGCTCACAAACATCTAAATACCTGGAGGCAAAGACAATCTTTCCTTTATGTTCATCATTAATGCCAATTTGTTCCAAATCAATCTTGGAAAATACTTCATCAAGTAACAATAAATAGCTCCTGTTCTTCAGCTGTTCATGAATAATGCTCTTTCTTTCTTCATCACTGAACTTTTTCGGTTTGATTTGTAAGCGCTTTAGTAGTTCTTGTTGTATGTATCTTCCATCTCTTTTTCTGCCTACAACTATCAAGAAAAGAAATTCAAACATTTTAGATCCCTTCATTGCTTGGTGGAGATGATTCATTGTAGTACTTTTACCAACTCCTATTGGTCCAAGAACACAAATCCTTTTTCAATTTTCAACTATTAGATAGTCTTGGAGCTCTTTTACATTTTCTTCCAGGGATGGAAAGGCACTAATTTTGTTGGTAGGGTTCGTTATATATGGAGTTGGAGCCTTTTGAACCATTAAACTTCTTATAGTCCTACTTTCAGCCTTCAGATTCTTTACCTTCTCAGTCTTCTTGACAATTTGGCCACCAAGTTTGACAAGACAACAAAATGGACATAATCCACACATGCAGCTGAAGGACTTTTTATACTTCGCCTCCAATTCTTTGACATCTTTTTTCAGGGATATTAATTAAAATAGGCAAAAATTTTTCCGCTTAAACTTTTTTAGGCAAACGCACAGTAATTTTACTTTTATAAGCAAATTTTTTTGTAAATCCAAAAATACCCTTCCAGCCCTGTATACGTAGACACGGGAAGAAAGGTTTGAGTGCTTGGGTGCGTGTGGAGTGCGTGAGTGCGTGGGTGCGTGCGTGGGTGCATGTGGAGTGCGCGCGGAGTGCGTGGGTGCATGCATGGGTGCGTGTGCAGTGCGTGCACTGTGTACAATGCACAGTGCGCGCACAGTGCGTTGCAGTGCGCGCACTGTACATTGTGCACAGTACGTGCACTGTTCACAATATATATATATATAATATTATATTATTATATATATTTATTATATTATAATATTATATATATAATAATATAATATATATTTAAAAATTATTATTATTATTATTTATATATATTATATTAAATATTATAATATTTAATATATATATTTATTTATTTATTATATTTTTATATTATTTAATATAAATATATATATTTAAAAGAAAGGGTGCGCGCACTGCACGCACTGCGCGCGCACCCTCACACTTTGTTTATATATATTAATCAGGGTGCGCGCACTGCTCACGCACTGCACGCACCGCGCACGCACTGCGCGCACCACGAACGCACCGCGTGCACTCCTCACGCACTCAAGTTTTCCTTCCAACGCCTACGTATACAAGGCTGGGAGGGTATTTTTGGGGTTACAAAAAAATTTGCTTATAAAAATAAAACTACTGTGCGTTTGCCTAAAAAAGTTTAAGCGGAAAAATTTTGCCTATTTTAATTAATATCCCTCTTTTTTCATCTCTTGTACTTTTTTCAACCAGTCTTTGCAAGCATTGGTCTTCTCTTTTTCTATCTCATTTCTCTCCACTTCTTCATTCACATCATCCTCTTCACCACATAGCTCTCTATATTCCTTCATAAGTTTGTCATGGTTCTTGCTCATATCTTTCACATAACCATAATTACGCTTCAGATAGTTGAATATGCCTGTACCTTGTTTAATTGCAAAATCAGCTGCTGCTACGCCTGTTTGCGTTGCTGTCAGTGGATCAACAAGCATCCTGCAAATATTATTGAAAATGATTAATGATCTATCTATCAACAAATGTCATGAGTTTTGCATATAAAAGAAAAATAAAGCTAGAAAGCAATTGATGACCCAGGAGCAGATGATGAGTTGGTTAACTAACTTCCTAGTGTTACTAACTGCAGATAAGAATTAGCCAAAAAGGTCCCTTCAAGCTGTACTAGAAGTTATGACAGTCAAATTTTCTCCATGATCTGCAGTTGCAAGAGACCTGGTATATCTGCTAACTGATATTAAGTTGGAACATAGCAGACTTTATGTTCTGTTCAAATTTAGATTTGAAGCACCTAATTTATCCCACCAGAGAACCAAGAACTTTGATCTCCATTTTAGCAAAAACACTATGTATCCCACCATCTTTGATCTATGTAGATTATGTGCATGATTTAGCTACCACTTTCTGTTCAATGAATCAATTCACAACCTAAGAAGATGCAATATCTTTAACTAGATCATCTATCATCAACACTACCAGCCCAATTAACATCTATAAAACCTTCAACAGCTAAAGCATTTGCAGGAGAGAAATGCAGCCATAGATTGCTATCCTTTGCAATAACTAAGAATTTATTTTCAAGCTTGCCAAAGGTGATTATTGGGGACATGAAAGAGTGGACTAAGCTTGTTCACAAAATAAGAAATATTCAGTGTCATCATTCTGAGATTTTGCAGCCTTTTAATAATACAATGGGCTATCACACAAGGTTTTTTGATTGCAGATAACTTTGGATTGCCTATTAAATTGATTTAAGTTAGTGAAAACGCAAGCAGAATGCCTATGAGATTCAAACATAATAATCTAGCTGGTTAATCCTAGAGTCTTCGAACCAAACTAGCAGATTATCTGTAAAAACATCTCCTGGATATGTCATCCACATAAACTAAAATATAAATAAGACAATTATTCGGCACTGGAATGAGTAAACTAATTTTAATTTTGGAACAACAAAGTCCCCACCACAATGGTGAGAACTTCAGTTTGTGAAACCAAGATCAACAAGCCCGTTTTATCCATATAATCTTTTAAATTCCCAGGCAGCTGCATATTCTGTTTTTAAGAGGGTTTATTGAAAACATTTGCTTGCTAATCTAACCTTATATTTGTATGTAAGGGCGGATTCGATCCAAGCTAGGCTGAGCTTGGGGCCGGCTTGATCTTGGATTGAAGCCAAAATGCCAAGTTAATACTTGGGTTCTAGCTCGTTTGTGGTTGCGAACAATATCACTGAAGGGCTGCCATTGGGATAAACAATATTGTCAAATGAAGAAATAAGTCAATCTCGAGCGAGCAAATCGAGTTGGAATTCCAGCTCAAAATCAACTTGTTCAAATTGAAGCATAACTCATATTGGATCCAATCCTATTTGTGTACTTTTGAATCCATTTTTCCAACTAACAAAATGTTCCGTTTTCACTCAATTAAACACAATTATTTCAATATTATGTTGGAATTACATGCAGTAAGCATCCATTTATAGAGTTTTGCAGCTTGCTTATGTATAGAATATCAATGATACTTCATGCACAAACGATGATACTAACAAGTATAAATAAACTGATGTGTCCTTATGTTATTGGGTGATTTTAAATCAAAAATAAAGTAAATAATTAAATCACCCAATTACAAGATGACACGTTGGTTTGTTTATAGTTGTTAACAATCGCAGTTTATGCAATGTAGTATTACATTATAAAATATAAAATAAAACTATGTACACTTATAATGAGTTACAATTTAGGTATCAATGATAATGAGTTATATGATTAATTAATTTTAAATTAAGGATAAAAATAACACCCAATCACATCAAGACAAATCATCATTGGTACCCAACCACACAGCACTAAATATATGTGACACTTTTACAAAGTTCCCTCCTTTTCTCAAAACCAAATCAATCAGCAAAATACTCCTATGGACCCTAAAAGCTAAAGTTTACTCTTAATTCAAATTTTGTTAAAAATGATCGAAAGACAAGAAGAAAGAAAAAGTCTTGACTTTACATTTTTGTCCAACTTTAATTGCTTCAACCATGTGTTTAAAACTCAAAAGTAGCTTAAATCACAATAAAATGGCATTAAATCTTCAGCATTAACTGATTAGTAACTACAAATCTCAACAATCAAACAGATGTAATAATACAACATAATGAAGTTTCTAATTATGAAAATTTTTGAGAAAAAGAGAATATTGCTCTTGTTCCAACCTGGAAAATTGCCTGGCTACAGCCCTCTCCTCGCCATCAAAATATGGAAAGCAGCTAAAAACCAGAGTAAGTCAACCAGTGTTTCTAAATTTCACTTCCAAGCCGGCCATGAACAGCCCGTCTTTCTTTCTTTATATATTTATTTAAAGGTTATTATCCCAAATGTCCCCTAAGATTTCAGTTTTCAAATCACTCGACGAGTTTAAAATAGCATCCCTCATCTCGCATTTGATTTAAAAATTTCTTTCTCACCTCCTCTATCCACTGTATATTGACGGAATCCATAAAGTGTGTTGTATTTTCCGAGCGCTGGCAGGATGCATAATCGAATTGTGTTGGTATCATATGTCTTTGTGTTACAAATACGGAAACATTCAACCCAAACAAGAATTGTATTGACAATATCCAAACCTGAACACCAACTTTTTTGTGAGTAAGTTGAATTACATAACTCATTTAACCTATTTTAGAGATAGGTCATGTTGTGGCATAACTTGACCTGACTTAAACCCATTAAGCTAATTTGATTTGTTTTGACAAGATACAACATATTTTTTATTTGTACAAGGTTTGTTTAGGTTATGAGAGGTTAGCCCAAACACAATCTATTTAGCAAACAGATTGTTGTGAGCATGACTCGTTTTATATTCATGTTAAAATTTATTAATCCAAACTTTTTTTCTTTCAACATATTATGTGCAGCTAACAAGTCATGTTACAAACAGTTAACCCTATATTTTCTTAAGAAAAAATTAAATTACTATAAACCCTACTAAGAATATTATTAAGCCCCTCAAATATAGACAATTATAACCCCTTATTATTAGCTAATCATTTGAATTATTTTTTGTTAAAATGAATTTTATTCAAGGCTAAAAGATTTAGAGTTTTGTTGTTAGTACCCCACTTTTTATCTTGGTTGACTTGGTTCTAATTTTACAAGTTTTTAAATAAATGAAAATATCTAGAGCAATATTATATATAAATATTTATGTATATAAAATGAATATACAGATAATATATAATCATATAATTGAATATTATTTTATCTTTTATTTACAATTATATAATTTTATGATATTACATCATATGTGTATCTATTTTGTGTGCTCAAAGTCTTTACACATAATTTTATTAAAAATGGTGGGTACAAAATTTGACTTATCATTATATGATTATATATTTTGAATTAGAGATAAAATAACATAATCATATAATGATACATTAATGTTAGTATCCAAAATTTTGTACCAATAATATCACATAACGATACATTAAAATCAATAAAATTATATATATATCTATTTTAAATATATAAATGAGTACATATATATCATTATGTAAGTAGAAGATTTTATATTAAAAATAAAATAATAACTAATCACGTGATAACATACATAAATATGTATCTAGTTATGTTTTTAAAATATGTACGCGTAGTATTGTTTCATTAAAATACTTATCACTTCAATCTCAACAACAATCACAATAGCCTAAACCTTAAACACAAATAAAATCCAAGAAATTTAACATATAAAACTGAACCCCTAACTCAAAAAAAATAAAAAATAAAAATCTTGTTTTCAAACTAGTATTTAATCATAAAAATTTATACATCATAACATCAAAATAATCACAATTTCAAAATATACTTTAAATCTTGAATGCAGAAAATTGATTTATTAGACTGTGGTGAACTTAAAAAGAAATATAGGTCTCTAGAAATAAAATAATAATTGAGATTACCTTTAGTAAATTGAACTGTTTAATACTTTTTTATTTAGAAAGCTCTATATGCTTTTTTGCTTAGGGAATTATGCTTTCAAAATCCAGTCTTTGGAAGAACTATTTATACTAGAATGCCTCATATTGGGCAATGGATAGATTATTATTGAGAAGCTTATTTAAAAAAAAAAAAAAACAACCATGCAACAATTGCATGAAAAGTGGTATCATCAATTAGCTCAAAAGAGCATGCTTGCTTCAATATTTTTAAAATTGCACCAGGAAAAGCTTCAACCGAAAGCTCATTGCTGCATAAAGGCTGTTTTCACTTGCAAAAAATCTCAACCACTTTTCAATTTATGTAAGTCAAAGATTTCGAGACTATGAAGATCTCATACTTCAGCACAGAGCTTTGTTAATTGATGACAATTCTTAAGTAACTGTGTAAATTGCTTTGAAATTTTTCAAATTGGAGATTGATGATAGAAGAATTTCAATCTTCGTTTTATACAAGTCAAGAAGTTATAAGGTAGACCATGGGGTTAAATGATCACAGTCCAAATTGATCAAGTAGGATGGGCTTCTGAAGTAAGAAAAATGGTACTCTAAATTTTATTGAAGCATGAGAACAATCTAGTAATCACCCTTTGAGGGAGTTCTTATAGAGGATATGGAACAAAAGGATAAGTTGGTCGTGGACAAGGCAAGTGACACTGAGGAGAAAATTGGAGCTAAGATTCTCAGTCTGTTCTTTTGTTTCAATTTCCTATCCAAGATATTACTTTCATGAGAGAGTTGTGTGAAAAAGGCTGTGATAGAGAGTCATCTCCATATCGAGATAGTCTTTTAGGAATCAGTAAGAATAAAAACTAAAGAAATGTCCATTGTGTCGAATCTCAAGCTCAAACCTGTTAGGGTGTAGGTTATTGATTCTAATGAAGAAAACTGTCTTTTTTCTTTAGTTAAAAAAAAAAAAAAGAAGTCTAATGATGCCATATTTCGTTCCTCTTTCATGGTATGTTTTCATAACTTATCATTATAAAACGATACAATTAATAAACTTACAATTACAAGTTTTTTTGGTGCACTCTATTTATTATTGTCATGTGTACTAAAGAATCTTGACCTACATCTTTTGGTGACTAGCATACAATAACAAGAAGCAAATATTTTAAAATGTATATACTAGGATTCGAGTGTTTGTAAAAGCTTAGACTTAGTCAATGAGTTTGGGGAGGTTATGATGACCCCCAACTATGATTAGGCATGTCATCGCGATGCTTCATTTTTCTATAATTTTTTGAGTAAAAATCTTTTTGTTGTTAAATGTTACGTTTACGGTCACTACAGCAACGACAAATCTTGTGAGGAGCCTATGATCACGAGGGCAACAACATGGCTTAATAAAAGCATGTGGTCACCAAAGTGGTGACAAAACCCATAATGATCCCTCTTTTAAGTAGTGTTGTTGTAGAGCAATCTGCATTAGGTTAGTGGGTGAGACTAGTGAAAGTTAATTGCCAAGATGGGCTACAAAATAGCTTTCAAGCTTTTGCTCACTTTTATTGACTACTTATCCCCTTAGGATTAACACGCCAGAATGATGACATAAATATATATGCCCCTAGTTAGCATGAGTTATATCCTTGGATGTTATACTCATGACAGACAAAATTTTATTGGCATGAGTAACCTTTGTATATCACAAATTTACACAATCCTCTCTTTGCATAAGTTTTGCTTAGCAAATGTAGGTTGAATCGTCCTTGGAGCTAGTTATACTTTGTACCACAAACATCGACGTAACCAATTAGATAAGAATTAAATTCTAAATGTTAGATGTTTACACTTACAAGGTGGTAAGTTATTTTTGTACATCTAATATCAAACCTTCACCTCATGACATGAGTTTATAGCATGCCTAAGGGCGACATTGACCTAATGTCAACTATCTCTTGACCATCGAACGTTGGTGTCTTGACCGCCTAGACACAGGGTGCATTCTACTTATTCGATGCTACTTATACTTAAGACATGCATTATATACTAAAGGACAAGACCTCTATTAATGGAAATTGTAGTCTAGCATATCGAGATTGATTCTAGTGGTTGTATCGAACCACCTCTTTGAAGAGTGTCAACATACATTCAGGTGGTCTTACATGTTTGACTTATAGGCGTGGTAACTAATGTCATCTCACTATCAAAGTTTAAAGCACCAATGTGTAGGGCATTAAGCAGATGTTATCCTTTGATTGAAGACATGTTTTGTATGTTAAGAGGTGTTATCTATTGATTGTCATTGAAATACCCAAAAAAATTAGTTATGGAAAACTTAAGGGGGCAATGTGAAAGTTTTTTATAAGTATGGGTTTAAATGAAATTTTTTAGTAAATATTAAGAAAGCCGTTAGGCTTGTTTTCTTTTATTCTTCAAAGGAAAGAACCAGAAGCGTCAACAAGAGAAAGAGAGAAAGAAAAAGAGAGAAAAGAAGAAGAAAAGAAAGAAAGAAGAAGAAAAAGAAGAAAAGGAGGGAAAATGAGAAGGAAGGGAAAAAGAAATTGATAGGAAAAGAGGATGGGGTATTCAATTTTTGTTTAAATAATTTTAGAGTTTGATTTCATTGTTCAATTTAGGGATTTCCAAAATTCTAACTATGTTACTTCAAATTGATTTGAATAGGTGAAGAAGAAGGAAGAATAGCAAGAGATTTCAACATCAGCATAGAGACTACCTAAATCAGTGAGTGGGAATAACACTTTTTCCAAAGTCTTTTGTGCAATTTGCATTATAGGCTTATAAAATTTTATAGTATTTATTGTGAACCCTTGGAAATGGTAACATAGATTTTTGGTGGAAATCTCTTATAAAACAAAGAGGAAATAATAGTTTCCTTTATGTATATTATGGGTTTAGGTTATGGATGGCTATAGAGTAAAGGTTATGTTATTATGTAGATTCAGAATGCTTAGTTAAGTTATTTTGTGTGAAATTAATGACCATAATGAATTTAAAAAAAAAAAAGAAGAAGAAGAAAAATTTTCAATTTGGTGACTAAGTGAAATTCTAGAGATTTATTAAATTGATGTTTTGTGTTATAGCTAAGTTAGAAATGTTAATTTAGCCTTATATATGATTGACATTTGCTTATGGTGGTTGTGGCATTTGCCGATGATTATTGTCCTAAAAATTCATAATATCAAGTCATTTTATTGTATATATGGCGATAAGAAAATTGTATCATTCAAATGTTTTTTGTTATTATCTATTATGCGATTAGTGCTCTGCCTGTGTGATATTTATGTTAGGTACGACAAATTTAAATGCTCTGCCTGTACAATAGTTACCCCAGGTATGATAGATTTTAATGCTTTGCTTGTACTTTATTTCATATCGAGTATGACAGATTTGAGTGCTTTATTTGTGTGAGATTATAATATATTGGGTATGACAGTTGTTTTCCTTTTGCTCTACCTATGTGGAGACGCCCTTGGGTATGACAGATTTTCCTCAATATAAAATTTTCCTAATAGATGTATATTGGTTGTTACATTATATGTAATACCCTCAAGTACGTTTTAAGGGCATTTATGCCTTTTAACCTTATTTCTAGATATTTTCAATTTTAAATATATATATGTTCACATGCATGTGTGTGTGTTTTTATATATATCTATATATTATATAGATATACATAAAGAAAAAAAAGAAAGAGAGAAAAGAAAAAGGAAATGAGATAAGAATTATATAAAGAGAGAAAAAGTCAAAAAGACAACTTTTATCCTTTTTCCATCATCTTCTCCGCCTCATCTAGCAGCCAGCCCTCTTCATGCCATTTTCTTTTGTTTTGTGAAGATAAAGAAAGGAATTAAAGGAGTTTTGGAAGACAAGTAAAAAAAGAAAAAAAAAGAAAGCACTTTGGAAGACTTGGTAACCAAAAGATCTCTTCTTTTTCCCTTTACCTATGTTTATATATGTATTGGATACATATTATATGAATATGTTAGTATGTTTTGGTGTTGATTTAAGGTGATTTTGGTGATAAAGAAAGCAAGACAAGGAAAAGGAAGCCAACTTGCAAAAATTGGCTTGAAATAAGGTAAGGGGTATCATCCTTGATATGTTGGATGTTTTAGGTTTTTGGTTCCTTGGATCTATGTTATAAATGATGATTTTGAAGTTGAGAAATATTGTTTTGCCATTTGGGGTGTTTGTGTGTGTGATTTTGTTGATGGCAGAGAGTTGGATAATATTTACAATTTTGCCACTGAGTTCGTCCCATGTTTTAGCTATCTTATCTAATAAGTTATGAGTGTTATTATATCTTGTTGGAAAGCTCTTTGAATACTCTTTTCAATGATATATAGCTTGTATGAATTAGAAATAATTTGGACTATTAAATATTGTATGAACCACAAAGATTGCTTTATCAAAAAAATAGAGGAGACAATTTTTGCCACTGATTTCATCTCACGTTTTGACTGTCTTATCTAATAAATGATTAGTGCTATTATAGCTTTTTGGAAAGCTCTTTGAATCCTCTTTTCAACAACATATATCTTGTATGAATTAGAAACCGTTTAGACTGTGAAATTGTATGAAAAAGAAGGCTGCCCTGTCAAATGAACATGGTTGTGAACAGTATTTCACAGTTTTGGAAAGAAAAAGAAAGAAAGGAAAGGAAAGAAAGGAGAGAAAAAGAAAATAAGAAGAAAATGAATTTGGGGCTCAAGATTTAGGGGTCGTCCTAAGAGTATGTTTTGGTGAGTTATAAATAGATTTAGATGGAAGCAAGATTAGCAAGATATAAGGCACGCATGCATGCTATGAACTATAAGGGGGCACTTTACACTACACTGCCCATAGTAGGGCATGTCCGTAGTAAGACATAGATCCATTGTAAGGTCCGCTCGTAATAGAGCATGCTTGTAGTAGAGCTTAATTTAGATTCAGAAATGGTGTAGTTAGAGAAAAGAAGAGCTCGAGCTTAGAAAAGTGTCAAATCCTTATAGTCAGCTTCCAGAAAGTATCAAATAGACACTAGATGGGACAAAATATGACCCAAATAGTAAAGAATGAACTAGATTATCTCCTCGCTTGATTATAGAGGTTATGATGTGAGACTAAGTCCCGAGAGTGAATTAGAATAGGAAAGGAGATAGTTTACTTAATTCTTTCCCCTTACTGAGTGTTTTTATCTCTCACTTCCTTTTCTTTCTTGATTACAGGTACAGGTGATCGAGGTAGCTACGAGGCAGGGTCAGGTCAGCGAAGATAGATCTGGCTAGAGCATGTTATCTCTAGTTTATATTACATGCATACAGTGGCATGTTCTTATTAACTTTTGGCCTTTTTGAGATGATTGTACAGTTCTCTATGATTACTTCTTGTTTTTAAGTGCTTTCAGATGAGTTTTCATATGAGTATATACATCTTTTGTTCGCTTCTAGATTTTCAGTTTTCTTAGAATATTTTCTAAACACTTTTAGTGATGCGTTTATTTTAAAGTATTTTAAAAAAAAATAAATAGATGCTCCAGATATTAATTCATAACATTTCTCCTTCGGTGGATAGTATTTTTAGGGAGGGATGTTACATTATAATGATTATTGAACTAAACGTGAAAATTTGTGACTAAAGAATATGTCCATATGAGATAAGTTAATATTGTTAACTTTACTTGTAGTGACAATTTGCGTGGTGTTATTGTCTTATGAACATTTTAAGTTAATGTACATGATAAGCATGTGGTCTAAAGCATAATTAGCATTATTTGGATTAAGTATAGTATGCCATAGTTGGATTGCTTATTCTTCCTTTTAAACTTAACATTGTGTGTGGTTGATATTATGACATGTTGTTATTCTTGACATGCATTCAATATTCTCATGGATTTAAATTGCCCATTCACTGAGCCTTTCAGCTCACTTTTATAAATATTTCCCTCTAAGACATCCTCTAGATCATGTTGGATAATGTTTTGTTGGGTTGTGCCATGGTATAGCATCCTTAGTAGGTGTCTTCATTGCACACATCCATGTAGATTTTTTGTTTTTAAGAAACTTATGAAATGTTGAAAGGCCATAGGCCTAGTTAAACTATTTTCATGATTTTTTTTTAAATGACTGACGATGTAATTTTTTTGGTTATGTAGATGATAAGGCCAGAGGTCTGATTAAAGTTTTATGTTATGATATTAATTTTAACATATATGCATTTTGTTATGAAATCATGTAAAGGTCGGAGGCCTATAAAGGATATTAAATTGAATGTTGTTATATGATGTAGGAAATTTGAACAGAGATACAAGATGCATTTTGCCCTTCTAAGCCCATAACGGTATTTTTCAGAGGTTATGAGACTAGCGGGTCAGGATGGGTCATGTTAATCATTCTATACTTGGTTCGACAATGTAAGTCACCTTGTTGTTGCCAAACATTGAGTCACTATGGAGTGATGAGAGTCTAGTCATCGGAATCAATAAGTTAGGGTTGCTTCAATTATCAAGGCTAATTATGTTTCAAGGTGGCTAAGTAGATCAAGTCACTATGAAAGGAGACAAACTCTTTACACCAGAAATGGTATTCTGAAGTTGTCATTCTATTCCATGGGTTCGATAAGTTTGGTTGCTTAGTTGGTCAATTAGGGTGTCAACATACATGACATTAAGTAGATAATGTCTTTAGATAACGAGAGAGACATCATACTCATTACCCACTATTTACCTTGTTGAATAATCGTAATTTCAATTTGTGTTGCATATTGGATAAGAATTTAAGACTTATTTCTTGGAAGTGCCTTAATGTCGTCTTTACTGAGAGTGCCCTTAATGGGAGGCAACAAGCCTAGAATGTTATATGCCTTGGAAAGGATTCAGGATCCCCTGCCTAATGACACCTAGTTGTTACTTGCATTGGCATAAGTGATTGATAGTCGCTTGAGAAGTTACTAACCATACCAATATCACAACTTCAGCAATTTCAACTTGCAATCAAAGCTTTCACTATCCTACCATACCAAAATCACAACGATGTCTATCAAGTCATATAATATTACATTTTACTTGAATAGTTACACACGTAGCCCTAATCTCTACAAATATAAATTTAAGACAATGAAAAGTCTAAAGTGAAAAACAATTCCAATGACTTGCTAATACTCAAGCATTGTATTAAAGTACTATGACAATATCATAATCACATGTGTAATATCATTGTTTTCAAAACGAACCACATTAAGTATCTTGATTGTCTTCTTGATCTTCTTATGTCTTTTCATCTTCTTGTAATGAACTCCATCATAGTTCAATATACTTCTCGTTGGAACTAATCTTATCACCAATAAATTGCACTATTGGTCAACTTAATTAGTAAAGATGGTAATGGGGCAGGTAGGGCTGAATACCTTAATCCACATCCTCGTTCCCACCCAGTCCTCGATACGAGGATGACAGGAAATCCTTGTCCCCTCTTTATAGAAAAATTTCTCTTCCCTTCCTTTCCCCATCATCGCAAAGAAATTTACTCATACTTTCCCCTCCTATAAGGATGTGCACAGCTCAGTTTAGTGTGGTTTGAGAACTTTTTCAAACCAAATTGAAAAAAATGGTTTAAAAATTTACAAACCAAACAAAACTACTTTAGGTTTTAAGTTAAACTAAAAAAATATGATTTGGTCTGATTTGGATTGTGGTTTGAACTTATTAAAATCATTCACTTCTAAATTATACTATTTAATATAAACATAAATATAAGCATGTAACATAAATATAAAATTTAATTATAGTTTTCTTGAACATAATATAAACATTAGGGATGGCAACGGGGAGGGGCGGGGATATCCCCGTCCCCATCCCCGTCCCCGTCCCCGTCCCTGTAGGGGATATCAATCCCCGTCCCCGACCCGTCCTCGTTACGGGGATAACAAAAAATCCCCGTCCCCTCCCCGCGAAGGAAAATCCCCTCCCTGTCCCCATGGGGAAAAATCCCCTCCCCATACCCTAGCCAATAAATTTTAATTTCTCAATATTTTATAAATATACACTCTTCAATGGTGCATTATTAATAATTCTAATAATCAATAAATAAATTTTATGAAACTACAAAAGAGTACCTTTTTTATTAGAATGAAATTAATTAAACAAAAATATATCAAAGAGATCTCACAACTTTTGTATAATGTTCCACCTTTTATAGAAAATATTTTAATCTTTCAAGCAAAATTTCCTGTAATATAAAATAAAATATGTATAATAAAATGTCCAAATCATTGCTTCATAAATTGACATTGCCAATTCCATCACACTATGAAGTTTGAAGAAATAAGAAAACAATTAGACAATATCTGGCACTTTTAATGCGTTGAAAATCAGCATACTCAAAAACATAGGCATTAGCAATAACTGGAATAGACAATGCTGCTACAACATCAACAATCTCACTCCACTTAACTAGATCCCATGACCTATCTGCTACTTTTTTGCAAAATTTTTCAAGAAAAATACATGTCATAATTGAAAAATTGCTGATGTTGTAGACTAATTAAATTTTGTTGGAGCCAATATTGCTGACTCCAGAATAGAACAACAGAGCTTGGATGCATTATGTGGTAAAAAGCCAACATAGTTGGTGAGTCTCACGCTCAAGTATTAATGATTGTACAAAATGTACAAGCCAGTCAATAAATGGGGCTTTTGCATTACGTTTTGGAGGCTGTTGTTGGGATTAAATAGTTACATAACACTGAAAGACAATCATAGGAATCCTTTTGTTTGCCCAAGTACAGGAGTATAGCAAATATTACACTGACAGGTTTGTAATACTGAATTCAGATGACTCAGGCTGTCTTTTTCCACCCTTGAAGTGTAACAGTCAATTTTCTCACCTGTTTTCCAATTTTGTTAGTAAAATCTGTCAATTTCTATGATAAACTCATCGCAAAGACGGGTAACATCATAATATAAAGGAATTGTAAGCATAATTAGATAAAATAAAAACAAAATCCAGCAAGCAAAAACCCAAAGCAGCTGAAAAAAATATAGATTGCACAACACAACAATTAGAGTCCTTGCATAAAAAAATATAGCAGCTGAAAATTATTCTTTTTTTGGGGAAAAAAATGTTGAAGGAAATATATTTATATTAAAAGTCTTTGCATGCCAGTGCAATCATGGAAGGAAGAAACTTACCTCCAACTACAAGACAAAGAAGCTTTGGCTAGGAGAAGGAGTGCGTAGTGCAGCTGTGGAGTGAAAAATGGAAGCTTTGGCTGGAAGAGGAAGTGTGCGGCTGTGGAGGAAAAATGAAAGGAAAAGGGGATTTAGATTTAGGGTTAAAAGATGGGTGGCAATTTTGTAATAAAAATTATTAGTAATATATGTGACCAGCCAACAAGAATCAAGCTTGATTTTGTCCATTAGCTAAGGTTTCCTTGCAAATGTTGTAGTACGAATCTCTTACAACAACACTGGTACAATTAGGCTTGGATAGGATTTTAGCAGGTTAGTTTAAATTTATTTAATTTAAATTTAAAATAAATTTACATTAAAAGATTTAATTTATTTTTTAAATTATATTAAATCTGAGTTAAAAGATATTTAATTTATTTAGTTTAAATTCATATTTTAAACTAATAATTAGAATTTATGATTGAATTGATGGTTCGAATTTGTATCTTAATTTAATTTAAATTTATTATTCAAATTAATAATTTTAAATATTATTTAGATAAAATAATATTATTTTGTTAATAAAACACAAACTTGAGTTCTAAATTTGAATTATAAATTCAAATTGAATCAGATTACAACTATGAAATCAAGTTAAATTTAAAATAAACCAAGTTAAACTATTTTTTATTTAAATTAAACTTAATTTTAATTTAATAAACTCGAATTGAATTATTTTTTATTCAAACTAAGAGGTGTCCAAATTAAATATAGTTTATATTTGTCTAGACCAATTATTAAATTTAAATATTACTTATATGGTGTAATTAACTTAACCCAAAAAGAATAATCAGTTTGTGTGAGTCGGTTGTCATAAAAAACCAAAAAAAAAAAACTTATAAAAGGGTCCATATATTACAGTATATATAGTTATGAAAAATTCATGTAGTTGAGTCTTAAATATTAATATTTTTTGTGTGATTGTTAATGAAGTAAAATATTGATGTGACATCAATTTATATAAATTATAATGTAAAAGTTTATAGAATTTAATAGTTCAAAAAAAATTATATTAGTTATTAGATTTAGGGGATGGGGCAGGTCGGGGCTGGGAGGGGAGGGGAGGGGCAGAGTGGGGTGGGTCGGGGCGGGGACATATGTATCCCCGTCCCTGACCCGTCCCCGATTACGGGGATTTTTTCCATCTCCATCCCGTCCCTTTCCCCGTTTTTATCCGGGAGGGTCGGAGCCTCTAAAATATGGTTCAAATTGCCATCTCTAATAAACATATAACATAAATATAAAATATATCTATAATATACATGTAAAGAAAATGACTAAATAAATATGAAAAGAATAAGTAAAGATTACAATTTTCAACACGACCCATTAACCTAATATGACATGACACAAAAAATATTGGGTTGGGGATAAATTTTCTGACACGAAATTTATTTCGGGTCAACCCAAAATGAATTGAAATTAAATAGGATAGTGTTAAAGTTTACACAAAAGTAATCCGATACGATCCGAATCAATTCAAATATTTTGGAGAAATGTTATTTTAATAGAATTTGCTAGGGATAAATTATAGAAATGTTAAAAGACAATATCAATAGTAGTTAAAATATTTATAGATTGCAAATAATTGTATCTTTATATAATTATAATTATTTATATTATTGTTTATTTTTATTCAAATATTTTATTTTATTATTAAGTAGTAAGAATTTAATTTTTTTAGTCAGATGATAGACAACTTTTAAAATTCTTGCTCATATTATAATTATATATTGTATCTTTATAGTAAGAATTTAAAATCTTTATAGATTGTATATAATTGTATTTTTATATAATTATAATTATTCATATTATTTTTAATTTTATTTAAATATTTTATTTTATTATTAAGTAGTAAGAATTTGATTTGGTTAATTAGATTATCGATATGTTTTAAAAGTCTTAGTATGTAAATTTTTAGACTATTTGTTAATAAAATAAAATGTTATACTGTGTGTTTTATTAATAATATATTGGGGTAATTTGGTAAAGAAATTAAAATAATAAAAACACTTTAAGTCAATTTGGGTTGGGTCAGGTCAACTTGAATGTTAAAGAGTTTGGTTAAAGTTAAAAATTTCAATACAATTCTAATTCGAATTAGATTGGAGTTGAAAGTCTCTAATGCAAAACCTGAACTAACACAACCTAATGACACGAACTATTAGATCTAAAATAAGTTGTATATCTAATTGTTTATTAAAAAACTTTATTAAATATAGTTTCATATATGTATTTTTAAAAAATATAGTTTACAGTTTAGTTAAGTTTAAAAATTTTATAAACTGTAACCCAAAATAAAATTTGTTTTTTAAAAATTTATAAACTCAAATCAAACCAAACTGTAATTTTTAAACATTCTAATTGGTTGTATGACTTGAACCAAATTATATACACTCCTACCCTTCCATCTCTACTAAAAAAAAAAAAGAATGTGCATTATGTGTAATAATTTAAAACTTTCATTGATCGCACATAATCTCAACTTTAGATCGCAATCGAGATGCTCCTGAATATTTTAGTCCACATATTATAATTAATCTTGGAACATTGTATTTTTGAAGAGACTTGTCAACATATTTAATCCAAGTCTTTCTTCTCACAATTTTTTTATATTTTCCAGGAAGTTGTTGGCTTGGTGCTCTCACACAAATTTTAATATTTTCCATAGAAGTTGGCTTGGTACATTTTTTAAGCTTGGAGCCCTCATTTTTTGCTCTGTATCTTTAATAATAGATAAGAGGATGGGTATTTCCACTTTCATTATTAAGTTACCGTAGTTTTTTTTTTTTAACAGAAACCTACTTGATTTGTTCAAATCATAAAATCCTGAGTATAATGATTGGACCTATTATATCAGATATAGTTTAGAGTTTCACAGTTAATACAATTCAATTTCACGTCCAAAGAATTTTATAGCCCTACCACATTTGCTAATCTTAAGGTCAATTGTTGCATTTATTAAAAGGATTACTGCAATATATATTTATGGGCCAAGGGACTACTTCTCAGACAAGTTTTGGTGAAATAACAAATTAAAAGTTTTTCATCTGAAATCTGACCTAAGTTTTTTATTTATCGTGGATGTATTTTTAAAATTGAGTTAAAACTTAGAAAAAAAAAAACTTTTTGGCCTATATTTAGCAAACAACATTGAAAAAAAACACAAAAGTTTTGCATTGTTTGCGTTTATATATTTACTGAATAATATTGAACAAAAACAGGTTTTGCCGTGTTTGTGGCTTCCTGCACCTGAATCTTTGGTTCATATTTTAAAACAGACTTTTTATTGCCAACAATCAGATTTGAGGGATGGCAAATTGACGAGTTTTAGAAATCACCCTAGATGTTTCGTAAACTAGATTCATGGTATGACTATGTACAGATTCATAAAAATTACCCCTACACCCAAACATAGTCGATTGCATTTTCAAAGTCATATCTGTAAGGTTTTAAAAATTAGAAATTTCACACATGAGTTAACTTCTATTAAAAGAGACAATGATAAAATCGTTATTTTATTAATAATATTTAAAAAATATAAAATTAATTATTTTTCTCTCAAAGTATTAAAAACTAATAACTTCACCTCTATTTAAATTTTTCTAACTTTCAAAAATAATATTTTCTTCATAAAACTTAGAGATTATTTTTTAAACTCTCTCTGACCACTGACGACAACACTTCAACCCATTATCTCTGGTCACTAGATCTTCACTCTTTGATGCAAGAAGAAGCAACAAAGACGTGTCTTCGTCGATTCCAGATGAATCAACAAAGACACATTGATTCTAGACAAATCGATGAACACGAAAGTCTTTGTCTATTCCTGACAAATCAATGAAGACTAGTGTTTTCGTTGATTTTTTTGGAATCAATGAATACCCTCGTCTTTATCGATTCCAGAAGAATTGATGGAGTATACAAAGATGAGTCTCTGTCGATTATTCTGGAATCGATGAAGACACATTTTCGTTGCATCATTTGAAAGCTTCAGAGAGATGAAAGGTGGCCGACGAGATGATAGGTTGAAACGTTTTCTCTGGTGGGCAAAAATGGTGGTTGGAGAACTTTTGAAAAATAAACCTTAGGTTTTGAGAGAAAGAATGTTATTTTTGAAAGTTAGAAAATTTTACGTAAAAGTGAAGTTGTTAGTTTTTAAAATTGTAAAGAAATACATAATAAATTTTATATTTTTTAATATTATTTATAAAATAATAATTTTACCCTTATCTTTTTTGACTTCATCTTTTCAACAGAAGTCAGCATATGGGTAAAATTTTTGGTTTTTTAAACTTCACAGCACTAATACCTTTGGGGGGGGGGGGGGGCGCGTTGCGTGCTGGTGTTGCCTCAGCTGGATGTAAGACTTTTTGATTGCGGAGGACACTTTGTCTTCGGCTACCTCCAGAAAAGGAATTTTCTGAAATGGGTTTTCTTTTTCATTTTGAAATATCTATTTTACCCTCTTCTTCTCCATTGTCTCTGTGTCCACATCCGAGTAACATTTATCATTTCAACATAACAGGCTAGTTTTCTTACTTTTGTGGCTAAAAATGTTGGAATCGGATTCTTCTACCGCTCTCCTATCCCGCACTGATTTGATCAGGAATCAGTCTAGTTATTTGCACAACTACAAGACCAACTTTGAGAATCTCAAGGCACAAGTTGAGAAACTTACCCTTGTCAAACAGCGTGTGCTGCATAAGATTGAGGTTGCTAGAAGAAATGGAGAAGAGATTGATAACGACGTTCTAGAGTGGTTGGATCATGTCGATGAGCTCATCGAAGAGGCAGTTATGATTTTTAGAGATGAACGGAAAGGAAAGAAGAGATGTTTCGGGGGGTTATGTCCTAATTTGGGAACCCGCCATCAGCTTAGCAAGAAAGCAGCTAACGAAGTTAAGGCTATGGTTTTACTCCTGTCTCAAGGAGAAAAATTCCGTGAAATCTCCTCCCGTACCATTCCAGAGGACATTTCCAGCTTGGTTACTTCAAGCCAAAATCCCTTTATTTCTTTGCGGAACTACAAGAGATACTATGAGAAACTTGCTACTGAAGTTGAGAAGCTGATGGATGACAGGGAGCGTGTGCAGCGTTTGATGGAGGTTTCTAGAAGAAACGGAGAATCGATTTATGAAGATGTTTCGAAGTGGATGATGAGTGTTGGAGAGCTTGTTGATGATACAAGAAGCACTTTTGAAGCCTTTGAACAGAAAGAAAATGGCCGATGTTTCATCGGGTTGTATCCTGATCTGAAAGCCCGTTACAATCTCGGCAACAAAGCAGTGAGGCAACTGAAGGCTGTTGCTGAACTCCGGGGAGAAGTGTTCGATAGAGTTTCTTACACTATCATTCCACCCAACGTATGGCCTACTTCTACCAAAGTGTATGAGAATTTTGGATCAAGAATGTCCACTTTGCAGGGTCTGTACAGCACATTACAGGATCTTAATATCAACATAGTTGGTGTGTATGGAATGGGTGGCATTGGCAAGACTGTGTTGGTGAAGCAATTAGCAGCTCGAGCCGAGGCAGAGAAGCTCTTTGATGTAGTGATTTTTGCAGAGGTCACCCCATATCAAGACATAAGAAAGATTCAAGGAGACATCGCTGATCATCTAGGTTTGGTGTTCCGTCAGGAGGATGAAGTGGGAAGAGCAATTAGGCTATTTGATGGATTGAAGGAAAAGAAAAACGTCCTTGTAATATTAGATAATATCTGGACAAGTCTTGAATTGAGGAGAGTTGGAATCCCTGTTGGAGATGATCACAAGGGATGTAAAGTGTTGCTAACATCAAGAGATCGTGATGTATTAAGCCAGATAGGTTGTCAACATAATTTTGCTGTTGGTGTTTTAGATGAAAGAGAAACTTTTGGTCTATTTACGAAAATAGCAGGCGATTCTGCTAAAGACCAGGAGTTGCAGCCCTTAGCAATCGACATAGCCAAGGCATCTGGAGGCTTGCCTCTTGCCGTTTCTTCAATTGCAACTGCACTGAGAGGCAAGGACATAGCTACATGGCGCTATGCATTGCGAAGTTTGGGACGGCCGTTATTGAATAACTTCAGTGGGATACTTGCGGGAGTTTACTCAAGTATAGAGTTGAGTTATAATCTTTTGAAAGGTGAGGAACTCAAGTCAACTTTTTTGCTTTGTAGTCTAATGAAGTATTCTGGTGATACTTCCGTCATGGGGTTGTTAAAATATGGAATGGGTTTGGGTTTATTTAAGGAAATTTCTAGTGTGGAAGAAGCACGAAATAGAGCATATACATTGATTCATGAACTCAAATGCTGTTGTTTGTTACTAGATGGTCATTCCAATGAATGGTTTTCTATTCATGATATTGTTCTTCTTGTTGCCTTAACAATTGCATTTAGAGATCAACATGCATTTACACTGAGAAATGGGGGGCCATAGATTGGCTAGATAAAGGTGCACTTAGAAAATGCAAGGCAATCTTCATATGGGACAGTAATATTACAGAGCTTCCTGAAGGTTTGGAATGTCCACAACTCAGTTTTTTCTATCTTCTTGGACAAAATTCAATTATGAAAATTCCAGACAGTTTTTTCAGTGGAATGACACAACTCACTGTTCTAAACTTGACTAAAATGCACTTATCACCATTACCTTTCTCACTTTGTATCTTAGTAAACCTTCGGACGTTGTGTTTGGATCAGTGCATACTGGGAAATATATCTGGTATTGGAGACTTGAAGAACCTAGAAATCCTCAGCTTATCACATTCTGATATTAAGTTTTTACCTAAAGATATAGGTCAATTGACTCAGCTGAGGATGTTAGATATGAGTGGTTGTTCCAAACTAGAAGTTATTTCACCAAATGCTATATCAAGTTTATCTCACTTAGAAGAATTGTATATGAGTAATAGCTTTCTTCGATGGGAAGTTGAAGGGCTTAGTATGGAAGGAAGAAATGCTAGCCTTAATGAGTTGAAGCATTTGGCTGAATTGACATCTTTAGAAATATGTGTTAAAGATGCCAATATTCTACCAAGAGATCTTGTTTCTAAGTTGAGAAGATATAGGATATTCATAGGTGATGTGTGGGACTGGTTCAGTGAGTATGGGACTTTAAGAACATTGAAACTCAAGGCCAATACTAGCATTTTTCCTAAGTGTTGGATTACCAGGCAATTGAATGGAATTGAAGAATTATATTTAGATGAATTGCTGGATGTTGACAATGTTCTTTATCAAATAGATGGTGAGGGTTTTTCGCAATTGAAGCATCTCCATATTCAGAATAATTCCTCCTTGCAATGTATTGTTGACCCAACGGATCGTGAACCTGGTCATGCTTTTCCCAAATTGGAGTCAATGTTTCTTCACAATTTGATGAACTTGGAGATGATGTTTAAAGGTCGATTCACTAAAAAGTCGTTTTGCAATTTAAAAATCATAAAGGTGGAAAAGTGTGATAAGTTAAAAAATGTCTTTTCATTTTCTATTGCCAGAGGGCTTCCACGACTTCAAACACTGGAATTTAATGAATGCAATAATATGGAACATCTATTTTTTCCTGAAACAGTTGCAGATATTTATGTTGATGACTGTGAAGAAGACATTGAAATCAATGAAGTGGTGAATAAGATTGATTTTGGTCAGATACGCTCCTTGACTTTGAAATCACTTCCAAAACTCAGAAGCTCTTGCTTGAAAGTGACGTCGAGTTATGAAGATGTTTTGGAGGATTTTGGTTGAATCAAACCTGCCACTTTTCAGTGAAACGGTAAGTTAATCTGAAGCTTTTTTCCTTTTTTCATTTTTATTCAATTTTCTTTTACTCCATTTATTAACAAATATAGGAAATATAAATTGCTTAGGGAAAAACAACAGAAATGTAAGCTTTAGGGATGCCACATGTTTCATGATACAAAAATTTTACATTTTAGATTTATACGTAATTACTGAAACAAACAACTTTCTGCAGGTTTTGTTTCCCATTTTGCAGGTACTGGAACTGGCTGAAATTAATATTCAGAAGATTTGGCACAATCAACTTCCATCAAAGTCTTCTTCCATTCAAAATTTAACACATTTAATCTTGCGAGGGTGTGGTAAATTAAACCATATTTTTTCATCTTCTATATTACAAAGCTTTGTGAAACTTCAACACCTCGAAATATGCCATTGTGAAATTCTGGAAGAGGTCATCTTCGTGGAAGAGCTCAGTGAAGAAGTAAGCGAGGGAATAATCTTCCCTTGTTTAGAGCGCCTGGTGATAAAAGATCTTGAAAAACTAACAAGTTTTTGCTCAGAAATTCTCATTGAATTTCCATCCATGAAACACTTGGAGATAGAGAAATGCCCCCAGTTCAAGTCATTCATCTTGATGAACATAAACACAAACTCAGAGGAGATTCAACCTTTCTTCAATAAAAAGGTACTAGATATTAAATTGTCCTCAATTTGTCATTGTACTGGTCTTATGATCTTCTAGATATTAATTTATCTGCATGGAAGTTTTTTCAATTACTTGTGTAGATATTAAATAATTTACTTTCTCTTTGGTGCAAACCCTATAGGTTGCGTTACCTAGCTTAGAAGAAATCATAATGTCTGGCATGGATAACTTGAAGGTGATATGGAACCACCAACACCTTAGGCATCCTTTTCAAAGACTAAAACTAATTGAAATCAAGAACTGTGATAAGCTATTGTCTATTTTTCCTTTAGATATGTTTGAAAGGTTCTGGCAGTTAGAAACACTAACTGTTACTGCTTGTGGTTCGTTAGTAGATATATTTGATCTCCCAAGGTTAAATGTTCAAGCTCAGTTAAAAGAATTGTATATCCATGATCTACCAAAAGTGAAGCATATATGGAAAATGGAGTCCCAAGTAAAGCTTTCATTTCCAAAGCTCTGCTTGGTGAAAATTATTGGATGTCAGGGTCTAGAAAATCTATTTCCAGCCTCCATTGCCAGGAGCCTTTTTGAACTTGAAGAGCTTGAGTTGGTTAATTGTGGAATGAAGGAGATTTTTTCAAAAGAGGAAAGCAGAGAATCAACTATTAGGTTTGTCTTTCCATGGATAACATTTCTTAAATTCTCAATGCTGCCACAACTTAGATGTTTCTATCCTGGAACACACACTTCAGAATGGATGACATTAAAAAAGTTAGAAGTGCGTGATTGTGACAATGTGGAAATATTCACTTCAAAATTTCTCAGCAACAGACTTGATGTACCAGCAAAACAACCCCTCTTCTTTGTTGAAAAGGTAATAGCCCCTTTACTATTTGTCCTTTAAATCAGTAAATTGATGTAAGATGGGAACCTCTATCTCTGTCAAAAGAATGATTTTCTTTTAATTGCCAGATTAAGTGATGTAAAATACTATATCAACTTCAATCAGTCGGTATGTTTCACATTTTTTTTTGAAGGCTTTTTAAAAGATGAGTTGATTGCTGCAGCTTGAAATCATGTTAATAGTTGGGGTTGACAGGATTAACTTCAACGTCCTCTTGTTTATCTGTTACCAGGTCTTCCCAAATTTGGAGGAACTGAAACTTGGTGGAAAAGTCATTGCAATGATATGGCAAGGGGCATTTCAAGAACACCTGTTTCGCAGAGTTGAAATTCTTCTCGTTGTTAAAGATGAGTCAGATGTTTTTCCATTTCATGCCTTTCAAAGATTTCACAATTTGGAAAAGCTCATCCTAAGTCATGGTTCATACAAAGAGATATTCTCACATGAGGAGGTAGACGAACAAGACGGACATGCCAGTATATTGACACAGATTAAAGAAATAAAGTTGTTTGAACTTTCTAAACTAAAGTACATGTGGAAACAAGAGTCAAAACTTAGCACATTACTTCAGAATCTTGTCTTTCTTGAGGTATGGTGGTGCCATAATTTGAATTATTTAGTGCCATCCTTGACATGTTTCCACAATCTAACAGTTTTGGAAATATGGTTTTGCAAAAAATTGAAGAACTTAGTGGCACTTTCAACAGCCAAAACCCTGGTGCAACTCAAAGAATGAAGATTTGTGGATGTTAAATGATGGTAGAAGTAGTAGCAAATGAGGGATATGCAATAGAAGAAGTTGAGATTAACTTTTGGCAAATTGAGGAGCTTAACACTTTTTGGTTTAGAAAGTCTTAGAAGCTTCTGTTCTGGGAATTGTACTTTCATATTCCCATTATTAGAAGAAGTATTCATAATAGAATGTTCCAATATGACTTTTTTCTCGAACGGAGTTTTGAGCGCACCAAATCTACAAGCAGTACAACAGAGTTGGGCAGCAGATCTATGGCGTTGGGACGGTGATCTTAATACAACCATATGACAGTTGCATAAGAAAATGGTTTGTATTGATTTCCTGAGCTAACTCAGTTTTTTTCATTTATTTTTGAACTTTAGAGCAACTTTGACAATATCTAGCTTATTTTTCCATCTGTTATTCGTGGTTTCACCTTGAATTGCTATGGTTACAGAATGTCAAAACTTGTAAAGATTAAGTTCATCTTACATGTAGTTTGCAAAGCATTATGATTCGTGTCTCTTTTGAAATTATAGGGTTCAAATTCCTTGACAAATAATTTTTCTGGACACGCTATAATTCATCCTTATCTAAGAGATTGTTCAATATTCATAGTCTAAGTCTTCCTTTATACAATCGTTAATATTTTCTTGGAAGTTGTTGGCCTGGTGCTATATTTTTGCTGGACGACAAGGCTTCAGACTTAATATAAATGAATTGGGCTAAAATTATCAATTTTTATGCAGAGTTTAAGAAATGGAGTAATATTATTAATTTCTAGGATTTATGTGGTAAAATTATCCTTGATTTTGGGTTAGTGTTTAGAGCAACATCTTGGTTGCAGACTAATATATTTTTTCCAAATTTTTAATGTTATATATAAATAAAGGGTACAAATGCAAAATCCTTTAACATTAGTATAAAAGAGACATGTTAAAAGACTTGACTACAAGTAAATATTTTACTGAAAGGTTTTACTTAGTGCTCAAAGACTTCTATCATTTTTACCTGGAGGAATTTTGGAGAAATTAATGCATAGAGCAAGCAGTTGATTGGTTGACCCTTGGATGTGTCTGCAATATAAATGATGCCAGATGATATTTTATATATGCAAAATTACCCTCTTTAACACATTTTCGCGAATGAGTATTGGTGTTATAATATCTTTTGTTATACTTATTTGAGGATGAGTAATACTATATGCGTTAATAATAAACATAAACATGGATACAAATACAATCGTATCATTATGTGATTGATTGTTATTTAATCTCTAATTTAAAATCACTCAATCACATAATTATATATCAGCATTTGTGTTTGTATTTATATTATTGTTAATGCAGGGGTTTTTTTTTTTCAAGAAAATTGTGGTCATCCAATTCTTTCTCAAGCTAAGCTGGATTTGTTTATCTAAGATCATAAAAAGGTGATCTAATGTCTAGAGAGGTGTTGAATGGAGTTTCCAACGTTACCTCTCTAATGTTTAAGCCAAAGTAGGAGTGTTAAGACTTAGAAATAAGTCTTGAATCAAAATATGCGTATGGTTGTTGCATAAAGTATCAAACATAGTAGTGTTTGTCTGTATATTTATAATTATATATAACTGTGAATTCAGTTTTAATGAATAGTTTGTATATATTATACTCAGATTATGCTAAAAGATTATTCATCATATAGGTTATTGGTATGAAATGTAGGGATGTGTAAAGTTCGGTTGAAACCATGCAAAAAATATAGTTTGTTTTGATCTAAAAAATAGTTCAGTTTGAGTTGGAAAAATTGAAAAAACATTTTACAGTTTAGTTTGCAATTTTGATGTGCATTCAATCTAGACTAAACTGTAATATTTTTTAAGTTGTTTTAATCAAAATGAGGTCATTTAGCATCCTTTAATTGACAATGTAGATGGATTTGCTGTATTGATTTTGACTCTTTGATCCCTAATCTCAGCTCTTACACTCTCAGACTCTGACTCTCCGAAACTTTTGCTATCTTTCCATTTGATGCTGAGATCTAGCAACGACAACGACGAGTACTCTGATTGCATCAAAAATGACGTCGAGGCCGACTTCAGTCCTGTCAAAGTATCCTGTTTTTCAATTTGTTGTTTTACAATTAGTTTTGTAGCGACTACAAATGTTTAGGGCTTTTATGCCTTTAATCTTCAATCTTCAGTTAATTTAACGTTGTAATCTGCAGTTGACAATGCTGACTGCATCAAAGCGCTAAAGTCGACGCTGCTTTTTCCCTTAAGAAAGTTATCGGTGAAGGGGGCAGGTAAGCTTAATTATGATCGTAGTTGAATTTCTTCTAATTTATTTGCTACAAGGGTCGTTCATACGAATTTATTATCAGGTTAATATTTCCTTATTTGTTCCTGTATAGAAAAATATATAGTATACTATTCCATCTGTAGCTTTCTCTCAGTTGTATGCTGCATCTTGAAATTAAGTTTTGACACATTCTGCTAGCTTTCTCCAACTTTTATTAGAATTCTGTTACGGCCCAAGTATATGTGAAGAAAAAGAAAGAAGGAGGGAAGGCAAGAAGAAAGGAACGTGCAGAGGAGGACACTGGAAAGCAAATCATGATGGCAGAGGGCTGTAATTTTAATGCAGATGGCAGCATTCCAGAAGCAGATATGGTAGCAGACAAGCAGCAAAAGTTTTGGGACCTGTTGGAAAAGAAAGAAATTGTGAAGATACTGGAAGCTGAGCTGGCGTGCAGGGATTGGAAAAGCAGTTGTGAGGAAGTTAGAAATAGGATTCTGGAGAAGGAAATGAGGGAGGATCTTGAAAAAGAAGGGATAGAAAGGAAGTGGGGGAAAGCTCCAGCCTCTCAAAAGCTGGATGTCACTGATTTGTCTTGAATCCTTTGAGTCATTGTATTCAGCATGGGATGAGGGTTTTTGCTTGTTGCCGAGCGAGCTTTAGTTGTGTTGTGGTTGCATTTCTCTTGTTGCTAGTTACCGTTTGAGAGTTTCATTTTATCTTGTTTTGGTGAGGAGATTATTAGGTTGAATTCAAAGAGAGTGCTCTGTGAGTTTGTAACCCTAGACCAGGGGAAGAGAACACTGATTGCTTCTGTTTCTTAATGAATTTGTTATAATCGGAATATCAGTTTGCATTTTGTTTCCTTTTACATTCATTTACTATTACATTGAAAGCAAACATATAACAATCCACAAGTAAGTCCCGCTTCTTTGGACATCTCGGAACGCTCATTTCACTGAGGCTGAAGTCGGCCAACGCTGCCCGCGAAACCTCCAGGTTCCTATCACGTGGTATCAGAGCATGACCAAAATAGAGAACCGCATAGAAGGGTTAGAGAAGGAAGTAACAGAGGTTCATGAGAGGGTGACAAGGATTGGTGATCATCTGGAAAGGTTGGACAAGGAGGTAAGGGAGAAGGCAAATGACATGCAGATGAGACTAGAAGGGATGGAGAGCGGTACGGAGGTCATTAAGGGGTACCTCCGGGACCTTAAAGAGGTCATGATCGGTCAGGAAGGAGTTGATAAGGGCAAAGCGCCGATGGACCCAGGGCCCTCCACTGCACCAGTTGTGGACCAGAGCAACTCGGCGCCAAACGGGAGAGAGCCGACTCCCAACATGCACCCACCTACTGGGACTACCCCCGTCCGACGGCCACATGGTGAAGGGAATGTTGTGGGAGAGGAAACATTCGAAATCAGACAGAAAGGAGACGACGACCAGGGGGGAGGGCGACGTGACGTTCAGTTCCGACGCTTGGACCTACTATTGTTTGCTAGTGAACAAGCCTTGGAGTGGTTAGAAAAGGTTGAACGCTACTTTGACGTGAACCGAGTAGCGGAGGGTGATAGGCTAACAGTCGTGGGGGTCTGTATAGAGGGAACGACATTTCACTGGTTCAGATGGAGAAGGAGGTGCCAACCGTTTGTGGGGTGGGAGGACTTCCGAAATGCCACCCTTCAGAGGTTTAGAACAGACGACGAACGAACTGCTCAGGAGGAGTTGTTTGCCATTCGTTTGACGAAATCAGTCCACGAGTACCGATGTCGATTCGAGCTACTGTCCACAGAGGTGAAGGAGCTGTCGGAAGGTACTTTGATGGTGATATTCATGAACGGACTTTCGGAAGAACTCAGGGAGGAGGTGCGCTTGTTTCGTTCGACCACCTTAGAGGAGACGATGGAGAAAGCACAGGAGATAGAGAGAAAAAACGCACTGATTGAAAACAGAGAGGGAGGCCGACCCAAAATATATTACCCGAGGACCCAAATGGGCTCGGAAGAACTCATGGAGGAGGTGCGCTTGTTTCGTTCGACCACCTTAGAGGAGACGATGGAGAAAGCACATGAGATAGAGAGAAAAAACGCACTGATTGAAAACAGAGAGGGAGGCCGACCCAAAATATATTACCCGAGGACCCAGATGGGCCCAACCCGACATTCAACCCCCTCAAATGCAGGCCAACCCCCATTACCCAATGGCCCATCCCAGCTTTCATTCTACAGGCCCAACGCTTAACCAAATGCAAACCTAAATATTCAACCCAATCGCCCAACACCCGGCCCAGTACCAACTCTTGCGCCTGGCCCAACCCGTCTCCCCTTAAATCTACGCCCATTTGGTCAAGGCAGGTCGAAAAACGCATTTTCATACACGAACGTGACCTTAGCGACGAGACCCCCAAATACATCAGTCGCGTCTTCCTCTAACCAACGAAGAGATGACACTTTCCGAAGGTTGTCTGATGAAGAATACTGATCCAAGATCGAGAAGGGTTTGTGTTTCAGGTGCGACGAGAAGTACACCTTAGGGCATCGATGCCGGCACCGACAACTATGGATAATGATAGCATATGAGCTAGACACCGCCATGGACGAGGAAGAAGAGATGGAAGAAGATGATACCGAAGCAAGAAAGATAGAGGCCAACCTAAACTCAAGCTCGGTGGAAGGAATAGATTCTCCGAAGACAATGAAGTTTATTGGAGCTGTCGGAGAAAAGTGGTGCTTATACTTTTGGATAGCGTGGTGACGTACAATTTCATCTCAAATCGACTGGTAGTGGAAATACAAATCCCCGTCCAACCAACTACATTTGCAGTTGTGTTGAGGGACAATAGGAAAGTTAAGGGAGTTGGGAAATGCAGGGGAGTTGAGTTGATTATGCAGGGAGTGAGAAAAATTCAAGACTTTCTTCTTTTCAAATTGGGTGGAGTAAACGTGATATTAGGAATTGAATGGCTGAGTCGGCTCGGCGAAGTGAAGACCAACTAGGGAAAGCAGACAATACGGTTTGATTGGGACGGACGGAGAGTGGAATTGAAGGGGAATGTGTCATTAACTAGATTGGAATCGTCGGTAGAAACATTGCTGAAATTGATAGCGCAAGGGAGTGAAGGTTTCTCCCTAAAAACGAGCGACGAAAGGAAAATTTCGGAGGTTGAAGGAGAAGACATACCAGCGGAGATGATGCCATTATTGAGGGAGTTTGATGAAATATTTGCGGAACCATACGGACTACCAGCGAAGCGAGAAAGAGATCATGTCATTCAATTGGTGGAGGGGGCTTAACCCCCAAACTTGAGGCCTTACCGCTACCCACATTTCTAGAAGACTGAAGTGGAAAGAATAGTCAAAGAGATGCTTGCAGCGGGGATAATCCGATCAAGTGTGAGCCCGTATTCAAGTCCGATGTTGCCAGTGAGGAAGAAAGATGGGAGCTGGAGATTTTGCGTCGATTATCGGGCCTTAAACCGTGTAACGGTACTTGACAAGTTTCCAATTTCGACGATAGATGAACTCCTCGATGAACTTGCGGGGGCTGAAATTTTTAGTAAATTGGATTTACGCTTTGGATATCATCAAATAAGGATCAGAGATACCGATATGGAGAAGATAGCCTTTCGGACACATGACGGACACTACGAATTTCTCGTTATGCCATTTGGATTGTCGAACGCTCCTGCCACCTTTTAGAGCTTGATGAACTATATCTTCCGCCCTTTCTTGAGAAAGTTCGTATTGGTGTTCTTGACGACATCTTGATCTACAGTAGGGGGCTTGGTGATCACTTACGACACTTGCGAATGGTGTTGGAACTACTAAGAAGCCACTGCTTAGTGGTCAACAAGAATAAGTGCCAGTTTGGCAAAGAGAAGATGGGTTATTTGGGGCACGTGGTGTCGAGAAATGGAGTAGAAGCCGACCCGCAAAAGATAGAAGATATGCAGAATTGGCCTATACGCGGGATTTACATGATTTGAGAGGATTTTTGGAGCTCATAGGTTATTATCGAAGGTTTGTGTGTGGGTACGGGAAGATTGCGAAACCCTTGATTGATTTGTTGAAAAAAAATGCTTTCAAGTGGAGTAAAGAGACGTTTGCTGCATTTGAAGCCCTTAAGGAAACAATGGTCACTGTCCCCGTTCTCGCGCTACCCGACTTCACGAAAATATTTATAGTATAAACTGATGCTTCGGGCTCGGGACTACATGTTGTCCTCATGCAAGCCGGGAGACCCATTACCTATTTAAATAAAGCTTTATCACTGCGAAATTGGGAAAAATCAGTTTACGAAAAAGAGTTGATGGCCATCGTTTTAGCTCTGCAGAAATGGAGACATTATCTGCTTAGACGCCATTTTCAGGTGAGAACCGATCAGCACAACCTCAAGTTTTTAACCGAGCAAAAAGTCGTAAGCCACGAGCAACAAAAATAGCTGGTGAAGATGTTGGGATTCGATTTTGACATTATGTACAGATCGAGGTGTGAGAACAAGGCTGCCGACGCCTTGTCCAGAAAGCCACTGCAAGAAGGGGAATTGAAAGCCATTACTGTAGCTACTCCAGCTAACGCAGAGGAGATACAGGAAGAAGTAATGAAGGATGAGAAATTGAGGGGAATCATACAAGATTTGACAAGAGAGACAGCCGCACATGTTGGCTATGAGCTGAGGAGAGGAATTTGATGTACAGAGGACGCATGGTGTTACCTAAAAATTCCAGGTTGGTTCGACTGTTCATGAATGAATTTCACTCTACACCCTTCGGCGGCCATTCTGGTTTCTTTTGCACTTACAAAAAAATCTCAACAATTTTTTTTTGGGAGGGGATGAAGGGCGATGTTAAGAGGTTTGTGGCAAAGTGTGAAGTATGTCAGCGGGCCAAATACGAAGCGACGTCTCCGACGGGGCTCTTGCAGCCTCTCCCTGTTCCTTTAAAAATCTGGGAAGATTTGTCAATGGATTTTGTTGTGGGGTTGTCGAAAGCTAAGGGGTATGATACGATCTTGGTAGTGGTGGATCGTTTGACTAAATACGGGCATTTCCTCGTTGTTCATCATCCCTACACGGCCAAAGACATTGCTGGAATTTTTATTAAAGAAGTTGTGAAACTTCATGGCTTTTTGCGGACCATTATTTAGGATAGAGACTGCGTCTTCATGAGTACATTTTGGTCGGAGCATTTTTGAGCATCCGAAACAGCTCTCAAATTCAGCTTGGCCTACCACCCTCAGACCGACGAGTAAACGGAGGTCGTGAATCGGAGTTTGGAAACGTATCTCAGGAGTTTTTGCTTTGAACAGCAGCGTACCTGGCCTAGCTGGCTACCTTGGGCGGAATATTGGTTTAACACTATATTTAATTCTTTAGCGGGGATGACATCGTTTAAGGCAGTGTATGGGCGTGATTCGCCGCCACTCTTGAAGTTTGTGGAAGAACCCTCCAAAGTCGAGGAAGTTGATGCCATGATACAACAGCGAAATGAAATTTTGGATAGGCTGAAATCCAATCTTCACAGGGCCCAACAGAGAATGAAAATGTTAGTTGATCAAAACAGGCGTGAGGTGGAGCTGGCAGTGGGCGATCAGGCGTATTTGAAGCTGCAACCCTGTCGACTTCGGTCTTTAGCATCGCGGCCTAACGAGAAGCTGAGTCCGCGCTATTACGGACCTTTTGAGGTAGAGGAGAAAATTGGACAGGTTGCATACAGACTCAAGCTTCCAGAGACAGCTAGAATTCATCCAGTCTTCCATATTTCTCAACTGAAGAAAAGAATAGGCCCTTCAATAACCAGTATACCCCTTCTGAACTACTTGAATGAGGCAGCTGAACTGGAAGCACAGCCTGAGGAGGTCTTGAATTTTCGTTATTTGCAGTAGAGAGATCTGGAGTTGCTCATTAAATGGGACGGTTTACATGATCACGAGTGTTCCTGGGAACTATATAAAAATTTAATTAATGTTTTTCCTCATTTGCACCTTGAGGACAAGGTGCCTCTCGATGGGAGGGGCAATGTTAGGGCCCGAGTATATGTGAAGAAAAAGAAAGGAGGGAAGGCAAGAAGAAAGGAACGTGCAGAGGAGGACACTGGAAAGCAAATCATGATGGCAGAGGGCGGTAATTTTAATGCAGATGGCAGCATTCCAGAAGCAGATATGGTAGCAGACAAGCAGCAAAAGTTTTGGGACCTGCTGGAAAAGAAAGAAATTGTGAAGATACTGGAAGCTGAGCTGGCATGCAGGGATTGGAAAAGCAGTTGTGAGGAAGTTAGAAATAGGAGCCTGGAGAAGGAAATGAAGGAGGATCTTGAAAAAGAAGGGATAGAAAGGAAGTGGGGGAGAGCTCTAGCCTCTCAAAAGCTGGATGTCACTGATTTGTCTTGAATCCTTTGAGTCATTGTATTCAGTATGGGATGAGGGTTTTTGCTTGTTGCCGAGTGAGCTTTAGTTGTGTTGTGGTTGCATTTCTCTTGTTGCTAGTTACCGTTAAAGAGTTTCATTTTATCTTGTTTTGGTGAGGAGATTATTAGGCCGAATTCATAGAGAGTGCTTTGTGAGTTTGTAACCCCAGACCACGGGAAGAGAACACTGATTGCTTCTGTTTCTTAATGAATTTGTTATAATCGGAATATCAGTTTGCATTCTGTTTCCTTTTACATTCATTTACTGTTACATTGGAAGCAAACATACAACAATCCACAAGTAAGTCCCGCTTCTCTGGACATCTCGGAACGCTCATTTCACTAAGGCTGAAGTCAGCCAATGCTACCCGCGAAACCTCCAGGTTCCTATCAAATTCTTAGCAATATCATTTAGCATTTTTAGAAAATTACTCTGGAAAATTTAAAGTAAAGCCACCTAAAATGTTTTTGCAAGCTTCCTGTCCTTGAAATAATGCAATTCTTAGATTCAATAGGATTTAGTTTTTCAATGTTTTCCCACATGTCACATCTTTATTTTTGAACGCGCTCTGTAAATTCGGTTATGTGCTCTTCCTTTTGATAGATGCATAATATAGTTGTGTGGATACACATTGAACTTTATGACCTATGCCACTTCCTTTTTTTGATTACGACCCTTCTAAGATGAGACTTGAGAGACATTGCCTTGGCAGATAAAAAAATATTCCATCTTTTATTACTCGCATAGTTTGATTCTGGAACCACCCAACTTGTGACTATTTTATTCTTATTAAATTCTGGAACAAAATGCCTCTGCTCTAAGACAAAAATACAAATACTAAAATTGACTAACTCTATTATTTCTCATTCTCGCGACTCTGCTTGTTTGATTATGTCGTCTCTCTTGCTCGCAGTTAGGGTTTCACCATCGCTCTCTCTTCACCTCATAGCCACGATCTTGGTCAGTTCACACACCTCCCCTCTTGTTTGACTGGATTGGTTATTATTTATTTTTATTTAGTATTTATTAATTCGGTAAATTGAGACTTAAAGCTTATGGTTTTGAAGTTAATGTTAGTGAAGAAATTTGTTATTGTGCTTTGAATTTTTTTATCAAATGTTGAATTTGTTGTTATCGGTTCACTGAAGCTCATTTCATTTGTGTTGTATCGTTTATGTGAATGTGATGAATTGGGTTAGTTTATTTTGTTTTGTGGTTTTTGTTTGATTATCTTATAAGGAAAATTACTAAAAGGTTTGTTTTTTATGTGACTTCAGTTGGCAGTGCAGGGAATTTTTTGATATGTTGTCTTATAAGTAAGAAATGTGAGGTTCATTTTAGTTTTCTTGGTGAAGTTCTTGTTTCTGATTTTTTTTTTTTTTTCTATTTTACTGCTCTGTTCTTTGTATTGTTTACCTTGCTATCTTGTTCTTCTGTTCTCATGATTTTGAAAAAAATAAATTTATGATCCCAGGTAATTTACAATCTTTTTTTCTTGCTCTTGGCGACTTTAATCCTGTGTCTCTTAATGTTTTTTTCTCTGTTATTCATGCCTGTCTCTTCTCTCTATGGAATTGTTGGAAAGAAATTGTTCAGTTGCTTGGAACCTATGTTGGATGAAATGCCTGCTTGAAAATGCTAGGACAAATAAGATTTGGTCGTGGATGATGACACATGATGCACAAAGTCAAAATGTCTTCTTTATATCAAAAGCCTATCTACTGTCAAGATGTGCTGCACAAAGCTATGCATTGATTGATTTTTATTAACTATATATTTTTTCCTTTCCATGCGCTTGAGTAAAAAGCTTTGATTATGTATACTAAATAACTCGTCTCCTGAAAAGGGATTGTGTACGGTCTTAAATTTCAATCTGAGTGGAACTGTAGTGGTTCATTCTTGTATTGCCTGAGGAGAGTTGCAAATAACGTTCCTTTGGGTATATCTGTCATGATTTAATTGCTTGATGATTTCTTACAACTTAAATTAGAGGCATTATAATGTTTTATACTTTATAATAAGTCTTCTATTTTTGTGTTGCATCTGTTTATGCAGCCAAGGATGCATCAGACAGAGCATTGGTCCAACACAAGGGATGCTTTAAAGTTGCTTCGGTAGATCTGAGTCCCAAGGTATATTTGCACTAGCCGGCTATAATCTAACTTTGACCAATGTTCCCTTTAGTTAAGATTCAAATGATCCATTAGTGTCGTTCTGCTTCCTTAAGATACTCAAGGTCTTAACATGTACCAAATTAATTATACCATAAGTTATGCTTGTTATTTTGTAGTCATTAAAATGATGAGGGTGTGTAGGTTGTCTATTCAGCCACTTCGGTTGGTTCTTAGCGTCAACTTTTTATTCTACTGAAGTTGAATCTCTTAGGAACCTACATAATGGTAAAAGAATAATAAAAAAAGTTTAAAAAAGTGAAGCTATTAATGGTTAATTTTACTGTATTATCTATCACATTGCAATGCAGTCCACGGAAATGAGAACTGATGACATACCATTTCGTAAAGTTTTTTGTTCCGTATCATTTCATTTGGCTTGATAAAATTATCCTATTTGTTAGATGCACTGTCTTACCTGTCTCAGAGATTATTTATTTTTTTCTCTTCTTTGATTTGCTGCACACTTAATTTTTTTTGGGTGCACATGATATATGAATGAGCTTGTATTTATTGATTATTGTGACTGACTTAAGAAATAACCTGCATTGAAGTTAGCAGTTTATCTTTTAGGCAATGGCTTTATAACCTTTGCCATTATTTTCTTTCACTCAGGGACCTATATACAGCTTCTTTAAGCCAGTTAGTGGAGGTTCAATGATTCCAACAACTGTTATGAAAAGTAATATTGTTGGAATGAATAAAAGATTTTTATAAAAAACTGCTCTTTATATTATGGTTCGCAAGTTGATCAAGTATTATGATCTTGCAGATGCTGATAGCAGAGCTAGAGCCTAGAAATGGATTTGATGCATTTCACTTTGTTAACAAGCAAGGGGATTTGGGTTTTTTTTTCAATAAAAGCTTTTTTTGGGTCATTGCAGTATTGTAAGTTCCTGAATTGGCCATGACTTTTTGTTGGATTCAGGAAGTGGCCTTGCAACAATAGCTACAAGTAATGGGAAAACAAGCAAGGGGATTTGGGTTTTTTTTTCAATAAAAGCTTTTTTTGGGTCATTGCAGTATTGTAAGTTCCTGAATTGGCCATGACTTTTTGTTGGATTCAGGAAGTGGCCTTGCAACAATAGCTACAAGTAATGGGAAAATATACGTATGGTTGTTGCGTGAAGTATCAAACATGGTAGTGTTTGTATGCATATTTATCATTATATATAACTGTGAATTCAATTTTAATGAATAGTTTGTATATATATTACTCAGATTATGCAAATAGATTAGATTATTCATCACATAGATTATTGGCGTGAAATTTAGAGGGTGTAAAATTTGCCTGAAACCGTGCAAAAAGTATGGTTGTTTTTGTTCTAAAGAACGGTTAAATTTGAATTGAAATAATTGAAAAAACAATTTACATGTTGGTTTAAGGTTTTGATGTGCATTCAAACTGGATTAAACGGTAAATCATTGTCTTTTAATTTTCTTTAATCAAAATGATGTTGTTTAGCATTCTTTAATTGGCATGAATAACAATGTAGATGGATATTCTGTATTCGACTTTGACTCTTCAACCCTCTACTGTTTCTGTTTGATGCTGAGATCTATCAATAAAGGCAACATGGACTCTGATTGCATCGAAGACGACGTCGAAGCAGACTTCAATCCTGTCAAGGTATCCTGTTTTTCAATTTGTTGTTTTACAATTAGTTTTGTTGCAACCTAAATAGCACGGAAATGGAAACGTGGAAATGGCAAATCATTGAAATAAAAACGTTGAAACGTTTTTATTAAGAAATATGAGAAATGAAAACGTGAGAAATCGTATAAATATAAAAAATATAAATATTTTATTATAAATACAAAAATTTTATTAAAAAATATAACTTTTAAAAATATACGAATATTTTTATATAATATAAGAACAATTTACTTTTATTTAGTGTGCAAACTTTTTATCTTTTAAATAATTTAAAAGTGTGTTAAAGGAATGTTTAATGAAACTAAGCTTTTACTGTTGTAAGTCTGTAACTATGAACTAGTTGGATTTATATAAACTAAACTCTCTATGTAAAATATACACCAATTTGAATCGAATTAGCTTGGTTTTGAGTGGTGGAGGAGTTGATCAAGTCAGAGCCTTCATCTGTAAACATGGTTGATACTAAAGGCAATTCACCATTGCATTTGTTGGAGGAGTTATTGGCTTCCCATGCATCTTTGTATTGATAATTTTCTGCCACCCATGAATGAATTGTATGGCAACAGAAATCCAGGGAATTTTCTTCTAATATCTAAGATTTTAGAATTCTGAAATGATTGGGCTGTCTGTTTAGCATAAGAAGATAATGAAATATTTTGCAGGCTTCTCAAGAGCAATTGCGGATTCTTGCAAGGTAAATCCACAACTTTGTCAAATTCTATAGCCTACGATGACTGTAGAAATAAAAATTACATTTTATAAGGCCAACTGAAATAATTGTTTTGTTTTGTTTGAAATTTTATTAATTTTTCAGATTGATTTAAAAAAATTTTTCAAATTGAACTGTATAGGTCAAAAGACTTATTCTTACCCAAAATTTAATATATTGACAAAATTTTATTTGTTAATTTTAAAAAATTTAAATACTCATATGTTATTCAATTCAGTTAGTGTGTTTTATTAGTTTAAAAATAATATTATATATACATATTTTTAATACATAAATATACTATTGTATGATTAGATATCATTTTATTATTAATTTAAAATTATTCAAAAATATAATGATATATTTATATGTATATATTTTTGTATATAAAAAGTATACACAAACAATTTTATTGTCAATTTAATTGGATATTACTAATTCAATTTTTAGTATAATAAAAAAAATATTTTCATAAATTAATATAATTTAAATTGACAATTTATATGAACACCAACACTAAGGTCTCCAGAATCTTCCCTGGTTGTGACATGGATATGAATTTAGAATTAGAATTAGATGTGCACTCTTTGGTTCCTCAAGTTGAAAACGTCGTAGTTTGGGTTTGTGTTATTTCCGATAACGATTCTTCCTCTTTCACCTCCGAAAAGTCTCGACCTCCTGTCTCCAATCTTGTCCATTTGGTTTTTGGTGGGATCATCAAACCTCTGCAAGCCCTTGGCCAAATTTTTAGCCCCAAAAGAACTCCCCAGTTTCATCATAACAATCCTCTCAACAACAGCATCACCAACACAAACACCACCACCCTCCGCCTCTAGTTCTGAGTCTATCTTATCAGTTGGAAACCACGCCAACCACCACGATGATGATGGAGATATCGTTCAAGCCGAAATCACACACCACTCTCCCACTCAAGTTTTGAAGAATTTTAATGAGATTCGTTATCTCCGAATTGAGTTATCTAGCAGAGAAATCGGGATCGAAGATGGTGCGTTATTAAAATGGAGAGCTTGGTAGCCGAAATCTCATCATGTGAATGAAGTACAGGTATTTTTTTAATATCGCTTAAAATAAACTTTTAAATCGTCATTGAATATAATAATAACAAAAACTTATATTATAATAATAATAATATATACATTAAAAGGGGGAATTTTAATTAATATATAATTTTTTTTAACTTACGTCTCTAATAATAATATATATTAAAAATTAGATATTATATATATATATATTTATATATATATATATATTAATTAGGGTATTTGAATTTTTTAAAGTTGGAGGAAAAAATTCAGTCCATAAACTAAACTTTAGTAGGACTAAATCTTATGGCTATTCATAAATTTACATATCAGTTTTGGGTTGAATTCATATGATTAGAATAATAGTAGTAAATTTAGATTCTACTTTTGATCGTATTCTATCATACAGTATTTTAGAACATAAGAAGAGAAAACATGAAATGATTAAATTTCAACCCAGAGGACAATATATTAAATAGACCTTAATAATTATCTAACTCCAAAGCTCAAAGACTATATGGCCGTTTGGTTATATAATTTTAAAAATTATTATAGTAATCTATCTTTTATTATTTATATTATTTTATTAGATTTGTTAATCATAAAAAATTATAATAATATTCTATTATTAATGATAGTATAATAAAGAACATAGGTGATAATTTACTTTATGTATTAAAATATTATCAAAATAATTTTAATTTTATTATAATTATATTATTATTTGTTAATTTTTAAGATAAAAATAAATTTATTTTTAATTAATATAACAAATAATATAAAATATTTAAAAATAATTATATTCAAGAACATTTAAATAAAAAAACTTTATAGTATTTTTTATATTATATTTAACCAAATACAATAATTATTTATACCATCAATTTATATTAAATTTTATCAAACATAGTAATCATTTATACCTAATAATTTTCTCAGTAATTTATATTTAAGATAATATCTCTATTTTGATAATAAAACATTACTCAAATCAAACATCTTCTAATAATTAAATGTCATTCTCTTACATATATTATATTGTTTTATGGAAAATTAAAATAAATGCCCTTTTTATTGGGGCAATAAAAAATTTACCCTAAATTTTGGGGTTAAAGAAAAATACCCTTAAATTAAACTATTTAAACAAAAATACCCCAAATATCCCCTTAAATACCAAAACTGCCCTTCTAATTTAAATTACTATTTTATTTAAGGGTAATAACTAAATTTACCCCTAATATTGGGGTTTAAACAAAAATACCCCTAATCTAAAGCATTTAAACAAAAATGCCCCAAAATAATACCAAAACTACTCTTCCTCTATTTCTATATAAACCACTTATCTTCCTTCATTTTTAACATATCTGAGAGAGATTTTTGAAGAGAGAAAATAAGTTCGCATTCAAGATTTCGGACATGAAGAGAAAAGTTCGTCATTTCGAGGTATTTATCCATGTCATTAGTTCAATCGTTATTATTTTATTAATAATACAATTATATGTGATATTTTATATAATAAATTATAGTTGTGTGTAATATGTAAAATAATAAAAATTAGATAGGTTATGTTTTAAATATTATAGTAGTATAGGATAACATGATATTACTTCAATTGTTATAATTTTATTAATAATGTAATTATATGTGATATTTTATATAATAAATTATAGTTATGTGTAATAAGTAAGATAATAAAAATTAGTAGGCTATGTTTAATAATATTATTATATCAAATTGAATTATGAAATAGGTATAATTGTGTAATAGACATCTATAAATAGTATTTTCAGTCGTATTATTTATATTGAATATATATTTTATTTGGGCAATATACAAATTTACCCCCAAATTTTGGGATTTAAGCAAAAATACTCTTATATTAAAGTATTTAAATGAAAATGCCCCAAATATCCCCTTAAATACCAAAACTACCCTTTTAAATTAAATTATTATTTTTTAAAGGGTAATACCAAAACATGATATATTTAAATAGTCACAATCTATAATTGAATTATGAAATAGGTATAATTATGCAATAAACATCTATAAATAGTATTTTCAGTTGTATTATTTATGTTGATTATATATTTTATTGTAGGATTAATCTAAATGACTGGATATGCTTCAATTAGATATGGGGGAAATTGGATAGAAAAAGGTGACAATGTTATAAAATATGTTGGAGGTAATAGGAAATTGATTAAAATTCCAGAACACACATCATTTGAAGAATTAATCGAAATAATGAGTGACAAGTGTAATATAGATCGACGGATATTTAACATTCACTTAAGCATGAAACCGAGGCATCTCGACGATGGTGTTCCAGTAGAAATTTTGAATGATGAAGATGTTGAGGTTCTTAACGGTCTATCTAACCTCTTCAAAGAATGTATTCCAGTTTTTGTTATAACTACAATTACTGATGGTAATTATAAGGCTCAACAAGCAGATGAAGATTTTCAAGGTGGTGAGTCGAGCAGTTATCAAGAAAATCAAACTATTGGTGTAGAAGAGATTCAAAATATCGAGATCAATCCAAAACAAGAATTCTTAGAGGAAGATTTTGCATATATAAATGAAGTTAATGTTGATGTATTGTATCACGCAGAAGAATTCCTTAATAGGGGCGAAGCAACTTTTCCAGAGTGGAGTGAATTTAATAGAAAGGTTGTACATGATATTTCAATCGAAGAACCAGAGGTTGAAAAGAAGGCCTATGTTAATAACGATATTAGAGGTACAAGTTATTTTCCAAAAACAAATCCTGTTGGTGGGAATGTTCTTACCGATGCATTTCATTGGTTACCACCTTTTCCTCATTAACCATCTACATCTAGGAACTCTAAAGCATCAACTGATACTGATTTTCCAAAAGTTCGTACATTATTTCCTAGTAAACAACATGTCATTGATGCGATAAATCAAGATGCACTTCGTAGGGGATATCAATTTTTCGTGGACAAATCTGACACACTTAAATGGGTGATTAAATGTCGGAACGAAGAATGTAAATGGTGTGCACGGGCAGTTAGGGTAGGACAAAGTGATAGCTTTGAATTACGTCGTATAGATAGTTGTCATACATGTTGTAGAGATCATATATTACCTAATCATAGGCAAGCAGGTGCCCGAGCTTTGGGACAAATTTTGAGAACCAAATTCATTTTAGTTGATCGTGTTTATCGACCAAAGGAGATAATTACTGATATCGCCGACTGATATAAAATTGATATATCATACGCATAAGCATGACGGGCGAGAAATTGGGCACTTCAATCATTGAAGGGGACACCAGAAGAGTCATTTATGTTGTTGTCGGAGTATTGTCTCAATTTAAAACATTGTAATTCGGGGACGGTGACACATACATTAACGGATAAGCATGATCGATTTAAATACTTTTACATGACATTCAGTTGTAGTAACCGTGCATTTCAACAACATATTCGATCGGTTATTTGTATTGATGCTACTTTCTTAAAGGGTAGATATCTAGGTCAACTATTTATTGTTGTTGCATTGGATGGGAATAATCAAATATATCCAGTTGCTTTTGGGATTGGTCCTAGGGAAGATCATGACACATGGTGCTTGTTTTTAACAAAGTTGAGGGATTGTATTAGTAAGGTACCTCATTTAGCCATCATTTCAGATCGACATGTCAGCATATAATTTGCAATTGCTGAAGTATTCCCTAGTGTGCACCACGATTATTGTTGTCACCATCTCCATTGTAGCATGCGGTCCAAGTAGAAGAAGAATTCCAAAGTCGCATGGATGTATTGGAAAACAGCTAAGGCATACACAAAGTATGAATTCTAGCAAGTAATGAAGTCACTGGCCCGTATGCACCCAGAGGCAGTTGCATACTTGTGCGAGGTTGGTTTCAAGCGATGGGCACGAGCATATTTTTCAGGGCATAGGCACAATGTAATGACTACCAATATTTTTCAGCTGGAGTCATAGTTGGAGAATCCGCAAGTAAAACTATATCGAATATATTTTCTTTTAGGACCGGCTATATTCAAATACATGAATTGACTAAATGAGATGATAAATTATTTCAATTGTAGTTATTAAATTTCTTGAAAATTCAATTATCTGCTCCAAGTCCTCGTGTGTAGGGATCTCAACAACATCATCAGTGACCTCATCATCCTGGGAAACAATATCGATCACCTGATTTCTTTTGCTTAGAGTGTTAAGATAGACCAAACGGAGATCCTATTGTAACAGGATAGAAAGGTTAAACGACTGTTGAAATTAACAAATGTAACAATTAATAGATGAAATTTTTGACACTTAACCTCAACCTCCTCCTAAAGTGATACTAGAGCATCCACATGTGGTGATCGATCGACATCGGTAATATCCTATGACAACATTAAAATTTAATATTAGTAAATCAAACTATTAAACAAAAAAACAACAAAGTATTCATTATACAATGTACGTACCTCTAATGTCGAAACAGACGTCACAATGGGATCTGCAATCGGTGCAGCCACAGAAACGTTAGGCCACTGGCATAATATTAATAATAACAAGTTTAGAGAAAATCATACCACAGATGTGTAAATGAGATATAATATTGTATAACCATGTTATACTAACCGAAATAATCACAGAAGGTGTAGACGGAGAAGACCTCATGTGAAGTGATCTATCATCGCCGACATCTTGTATCAATATTAGCAATTAATATTGATTAATCGAAGAGTTATATTTAACGGGATTATTAGATGTATAATCAAAGAATCCAGATATAACATTTATTTCAAAAGGACATTACAATTACCTGAACCATCGTAGATGGTGCCATCGAGAAGACCTCATACGATGATATATAATCGCCGATATCAAGAGTCAAATCTGATCTTCTCGGGATGGTCCCTTATCAAACAACTGACGCTGTAATAATTTTAACAGATTAAAATTTATTTCAAAAGTAATATTCTTAAAACACTCAAAACAGTTAACACTCACATCGATAACAGGTGGAGACGGGAATATAAGAGCCCCTATTGATAGTCTGTCACCATCATCCCGAGAAGACTATAATAGCATGTATAATTATTATAAGGTTACAGATGATTGCGTATATAAATAGATGAAATATCTTGTAAAGTATTAACTTTTTTACCTGTCTGACAGTATCTGTTTGGTGATAATAGTGTCTGACCTTCGTACAAGTCGTCGTATCCATTATACGACTCAATCTATCCTCCATAAAAGTCATCCTACCCTCAATGTGACTAAACCTATCCTTCATCCTAGCCTCTAACGCAGTAAATCGAGCTAAGATAAGATTTCCCTATCGAGCCAATACAGCATCGAAGTGATGAATGGAGAAATCTAGTCCAGTGACGGAGGATCATCTGATATCTGCTTAGTGGTAGAGGGTATAGGCACAAGATCCGGTGATATGTGCTCAGTGGTAGGGGGTCTAGGCATGGGATTCGGTGATATGTGCTCAGTGGTAGGAGGCCTAGGCATGGGATTCGGTGATATGTGCTCAGTGGTAGGGGGTCTAGGCACGGGATCAGATGATATAAGCTCCTCGACAGGGTCGCTAATCGGGCACGTAGGAGGGGGCTAAACACAAGCATCAATAAGAGGAGAAGCAATGATCAGAGAACTAATGTCATGAGGACTCGATGGTGCATCTCCTAACATCGAAGAAGATCGACTATCTGACACCCCTATATATCGGACGATATCCTCATACCACTCCATATCTCTCTCAACTGGAGATAAATCTAATGAAAAATTAACATCATTTTACAAAATATTTATTTTCAGTATTCATTATTGTTATATCTAGAGTATATGTTAATGTTTAATAAATTAGTACTTACTGTATCTCCAGTAAAGATTGCTGAGATAGATCTCATCTCGAAATGTCCTTCGTGTGCCATCTCAGCATCTGGGCGGCTCCTACAATAAGCGACATATCAACCCATCGAAATAACGAGTCCAGCGTCTCATAAATCCAAAATTGCAATATCAATATAAATCGATTATTGTATATATTTACAATCATATTAAACTAATTTTATTTTAAACAAAAATTTTTTGTTTGAATTAATAAATACCATAATTATCTGAAACGCTAGTGGAAATCCCATGATGTTATACTACTTAAGCTGGTCTCCTTTTTCTTTTTCGGATCGAAATCTATAGAAATTCAAGAGATGTTATCGCATATAGAGCGATATGTCATCTGCCACACTCATACTCTCCACGGGTATGCATTAAACCCATTAAAATGATCAGCTAATTGTAATATCTTCTGGGGAATTGTTTTCCTCAAATCACTCCTTAACAACCCCATGTGAAGATAAAACCACAGTGCTAACTTCACTGCATCAGTGTCATCCTCCCCCCACGGTCTTTGCTGGAAAACATAGCTCAGATCAGCATATGTAACTGATTTACACCCGTGAAAATATGTCTGCAAGATCCGATATGTGGCATTCAATGGAATATAGAGGTCGATATCTACCAGATGATTGAATTAAAGGCCTGTCATAATAGCAAACTCATATGCACTGAATCTGACATCCACTTCATTAACCCGAAACCATAACTCCTCTCTCGAGGTCACCTTATTTACCGCTCGAAGGATGAAGGAATGTATTAGAACCCCACTAAATCAACTATATCCTTCAAGTCCAGGAAGTGTCCGAAACAGGTACGTCGAAACATTTGTAATTGCCTCTTTGTTAATAATTTTTTGATCACGGCTCCCATATCTCTATATCCACATGTAGTAACTTGAGCCTTGAAGTGTTTTTCAAGAGGAAATCTCAATTCATCTTTGCTTTCATCCCTTTTTCTCTTTTATACAGCTCCCTGTATGAAAATTAAATTACAATTATATTAAATTATATAAATTTTAGGGAATAAATTATTCAATTCTATACATAGAGGCCTTATTTGAAAAGCAGATATCAAATTCGAATTTAGCATGTCAAAAAACCTTAAGATGACTAAATTTCAATTTAATACCATATGAAATATATCAAAAAAGCCCTAAAATTTAACACAATCACATTCTGCCCCCTGATTCCAACCACCGGAAACGCATGCTGGATAATTCTGGAAAACCGCAATTTGCCCCCACCATGCAAATTCGCGCGACAACCGCACGAATTCGGGGGTTGACTGCAATTTTGCTTGTCAACGAGTTTTTCCAATTTCTATTATGCCTCACCACACAATGAAAAAACGCATTTTCACCCCCAACCACACGATACCGTGTAGTCCACGAAGTTTGAAAAGTGCAAAATGCCACCCCATCTTCGACAATTCTCACCACACGAATTCATGTGGTCACTGCGCCATTCGCGTGGTGACTACTGAATTCGTGTGGCCACATTTCACTTCCCAAACTTCGTTTTTCAAACTCCATTTCGACAACAATCAACTATACACCTCATCTAACACAAAAGCCCTAAGTTAATTCATCAAAATCAGTAAACAATCAAGCATTTTCTTCGAAAATTTCAAATCCGAACCCTAACGGTAAACACCCAAATTTCACATCAAATCGCTCAAATCGTGAAACGAAATACACAAAGAGATGTCAAGAGTTGTTTTACTAACCTTTTTGTCCATCGTCGTTGTCGAAAACGTTGGAAAATAGTCGGATGAAATCGGAGTGGCCGAGTGCACGAAAATGTGTATTCAAATTTTTTGTTTTCGTGTGTTTGGCAGTGGTGTGCGTGGTTATGGCCGATTTTGAGTGGAGGGGCATTTTTGTCTCTTCACAATTTTGGGGCAGTTTCGTTTAATGTTACGATTTAGGGGTAATTTTCTTTGCCCCCTAATCTTTGGGGTAATTATTTTAATTTCCCTTGTTTTATCTTATAAAGTGAATAGAGCTTTGGGTAACCATTGATCGAATTATAAGTTGGACATACTGATTGAACCAATTACACACTTTGTAATAAAAATATATAATATTTTAGGTAATTGATTAATCAATTAGTCAGGTTATACAACATACACATGTACATCAATGTTCCAATTGGTAGAATAATGATAGGTCATGTTAAACAAAATATTTGATTTCATTCTTCCATATCATAAGATTTGATTTTTGAATATTATTTTTTTCTTTTTATAATCAATTGTTATCTATTTATTCCATTTTCATAAGATTATTATTTTTTTATTACATTGTAATAAGATAAATTGTACAAATTTTTCGGTAGTAATATACAATTCATTTCACAATTTTTTATGGTACCAGGGCAAAAAACATCTTTATACACTCGTCATTTTTTAAATTGAATTTTTCCCTTGTTTTAGGATTTCGTCTTTCTCTTTATGTAGCTAACCCCCATAACTTCGAAACCTTTACAATTTCAATCCTCTCTCCAACGATTCGTATAATCATTTTTAACGAATTTCTTCCTTCATTTCCAACTAACTTCGAGTATAATAATTTGATACTTAAATGAGGGTATGCTTAAAATAATTATACTTAAATAAGATTACAGAGACAAACTAGTCTCAAGTAGAGAGTTTGGTTGAGACTAAATTGACATTATTCTAGTTTATCTTTGACAACCTCTCCCCCTTTTGATGCAATTTAAATGAGATATGCTTTTTTCCATCCTCGTGCATTGTCCTATCTCCTTTTGTCATTGTGAAACGTTCCTCCTTCTTTGACAAATATCACGTTAAGATAACACAACAAACTCTTTCTCTATTGTACATAGTTTATCCTGATTATCCTCTCACAAGAACAACCTTTTGTTTCACAACGATTTTTTCATTAAAATAGGCACGACTATGGACATTCAATGGTACTTTGGCTGATTCAAAGACAACTTTAGCTATAGTGCCACCCAGCAATCCATCCCTTGGCTTTCATCGTCGATAGCCACTATTCCTACACTACATCTCTTGGAAATTTAAAAAAGTTTGGTGGTATTTTTTAAATTTTAATATGCTCTTTAATGGTTTTAAAAATGACAATTACATCCTCAAGAAAATGAATAAAACACAACATTTTCAAGTTGGTTATAGTTATGATAATTGTTAAGAGTGTAAGTGTTGAATTTTTAAATTAATAAGCGTATATTGATCATTTAACATCTATAACAAGTGTGTTAATAATTATTATGTAATTTCAATGAAATAACATAACAATCACCTGAAAGAAAATCAAATAGATTCACTAATATATGTAAATGACAAATGTGAATTTGGCCTTTGAGACTTAAAGGGTAGTAATTTGTCATTTTATCAAATCTCGGGTGGAAAATAGTTATTTGATCTTAATTTAATTAATTTTTATTCTTTTCGTACAAATTTAAGTGTTAATTTAATTTTTAATTCAAAATCCAACCACCACCACCACTCCACTCATAATTTTTTTACTCCAACCACCGTTTAAAAGACGAAGAAAGAAAGAGCAAGGAAGTAACCATTCATTAATTCTATTTATTATAAGTAATATTATACAAATTTTGTATACACTTATGTGTATCATGACATAATTGGATAACATTTTTTCCTTAATTCAAAATCATCTAATTATATGATAAACACATATATACACAAAATGAGTCCATATAATTTTATTGATTTCCTATTCATACACGCATCGGTGGATCTCTTTATTATCTTATTCAAAAGCTTCATGCTGTAATTAATTAGGTTCATTTGCAAGGAAAGAGATGGAAGCAATATCCGTTGGATCTTATCCTCATTTTTGTTTTCAAGTACGTATTTGTTTTCTTTTCTAATCTATACAAAATTATGTATCTGTGTGATGTGTGTGTAATTTTTGTGTGCAGGTGGGAAAGATGAAAATCAGTGAGGGAATCAAGTGTTTGCAAGATTTATTGCAATGGTGCAAGTACAACTTGAGCTCTAAAAATGGCAGAATCCTTCATGAAACCATGGCCTTCTTTCAATCTCTTTAATGACAAATACAGGTAAATGTTAAATAGTCCTTCATTGTTGAAAACTAGAACTTTTATCTAAACTAAAATAGCTTCTTCCATTAAATATGTGAAGGAAATTGAATCTGGAGCACAATAGGAAGGAGCACCTGGATTTCAATGTCTATGGAAGACATCTACAACATGGACAAGTTCCTTCACCCTACTCTTCATTCATGTTCTCTCTCTTAATTATATATATAATAACAATGTTTTAGCAAAAATGTTTTCATATAAATATTTCTATAATTAATTATTTTATATATTGCCTCAATTCGCGATAAATAAATATACTCTACAATTTGCTAGCTAGGAAACTATAGAAATTGACTTGGTCACATTAAAGAGACATTGTTTGTTTGAATTTGCATTTTGTTGTTTATTAGGTGTAGATATATTTGTATGTTAATAGAAAATCACTCAAATAAGAGAACAAAATGTCAACTTTGAATTTACTCTAAATTAAGAGATTGGTATGGTGATGAATAAAAAGCGAAAAATATAATTAGATATTTGGAAGAACTTTAAAAAGTATGAAAACAAATATCTAGATAGAGTAGTAGATAAAGCAAAAGAGATGAGTATAGTTGATCGAAAACTAAATGATTCTAATTTGGTGCCAAAGTTTATTAAGTATGAGTTGAATGACATAAAAGATGATATAATTGAAGTTTATAAAGAAGAGAAAAATAAGTTGCATAGATATTTAGATGAACTTTCAAGTCAATTTAATGTACCAATTGATGAGTGTAGGCCCGTTACAGTGCAGGCTTTGTAGGTCAAGCTGGATAGTTATATATACTGGTGTCAATAGGTCCAGTCGGGTTAGGTTGGGCTGACTTTGGCTCAGCCCATCGGGCTAATGGGTCAGGTCTGGCTTGAGGCCCAAACAGTAATGGGCCTTCGGGTTGGGTTGGTCTATTGATATACCAAGGCCCAACCCATATAATAATGAGTCTTAATTGGGTCGGGTCTTATTCAATTTTTTTTTAAAATTGAATTAAAATTTATAAACACAAATTATTTTTCAATTATTAAAATGAGAATAGTATCCCGAATATTTTATTTATAATCTTTCACTTGTGACAGAAAAATACTGTAATTACATGATGAAAAATATTATAAATTGATAACATAGTATAAATAAATTAATTTACATATCGTATAAATTACAAAACATAACTCATCTTCTATATCTAAATCTCTGAATTCTTCAAAGATAAAGAATTATTATTTGCGAATTCAAATATTTTATAATATTTTGTAATGATAAAATTAAAATAAAAATGAAATTATAAATATAAAGAATTATTATTTATGAATTCAGATATTTTTCGAAAAAGAGTTAATGAGATTGAAAATATAATGAAATAATTGAGATTGAGAGATTAAAATATTTGTAAATAAAAGTGAAAATGAAGGAAAATATAATGAATTTATATAAATAAATAAATAAATTTAAAAATTAAAAAAAAAATAAGTAGAGGCCAACAGCTTCTGCCACAAAAGGCAGAAATAGATTCTGCCTCTACCTTGTGGCTGAAGCAAGGCAGAAGCTTGCCTCGGCCACAAAGTAGAGGCAAGGCAAAAGCTTGCTTCAGCCACAAAGCAGAAGCTTTGCTTCTTCAAGGCTGAAGTAAAAAAATATATATTTTTTTATTTTTATTTTTTATATACAGTATCGAGTCAAGCCGAGTTAGCCCATGGGCTTAATATTAAAGCCCTACACTTGGCCTAATAGGCCCATGGGTCTAGCCCGACATGTTATAGTGTCGGATCGAATCTTCTCGTGTCGGGCTTTTTTGTTGTGATTTGGGTCGAGCCTCTATTTAGCCCGACCCAATTAACGTGTCTAGTTGTATAACAAAGGCCTATAACAAGACTTGTATTGTAGCAAGTCATGTCATATGGGATTGAGTCCTTAATGGGTCACTCGTTAATTTAATAATAAAATATTTTTAATTAAATAATTAAATATTGCTAATTTATATTTATTTTCAAATTAATGGAACCAAGAACAACATATCATAAATTTTATTGATAATCTCTCACTTATGATGAAGGAATATTATGATTATATGATGGAAAAAATCAAACATAATATATTTTAATTTATTTATATAATATACATGCTCTAATTCTTATCTTTATAATTTGTAATTATCTTTAATGTCCAATTTCTTGAAATGTTCAAATATATCCTCTGCTACCCCATTCTGCAAGTTGAATTCAACAATCACCCATTCCTTCATATACATGATTGTTTCAAACATATTAGGGTGTAAGTTGGATTGTTTAGCATCTAACATGCACCAACTTACACTTAAAGATTATTCCAATGCTAGAGTTTACACCAGATAAGTTACTAGATCATGTGTCATGGTAAAAAGGGCAAGATAAGTGGCAACAACAAATAGTAAAGTCATTTCTTTTCAATATTCTAAAAAATTTTCCTCTAATAGTCTTGCAATATCTTGAAAAACATTATAATATATATATTCTTTAAAATTAATATCACTAATTTCTATCCTAGAATATAAAATTAAACAGGTGGTGGGATAATATATAATTGAACATTGATTAATAGTCGTCTTTTCATTAGAACATTGACCAAGTCCCAGTCATACTGGCTAAAAAAATGGGGTCTCTAAAATCTTTTGGTTGTATATTGAAAAATTATGTTATCGTTATTTCATACTTTTCATATGCTCTTAATATGAGTTATGTTGAATTCTACCTAATTCTAACATCAATTTTTAATTTTTTTCATCTTAACCCCATTTGTTTACGCATTTCACGACACGTTTGCATGCTTGTATGAGATAAGGTATATTTGTACCAACCCACTAGCACACTCCAATGTGATAAGCATGTATGTGTATTTGCAATTACAATTTTGGTTTTTTGCTTGTGTTGAGATATAAATATAGAATGATTCCTTATATTAGGTCAAGCAAATTGTGCCCCAAAAGGTTTTACCAACAAGTTTACTAGCATAGTCCTTGCTTCATTAGTAATGTGATTTATAACATTGGCGCTTGTATTGTGTGTTAAATGTAGGGAAATTGGTAAACATGTTTGCGTCTTTGCTATAGTAGTTTTGTCCTATATGGAGTGGTTTGTTATTATGTACTCTGTATATGTTTTTTATGTTTAGGCCAAAGGACTATTTCCCACTCAAGTTTTAGCCCATTTTCAAAAACATACCTACAGCGTTTCAAAAATCCAAACACCCATCCATGGGTTAACTTTAGTTAGAATTTTCTGTTAGAGATAAGGAAAATCATCATTTTACCATTAAAATCTAAAAATTTATATCATTTCTCTCCTTAAATTAGAAATCTAACAATTTCTCTCATAATTAAACTTTGAAAAGTTGTATTCCTCCTTTGGGGTTTCAACTTTTCAAGCAAACCTCCCCTTTTTTGACAACCAGCACCCTCTGAGCATCTCTTTCCTTTCTTCTAATCTTATCCTCGTCGAAGAAGATGAATCGTGAAAGACGATAAATCGTGTTCATCGAGAAATAGTGATGGTCTTCATATGGAATAGACATCGAGGATGAGACGATTTGTCGAGGATGTGAAATAGCGATGGTTTCGATGGTCTTTGTCTGGAATGGACGATTTGTCAGTGTTCTTCATTTGGAATCAATTGTCTTCGTTGATTCATCTAGACGAAGACAATTCATCTTTGTCCACATAAATACTTATCTTCTCTAACAACAATGAGACCGAAAGAAGGGAAAAAGACAATTGGAGGCTATTAGTTGTTAGAGAATGAGAGGTTTGCTTGAAAAATTGAAACCCTTGGGGGAAAATACAATTTTTCAAAGTTTAGTTATGAAGGAAAATTGTTTATTTTCCAAACTAAGGGGAAAAATGATATAACTTTTTAGAGTTTTAAGGTTTAGTGATAAAATAATGATTTTTATCTTTGTCTCTAATAAAAGCAAACCCGTAAGTAGGTATTTGTGTTTTTGAAATATCATGGGTGTGTTTTACAAATTGATTGAAACTTTGGTGGGAAACAGTCCTTTATCCTTATGTTTGTATCACAAGGATAGTTATAATTTATGTATGTTAACATAATAATAAAACTCACTATATTTTGAACTTTAACTTATTTGTTGTTTACTTTTACACAAGTTAAACCATAAAGCGATATTCATTTAGATAAACCACCTAAACTTATCTCTAGTTTAGGAGTTTGTGATATCCTTCTATATTAATTTTCATAAATATAAAAAATTTTGAATACCTTCTATTATATATGATAAATGTTTTAACAAATTTACACAATATCTAACAAAATTTGTACTTATTATAGTTTTTTCTATGGCTAAAACAGTGGCAATAGTAAATGGTAAAGGTATTTCTTTTCAATGTTTAAAAAAAAAATTCCTGTAATATTCTTGTAACATGTTGAAAAAATTATGATACCTATACCATACCATAGAATATAAAATTCAAAAGGTGGTGGGATAATACACAAATGAACATTAATCAATGGTTGTTTTTTCACTAGAGCATTGACCAAGTCCCAATTATACTCACTCAAAAAATTGGATTCTCATAATCTTTGGGTTGTATATTAAAAAATTGTATTACAATTATTTCATATTTTTCACATGCTTTCAATATGAAATATATTGAGTTTTACATAATTTTAACATTAGTTTTTAATTTTTTTTGTCTTAAAAAAATTAAATATAGAATTATTCCTAATTTTAACCTAATTCTACCTGTTTGTTTGCACATTTCATGTCATGCTTATATGCTTGTATGAGATATGGTATGTTTGTACCAAGCCACTAGCGCACTCCGTTGTGATAAGATGTTTGTATATTTTCAATTACAACTTTGTCTTTTTACTTGTGTTGAGCTATAAAAATAGAATGAATCCCTATATTAGGTTAAACAAATTGTGCCCCAACGAGTCGTACCAGCAATTTTACTAGCACAGCCTTCCTTCATAAGTAATGTTTTTTATAGCATTTGCGCTTGCATTGTGTATAAAAATGTTGGGAAATTGTTAAGCATGTTTGTATCTTTGTTCAATTTTGTTCTATGCTTGTGTTAAGGTACATTTATGGAGCGGTTTGTCATGATGTACTCTATATATATTTTGTGTAATGTTATATATATAAATAAGATATATAATTTTATGTATAAATAATAATATATTATCATATAATTAAATGATTTTAAATTAAAAATAAAATATTATTTAAATATGTTATTATTTATATATAAAATTTTATATATTATTTATACATATAGTTTGATCGGTATGGTTTTTATGTTAATAATTTGTCAATTTAACTAAAAGAAAGATTCCATGTGTCCCAAAGACTAAAAGCGGGACATATGAGTATGAACTAATTATTTATTTATTTTATTTAATTTTTGCATCATATTTTTTTAATATAAAAAAGTTAAATTTTATTGTAAATGAAAAGCGTTATGGTTTTTAAACTATTTTTTATCTTTTTTATTAACATATCATTTTAAAAGTAAAATTTATTATTAATTTGATTGATAACTTAATTTAAGAATTTAACTTTAGCATAAAAATTTGTATGAAATCAACTCCAACTTCACCAACGAACTATCTTTTTAGTTTATAAACTGTTTTACATTAAAAATTTTTTTGAATATAAAGATTTAATATTAATAAATATTATTCAAATTTTAATAATTTATTTTGTTTTGGTTTTAAATTTTAACTATAAATAGAGCTTGAGTTTAGAGTTTTATTTTATTTTCTGTTTTTTAATTACTAGTATTAAAATTCTATTTATAAAATTAAGATAATCTTAAATTTAGTAAATAATTTACTTGTTAAAAAATTAATACAGTAGTTTCTTTTTTTTTTGGGAAAATAATAAAATGGTTTCCTAACTCATATTTTGAATAATTTTTTTTCAAATTTTCATCTTCTTCGTACTTTTCCACTCTCTATCTATAGTGTGATAAAGAGATTTAAACCTTCAAACAAATAAACGTCTTTTTAATTTCTTTTCTTTTTCCTATAAAAAGGATTTTTATTTCATTTAAGGTATTTAACCATGTTTAAATAACATTTTTATTTATTTTTTCCCTTTTTTATACTTTCAGTTTGCATTCTTTCATTTTTTGCCTCAAATTTTCTATAGTAAGAATTTTTTATTTCATTTTAGTTGTTTAATAATGAGAAGATAGTAGTTTATTTTCTTCTTATTTTTATATTTTTTTTCTCTTCTTGTCTAGTTTCTTTTCTTTTGACAGCGCTATGAATTTTATGATTCACTTGAATTTGGGGAGACAATCACATAATATTGTACTGTTTTTGCTATAGTTATTATTATTCAGTTTTTATTATATTAGTATTTAGAGAGTTTTAATAACTAGATTTAAATGGAGTTTTTTTGAGAATGCAATTTTTTTTAGATTTATTTAATTCAATCTATTTATTCTAATTATCACCTGAATATGTTTAAAAAAAAAATTCTTTAAACCCCTTAACAAAAAATTCTTACATCTATTCCCTAAATGCACTATAGGACTTTAGGAGTGGACCCTCTATCTTTTTTGGCTACTATTGTTGAGTCTTGGTGTTGTGTCCTCCTTTGTTTTTTATTTTTTTTCAACTCAGTAACTTCTTGTTCACCAGGTGGGAATTAGTGGGCTTTGTGTTCTACTGTGTGCATCTCCTTGGGCCTCAGTAATTTTGGCTATCCTCTAAGGGAAATAGTTGAAATTTTGAGTAATCCTGTTTGTTAGGTTGAATTTTATTTGTTGATAATTCAGTAATTCTTGAGTTAATGTCATAATTTATTGCACTTTGACATCTTATTGACATATTATGATAATTTAGGTATTTTAGTATTGAATTGATTGCTAATAAGGAGAGAATAACTAGTTAAGATATAAGAGTTTTATCAGTGGTTAGGGAGACCCCCATCAATTAGTTTCAAAACCAATTATAATACAGACACAATAAGACATTGTCTTCAATGTCATTGTGTCTTCAATATGTCTAATTATATAAAAACTTTATGCAGAAAATTATAATTTCAGTATGTAATTGTGTATGTATAAATTAATTCACATGATCTATAATTGGTTTGATGTGCCAAAACTTCAATGTAATTGTGTCTTCAATGTGCTTTCTTATAACTGGTTCAATGTACTCAATCATCAATTGGTTTTTCAGCATTTTGAAATTATAATTAGATTGCACTTTTTAATTGATTTGTTTGAATAATATCAATCATTACTTTAAGACTTGTTAATAGTATTTTGTTTCGTTAAGATGTTTTAATGACATATATGATTGTTTATGTTTCAATTTTGATGTAAAATAACATTTATGTGTGGTTCAAGATTGGTGAGTATTTAATAATGTGATTTTTTCTTAAGCACTTTGTAGATCTTGAGAAATTATAATCATTTTAATAAAGAAATCAAATCCGAATCTAGTTTAGAATTCAAGTGTGTTATTCGAGTGTGTTATGGTATGTTATTCGAGTTGAGATTAATAATAAAATGTCGTTAAATTGATGTCGAAATCATATGTTAATATTTTAAAGGCGAAACGACTATTTCCCACCCAAGGTATGTTGTAATGACAAGTTTCCCCCCTTTAACTATAGAAACACCAAACACCCACGCATGGCCGGTTAGATTTAACCAAACCCTAACGCCTGAAAATTTCATCTCTTTTTGCCCCCCTAAACTTTAAAAACTAAAATTTTCCCTCAGCCTAAGTTTTAAAAAGTCGCAGTTTCACCCTAGGGTTTGGTTTTGAAATCTCCGGCGACCGTTCCGACTCCGTTGCCGACGGCTTCTCCCTCCGAAAGCAACCTCTCCTTCCGGCGAACGCTTTCCTCCCATTTGGAGCCTCGATCGGCGTCGTCTTCGCCTTGGGAGACGTCGTCGGGGAATTTTAGTTTTTAAAGTTTAGGGGGGTAAAATACATTCTATTTTAGTTTATTTTTAATATTATAGCGAAAATGACGATTTTACCCTTACCACCGTTAGGGTTTGGTTAAATCTAACCGGCCATGGGTGGGTGTTTGGTGTTTCCATAGTTAAAGGGGGGAAACTTGTCATTACAACATACCTTGGGCGGGAAATAGTCGTTAGGCCTATTTTAAATCTAGATTCTTGTACATAATGCAAGTGGACATTTTGTCTTTAATAAAGTTTTCAACATTTGTACAAGTTTGTATATTCGTTTGCACTTATATTTAAATAATAAAAGTTTAGATTTATTTATCATCAATATATAAAATTTATATTGATTCAATGATTATGCAACATTTTATGTTATGAGAAGAAAAATCAAATAGTTGTTAAATTTAGTTACTCTTTATTAACTAACTTTAAACTTGGTGTTGGTGTTGTATTAGAGTTCTAAAGATGAAAGAGTACAGTCAAACACAATTTGAGACTGTTTCTTCTTGTTTAAATGTTGTGGAGGTATTTTTATTTTTGTATAATTATATTTTTATTTATCAATATGAACATAATTTTTTTCAAATATTGTTTTAATATTTTTCATAGTATTATTTTATTCTAATTCTAACTAGTTTAATATCAATGAACTAGGTTAATCATTTTGAAACAATAGACAATACAAAAAGTTTAGAAGAGGAATTGGAGCCTAAGCCAGGAATGGTTTTTGATACATTAGATAATCTTGTCCAAGACTATAAAAACTATGGGAATAAGAAAGATTTTAAAGCTATTATACCATCTACAACAAAAGGAGATGATGGAGATGTGAAATATTGGCGTTAGCTTGTTTTTGTCATGAAAAGTCTAGAAGTAACTATAAGAATGTTTTTAAAATGCATCTAGTGACAAAAACTGGTTGTAAAGCTTGAATTTGTGCAAGTATACATTTCGATAGTAAAGGGACAAAATGTTCAATTGTATTGGATCATAACCATGAACTCAATACTCCTACCAAGACTAAATACTTTAAGAGCAATTGAATAATACATTCGTTTGTAAAAATGAAGTTTGAAATGAATGACAAGGCTGAGATTAGACCGAATAAAAATTTCAATGTCTTAATAGTTGAAGCAGGTGGTGCTAAGAATTTGTTATTCCTACTAAAATATTGTAAGAACTACATTGAAAAAGTGAGGAGACCACGACTTGGTGTTGGAGATGCTTCACAATTCAAAAATATTTAAAGGCTTGATATATAGAATTTAAAGGCTTTTTGTTATGGATTATGTTGCAAAAATATATATATAGAATTTAAAGGCTTTTTGTATATTTTGATGTTTTGATTTGTAAATTTATTTGCAGTTTTTGTGAGTTTTTAGCTTAGTTTTGTTAATCTTGCAGTCAATTCTTCTACACCACCAACCATATAAAACATATGAAAATACTCTCCACGGTTGTCACATAAAAGAAGATTTAAATTCAATTGCACAAGTTATTATAAAGATATAACAATAATTTCAACATTTGAAGTTGAAAGATTTGTATTTAAGTATATTAGGTTTACATAATTGAACCCATTTATTATTCTCTACATAGGCATTATTGCTGAAACTCTTGTAGAAGACATGAAATTGACATAACAAATTTGATTGCATATATAGCCATTTAAAATAGCAATGTCAAAAGCAACAAAATAGCTCCATCAAAAGTGATTCCCTAAATACTATTACATTTTGCATTACAAATATAAATAAACATCATTCTACATTTTGTGATAAACAAAAGCATTCTACTTTGAAGATTTATAACATTTTCATCTACTCCCAATTTGATAGTCTCCTTGCTTGTTCTTGTAAGTCACAAAATAACTTCCTTAACATATTCATGAGCTTTATTTATTGTCTCTTTTACCCATCTCATTCAGGAATCTGTTTAAGGAGTGATCCCCATTGAAAACAACTACTAATTGAATTATTTCACCTCTAAAATCGGATAGCCCTCCATTTTTCCTTTGCTTCATTAATCCTAATGGCATAACATTAGACAAATTCTCTGCAATGATATCCTAAGGAAACACATTGAATTTTCTGCATAAAGTTTTTATCAAGTTAAAAAACTTGAAAAACAAATTATGAATAGGAGGCCTGAACTGAATATGTCTATAAATTCTTGTATGCTCAACTAATAATTAAATTCTTTTTCCCCATTCTAAGTTTGCTAGATCATGGGGTATAATTTTTGTTAAAGAATTTGGTGACACAATGTTTAAGAAATTTGGAAAGGAATTGCTGTCACTAGCCTCACACTGAAGGACACATATAACAAGTCAAGATTTCCACAAGAGATGAAAGAATACCACAAAATATAGAAAGAAAAATTAACATATGTTACCTCCACCTCTTGTTTACACGCATTTCTTTCTTTCTTGCCTCTGATCTAGAACTTCTTTGCACCTCAAAGATCACAACAGCGCCTACAACCTACATTCACAAAAAATGGGGTGTCTCATGACTCACAAACACACAACTCAAGTCCACAAACAATCACAAAAAACTAACATATATGGATGTCAAGCAAGTGGTGTACATGCCTTCTACCAATGAACTAAATACTAAATACAAAGAATGAACACCAAGCAGTAATAATTTATGCAGTTTCCTGTATGGTTGACTTGGATAAATACACATTATTTTCAACAAGCAATAAGCCAGTTATAAATTTGAATATATATATATATATATTGTACACAGAAATGAAGCATCCCAAAGCAAGATAGGGAACAAGATAACAAACTGTATAAAAGAAATACACATCACTTTACAAGAACCCAAAAGCACTCTATACAACAAGACCCTTGAAACCAACTCAAATGAACCCCCTAGAGGACAACCAATTATGTACCAAAATACCTTAATTATCAGAATATATCAATATGATATCAAAGTGCAATAAATTATGACATTAACTCAAGCAATAATGAAATGTCAACAAACAAATTACTCAAAATTTCAATTATTCCCCCCAGAGGGCGGCCAAAACTGCCAAGACCTAAGGAGATGCATATAGTAGAACACAAAGCCCACCATTTCCCACCTAGTAAGCAACAAGTTACTGAGTTGAAACAAAAATAAAAAACAGAGGAGGACACAATACCAACACTCAACAACAGTAGCCAAAAAAGACCATCACAGTAGCAAACCAAAAACCATCACAACACATGTAGAAAAAATAACACCCCAGGCAAGGCAACAACAGCCAACAAAACCACCAAGTGCACTTGTAGAAAAGATGTCACTGCAAGGCAAACAACAAACTCAAAATTCAAGTTAACAAATAGGATTATTTAAAATTTCAATTATTTTTGAACAGGATCAAATGACGATGCAATCAAACTCAGAATAGTTAACTTAGGTGAAATTAAACTCACAAGTCATTCAATAAAATATATTTGTTTTAGTGCTCAAAAAAATTAACTCACAGAAAAATCACTGAAGATTAAAAATAATCAGCAAAAGACTAATCGGTCTGGGCATATATAACATAAATTAATTGCTATTTGTGAATCAGAAAGAGGGCTTACTATTAATTACGTCAAGAGTTTTCCCCTTTGTAATCATTAGAACCAGAGCGATTATGGTTTTAGAAAGCAATGATCGACGGTGGTTTCGGAAAGCGATGGTTGACGGTGGTGAAGGTAGCATGGGGATAGACGAAGGGGTGTGTTGAGATGTCTTATTTTAATTTTAGATTCTGTAATTAGGTTTTGCGTGAATATTTATTTGGGTGTAAAATGCGATTAGTTCTTCTATAATCCTACCATTTTCTATTAAATAAATTTGTTTTGTTTGTGATGTTCTTTCAAATTTATAAAATTATATATGATTTATGAATATTAGCATTTTTTTAGATTTTTTTATTTGTTTAACCCAGTATATTTATTCTAATTATCACCTGAATATGTCACAAAAAAAAATTTCATTAAACCCCTAAATATAAAATTCTTACATCTATCCCCCAAATACACTATGAGACCTTGGGAGTGGGCCCTCTAACTACGAGCACCAATTATTAGAACTCACATTAGCTTGTCCCTAAGGCCCAATCCCAACCCAAGCGCATAGGACAATATGAATCTAAGCTGGTAGGGTCGTACTAATGTACCTGTTTTACAAGCTTTACGAAGCTTGTAATATGAAGCCAAGATTGCTTGGAAACTAGTGAAATGAAGTATTTAAATAGAGCAAACTACATTTTTCTATATATTTTTTTTTTAAAACCAGGAATTTCATTCCAATGAATTACATTACTCAGAACAAATTTTAGGTTTAATGATTAATTTTATAATTATTAAATTAAATAAATTAAAATTAAAATTTTTATATATTATTAAAAAATTTTAAATTTATATTTTCTTATGTATAGAGTTTTCTTTTTTGTCACTCAAATTATTTTTCATAATTTTTTTATTTTCCATCTTTGATGTCAAAACATCACACTTTTCATCCAAATTATAATATCGTTAATAAAAATCTATAGTAAAAGGTCAAAATTGTCATTTTCATATCCACCCGAGGAGTAAGATTCCATCACCATCACTACCCTCATTACTAATCTACAAATGAATAAAACTATAAATATAAATAAATTATACAAATTTTTTTTTTACAAAATAAAATAACAATTTATGATTAAATTATATAATTATTTATTTTTTATTTTAAAATCACTCAACTAAATATTATTATATCAGACTATATGATTAAGTTTTTATAATTTATGTATATATGTAGTATTACTCTTAACTAATCCAATCGTAGTTAGATGGGAGAAGATGGAAAAAATAAAAGAGGAAGAAAATAAGAAAGAAAGTGGAGCAAAAGAGAATGGGCACGTTCACTGCAATCCATAGTGAGGAATTCACCATGGAAGACGAGAAGATGGAAGAAATAAAGGAAGAAGATTAGAAAAAGAGTATGAATAAATAGAAGAAAAGATAAGATAAGAAAATTTTCCATCTCTAACATTGTGTAAAAATTTTTTTCTTTGATAAAATTTGATTTTAAGTGAAAAATTATTACAATAAAATTATGTATATATATTTTTGATATACGAATATTTACACATATAAATATATTATAATATGATTAAAAAATTTTTAAATTAATGATAAAATAATTCTCAATTATATAACGATATATATATAAAAATTATTATTTATGTGAAAAAATGTAATTTAGTCTTTAAACTAGTTAGAGTAAATAATATGTTTGGGACATCAATTTGTCACATTAATATTAGTTTTTAAAGAATAGTTTGCATAATTAATTTATATATAGACAAATTAATTATACAAACTATCAGAGTTTTGCTTTTTTTCTTTTCTTTTAAATTCAGATTCTAGGCAAGGATTAAGATTCCAAAAGCCTTTGTGAATTTGTCAAATATTCTTTTAAAAGGCATATGATTTTGTGTAATTTTTAATTATTTTGGTTATCTATCTTTTATTATTAATATTATTTTATTTTATTCATTAAATAATAAAATTTTTAATAATATTCTATTATCAAATATAATATTTTATTATTATATATAAAATATAATTTATACCTGATGATTTTTTAATTGTGTTTAAGTAAAATAATATCTTAATATTTTTTTATGAGTGATAAGTTTCAATAAAGCACAATAATTATTATATATGTTAATTTTAATAATTTATACACAATAGTCTCTCAAATAATTCATATTTTTGATAATCTTATATTTTTTATAATAAAATATTATCCAAATTAAATACACTCTTTTTCTCATTTTATCTAACACGATTGGCCTGTTCTCATTGAAATTTTATTAATTTATAAATTTGTATATCTATCTTGGGTTAAATTCACGTGGTTACATGGCATACAACGTTGTAGAACATAAGATGATTAAACTCAGAACAAAAATATGACTGAAAAAAAACTTCACTTCTTATTTTTAGAAATACACGAGAGTTCACTTTTATACAATAAAATTCCCATTAAACAATTGCTAGTTGTTGACAGCTGTCAACATTCAATCTTAGCCATTCATTGGAGATCATATCCAACAATGACCTAACCTTTACATCTGAAGAACCACAAACAACAGTAATTGCTTATGGAAATCGCATTATTAACTCTCCAAAACGCACCGTATCGTTAAAGCTAAAACTCTGCCACTAACACTACAACTTCACTCTGCTTCTGCTACTACAATCAAAGTTTGCTCTTTTACATCCTCCCTCAATTCTAACTAAGAAATAGTTAGAATTGTAACAAAAAGAGTAACTCAAATCGTCCAGCAGCTCTCTTAATTCTACTTAACTCAACTTCTTTACAAATAATCCTCCCTGCAGCTCACCTGAATTTTTGTAATTTTTCTTCTAGCAGCTTCAGTTTTCGAAAAGAAATTCTTTTGCATTGTCATCTTCTCCTGTAATTCTCACTACTCGAAGTCTATCTCTAAGTAACTCAAATCTTATAGCTGACAGTGCTTTAATAAACACATCAGCTACCAGATGTTGTGAAGGCACATATTGAATTGCCACAGATTTAGAAACCACTTGCTCACGAATAAAATGCACATCCAGCTCAATGTGCTTTGTCCTTCCATAAAACACAGAATTTGCTGCCAGTGAAGCAGCACTCATATTGTCACACCATATTACTGCTTGACCAAACCACTCCAAATCCAATTCACTGAATAGAGACCTTAACCATGCAACCTTTGTAGCTGCTTGACTGAGTGCCCTGTATTCTGATTCAGTAGAGGATAGAGCCACCACTCTTTATTTTTTATAGCTCCACTGAACCAGATTACCTCCAAGGTAAATGCAATACCCGCTTGTGGATCTTCTGTCCTCCAAGTTTCCAACCCAATCTGCGTATGAAAAAACCTCCAAATTCAATATTGAAAAAGGCTTAAACATCAAACCATACTCTAGTGTACCTTGAATATATCACAACACTCTTTTTACTGCCTGCCATTGAAGTTGTGTTGGCTCCTTCAAGAACTGACTTAGCTTGTTTATTGAATAAGAAAGATCAGGTCTGGTAAGGTTCAAATATTGTAGTGCACCAATAACACTTCTATACATCATTGGCTTATCAAATATAGGACTATCTTCATGAAACAATTTGCTACCTACGACCATAGGTGTGGAAACAGATTTGCAATCCTACATGTTCACCTTATGCAAGAGATCAGAAACATATTTTGTTTGGCTCAATAGAAAACCTTTCTAACTTCTCTTTGCTTCCAGACCCAAGAAAAAATTCAATTAACCCATATCTTTCAATGCAAATTGATTATTTAGATCAGTTATTAGCCTTCTAATAAAATCAAAATTTGGCCTTGTGAGCAATATGTCATCAACGTATATGAGTACATATACTACTGATATGCCTTATTTAAAGACAAATAAACTAAAATTAGCCACTGAGTTCTTGAAACCTTTATTTATTAACACCTGTTTTAGTTTGTCATACCAAGCTCTTGGGGCCTGTTTTAGGCCATAAAATGCTTTCTACAATTTGCAAACAAAACCAGGTCTCAACTTGTCTTCAAACCCTTCTGGTTGAGTCATAAACACCTCCTCTTGCAAATCCCCATTGAGAAAAGCATTGTTGATATCAATTTGGTGAATTCTCCAGTCAAAAACCATTACCAAGGTGAGCATAACTCTTATTGTTGTTGCCTTTACCACTGGGCTGAATGTATAAAAAAAATCCACTCATAGAATTTGTTGAAATCCTTTAGCAACAAGCCTGGCTTTTAGTTTCTGAAGAGTTCCATCAGCATTCATTTTCTTCTTAAAAACCCATTTGTGATCAACAACATGAGTAGCCTGAGTAGGTGGTACTAACACCCAAGTTTGGTTCTTCATCAAAGTATCAAACTCTGCTTGCATTGCTTAAACCCATAATGGATTAGCAAGAGTATCTACTACTGACTTAGGCTCTATAATTTGTGACTCTACTGTATAGAGTTTTGGTTGAGGCAGACTACCAGGTTTTTGCCTGGTGACCATAGGATGAATCGAGCAACTTGGTGCTTGAATAGGAGCTAGATCATGACAACTCTTACAATCAACATTATTATTACACCTAGACTTAGTTGTTGTACTCTCATACACACCATGAACATCAACTTCCAGATTAATAGTAGTGAAAGTGTCATTCGAATGAAGTGTTTTAGGAGATGTATATGTGTAAGAGATACTTTCTGAACAAGATTTTTCTGAATTTGATAAAGAAATGGACAAATCTGATGACATTTTAGAGGATATGTGTTGATCCTTAGAGGTGTCTTTGATACTATTAGAAGAAGGATCTGTGACAAGAAGGATTTGTGAACTAACAAGGGGATCAACACTAGGGAATTATTGAGTCATGTCAATAGCTTCAGAGAACTTTTCAGTGCTTTTTGAATTCACCTCAGGAGTTATATTAGGCAAGTATTCAGGAATAAACATACTCAAGGTTGGAACAATTTCAGTAGACTTAAACATATGGTTATTGGCACATTTGGTTGCAAAAACAGAATCAAATTTAAAAGGATACTTAGACTCATCAAACCTCACACTGGCAGAAATATAAATTTTTCCACTTAGACTTAAGCATCGATACCCTTTATGACTCAAACTATAGCTTATGAAAACACACGTTTGAGTATGAAACTCTAGTTTATGCTTATTATAAGGTCTCAAGAAGGGATACCTAGCACACCCAAAGGCTCTTAGTAGTTTATAATCAGAAACTTAATTAAACAAGGCTTGATAAGGAGACATAAACTCAAGAACAGAAGATGGTTGCCTATTGATCAGAAAAACTACTGTTTGGAAGGCACACCACCAATATGACAAAGGCAAGAAAGCTTGGGCTAATAAAACAAGGCCTAACTCAACCAAATGTCTGTGTTTCCTCTCGGCCCTCCCATTCTGTTGATGGGTGTATGGACATGGATGTCTAAACTCTATCCCATGAGCCTACAAGTAATTCACTAATGGTCTATACTCTCCTCCCCAGTCACTCTGAACGACTTTAATTTTTTTGTCAAACTGGTTTTCAATTTTTTTGTGAAATTGGGTAAAAACTTGATAAACCTGAGCCTTGGATTCTAAAGGATAAATCCAAGTGAATCTAGAAAAGTCATCAACAAAGTGTATATAGTACTTGAACCCTTCTTGAGACAATATAAGGGCTAGTCCTCATACATCAGTATGAACTAAATCTAAAGGTGTTTTGGCTCTTGAATGAGAAATAGGAAAGCTTGATTGGCATCTCTTACCATATTGACAATCCACACAAAAAAAATTCTATTCTCAACATTAGTAGTAGTCAACAAAGTTTTGAGCATCTTAGTGAGAACTTGTTTACAAGGATGGCCTAATCTTTTATGCCACATCACAAGATCCACTTTATTAGACTAAAAAACAACACTGTTTATTTAGTTTGAAACATCAGACACAATTTTCAAAGATGGAACATATGACTGACCCTGAACAGATGTTGTAATAGGAATAATAAGCTGATATAATCCTTCCTTGATGACTCCATGAAGAAGCACTTCCTTAGTTTCCTTATCCTTGACAACATAAACAACATTAGCAAATTCAACTAAGACAAAATTTTTAGTAACAAGTTTAGAAATGCTAATAAGATTTTTGTAATTTTTGGTACACATAAAATATTAAGCAAGGATATGGATCTGTTTATAAAGCCGGTAGGAAGAGTAATATAACCTATATGTGTGATGGGCAAGCATTCACCACTGCCAACCTGGAGCTGTTGTTTTCTGATGTATAGAGAGCTAACATCTATCTTACTGAAATCAGAGACAATATGATCTATCGCCCCTAAGTTAAGGTACCAACTGGGATCATTAACCATTTCAGGAGTTGCAATAAAAGACTTTGCTGAGATACTAGCATGATTAGTAATTGTCTTGCTCTCACCAGACTTAATACCACTATCCTCTTGTAATTCATTTTCAGCTAAAAAACTAGTCTGATTCATTGTCTTTCCACTGATTGGCTGAGAATATGCCTTTTGTCTTACTTGAAAGTTACTAGCAACTTATGACATAAACAGAGCAGTTGCTGATCTCTGAATGTCATCTACCTCATTCTGTTGTCCACCACCACTAAAACCTACAAGCAGTTTGGTATTTCCAATGTATGTCACATCAAACCTATGATAGCAGTAAAGGGCAATGTGTCCTGTTTTTCCACACACTTGGCATACAACTTTTACCTTCTGAAAATTTCAACCTTTAGAACTTTCACCATTTATATTATTGTTCACTATTGACTCAGAACTGGTTTGAGTCATATTTCTCAACCTTTCAGTGCTTCTATCATTTTGACTCTTCCAAGACTCTACAATATTATTTCCCTTAACCTGACCAACATAGTGAGCAGTGCTACCACCAAAAACATCCAAATTCATTACACTATTCCTATTAATTCGTTGCTTAAATTTTTGCAATAAGAATTTAAGCTCAGCAACAGTGATCTTATCATTTCCAGAATCCAATTTTGAGTACACATGTACAATAACTGGATCAAACTCAGCACCTAAACCATCCACTATAAACGCAACTAATTCACCTTCAAATATAGATTAACCACTTGCATTCAAAGCACCTGTTATTTCTTTCATTTTCTTTATATAACTACTAACACTCATAACACCTTTTTTCATAGTTTGCAAAGCATTTTTCAAGTGAACAACTCGCACCTTAGACTCAGTAACAAAGAAACTTTCTAATGATTTCCAAACATCACCAGCAGTTACACACTTAGCTATATGATCAAACATGGACTCTAAAATAGACGTTAGTAACCAACTTAGTAACACCTTTTCACACTTCTTCCATATAAGATATTCTGGATTAGACTGCTTTGTAGCGTTAGTTTCACTCTCATTTTTAACAAAAATAAAAAGAGACGAACAAGGATCTAAACCTATCAAATAATCTTCCAAGCCGTGTGCACCTACTGTGAATAGTGCCTAAGTTTACCAGAAGTGAGCTTTGTCCTCAGTTAGCTTTGGACTCACGATCTGAAGGCCAGAAGTGGACAAGTTCCTGAATTGAGGTGTTACACTCATTTGAGAGACTCTGCCACTGTTGTATCAACTTAAGGACTCTGGACTACAAGAATCAAACACAATTTCAGCCATTGACGCTAGTCAAAATGGCTCTGATACCAAGAACAAAAATATGACTGAAAAAAAACTTCACTTCTTATTTTTAGAAATACACAAGAGTTCACTTTTATACAATAAAATTCCTGCTAAACAATTGCTAGCTGTTGACAACTGTCAACCTTCAATCTTAGCTCTTCATTAGAGATCATATCCAACGATGACTTGACCTTTACATCTGAAGAACCACAAACAACAGTAACTCCATATGGAAATCGCATTATTAAATCTCCAAAATGCACCGTATCGTTAAGCTAAAACTCTGCAGCTAATACTACAACTTCACTCTACTTTTGCTACTACAATCAAAGTTTGCTCTTTTACAAACTCCAACCTAGACTGCCTTACTCTTTCCAAATTATTATCTCCAAAGCTCAAAGACCATATAGACATTAATAATTAAATGTCATTCTCTTATATATATTATATTGTTTTATGATCTAATAAAGTCTATCCGACTTTGGATACTCCATTGACCGAATTATAAGTTGGACCAAATGCACTTGCTTATTGAGCCAATTACGCAAGACAATAAATTAATCAACTTTGTAATAAATAAAAAATGTACTTATTTTAGGTAATAGATTGATCAGTTAGTCTGGCTAGCATAAACATACATACATACATACATACATACATATATATATATATATATATATATATATATATATATATATATATAGGCCAAAAGACTATGTCCCATCCAAAGTATCCTCCAATCTCAATTTCTATCCTTTAACTTAAAAATCTCATTTATTTACTTATAGATAGTTAAAATTAACAAAACCTTAATTTCGTAAAATTTTATTTCTTTTTTTCCTCTAAATCCTTAAAACTAACCATTCTTTTATAAACCAAGTTTTAAAAAATGACATTCCTCCCTCCCCTAGGGTTTAGTTTTCAAACTTTGACACCATTATCGGTAATCTCTCCCCTCTAGAGCTTCATCTCCCTTCGATGATCTCTTCTCTCAACTAAACATTTGATCGATGTCAAATGAAACCAAGGATACGAAAAGTTTCATCGAGAAGATGAAGATAAAGATCTTGTATTTGTTTAGGAAGACAATTGTTTTCCTAGACGAAGTTGTGTGGGAAGATAATCATCTTCCCAAATGAAGACAAGATCTTCGTCTTCCCAGATGAGATCTTCATCAGTTGACATTTCGAAAGAGGGGAGAAAGACTATCAGAGCATGGTGATGCGTCAGAGAATCTTCATCGCCAACATTTTAAAAAAGGGTAGAAGAGCTTCATCTAGAAGATGAAGACAAAGATCTCGTCTTTGCTTAGGAAGATGATCATCTTCCTAGAAGAAGTTGTATGGGAACATGATCATCTTCCCAAATGAAGACGAGATCTTCATATTCTCATATGAGATCTTCATCGATTAACGTTTTGAAAGAGAGGAGAAAGACTGTCAGAGCATAGTGATGTGTCAGAGAATCTAAAAAATGACATTCCCCCCCTCCAAGGTTTATTTTTCAAACTCTAACACCATTGTCGACAGCGTGTCCCCCCTAAAACTTGATCTCCCTTCGAGGATCTCTCTCCTCTTAGCTGAACACCTAATCAACGTCAAACGAAGTTGAGGATACAAAAAGCTTCATCGAAAAGATGTGTGGAAAGAGGATCGTCTTCCTAAACAAAGATAAGATCTTAGTCGATCAACATTTTGAAAGAGAGGAGAGAGACTGTCAGAGCATGGTGATGCATCAGAGAATCTTTATTGTCAGTGATGGTGTCTAATTTAGCGACAAAGATTGAAAATTAAACCCTAGAGGGGAAATGTTATTTTTAAAACTTAGCCTATAGGACAAACTTTTAGTTTTTAGGATTTTGAAAGAGAAAAAAAATTAAATTTTAATTTATTTTTAATATTACAGATGAAATGACAATTTTTCTCTTGAACTAACAGATTTAACCCCCTATGGGTAAGTATTTGAGATTTTTATAGTTAAAAGATGAAATCTTATGAAAACAGGATACTTTAGGTGGGAAAAAGTCCTTTGGCAATATATATATTCACAAACAGAATCCCAGTTAGTAAATATAGGAATGAGAAAAAAATGGCATGCTAATTATATGGTTATAATACGATGAATAATGAAAAATACGTTTGTAAAAAAAGCTTCTAAATACATACATATATATATATATATAAAAGCAAAATCTTAGTTAGTAAATACAGGAATAAGAAAAAGATGGCACGCTAATTATATGGGTATAATACAACGAATAATGAAAAATACGTTTGTAAAAAAAGTTCCTAAAATTTACATACGGAAAAAATATAGAATGTGCATATAGGAGTTTAATACAATACATCATCAATAATACATTTCTAAAAATACGATAATATCATAATAATTTTAGTATTTTTCACAAATCTCCTATTGAAAATCAATATAACAATTCAAATGTAAAATATTTAATTAACTATTAAACCTAATTTAATAAAATACTTAATTAAAATTCTGTGTACAATAAGTAACATACCAGTCAATTGGAAAAAGTAAACAAATTAATCAACTTAGATTTTAGACTTCAGATCAGAGTGAATCTTTGCACAAGCCACAAGAGAGGAAAACGCAAAATTAGGGTTAGGAATTAAAAAAATTGTCATTGAGTTTTTTTTAAATGGTAGTGGCATTTTTGTAAATAATTAAAAATAGGAGGGATAATTTTGTACTTTAAGTTTAACCAAAAATTCAAAAATACGGCAAACATAAAATGTGATGTATAATTCGCATTTAACATGAGAAGGGTATAAACTATACGTTTAATATGTTTTAGGTTCTAAAATTCTTTTGAACATGTTTAATATGCGAATAATACGAGAACACAAATAATACACATATTTACTAATTAGGGCAGAATAATGGTACCTCTTGTTAAAAAAAATATAATATATGATTTGATTCTTGAATATTAATCAGTTATAATCCATTTACTTCATCTTTATAAGATTATAATTCCTTTTTATATTACATTATAATAGTATAAATTGTACAACTTCGCTCGATTTGTCTCCCTTTTGTTGTCTGAGTGTCTATCATCATCATCCCAACATCTCTTGAAGTCATCTAACATCATCTTGTCAAAGTCATTGATGAATCTAGCATTGTGGTTGAGATAGATGAATTATGCAATATCCCCTGAGTGTCGTTCGAATGTGATAAATGGGTAGTCGTTTGAGCGTCAAACAAAAGATGAGTGGTTACCCTTCCTTCTTCTTCAATCATCAATAAAAATAGGTGAGGAAAGTAGACTTCGATAGCGAGAGAAAAAACCTTAAAAATTTCAAATTATAAAGAGAAAATTGTGACTTTTCAAAGTTGATGTATGAGGTAAAAATAATTTTCAAAATTTTGAGAGAGAGAATAAGGTAAAATTATATATTTTTAATATTATTATTAAAATAATAATTTTATTGTTAACAAAAAAATAATTTAAAAATAAATATTTAAATTTTTTATTTATTATAAATATAATTTTAAATTTTGATTAAAATTTGAATGAAAAATAAGCCCCCTGCCCCCTTTTAATTTGGTTGTCAGTGGAGAAGTAATAAACGTGCAGACCTATAACACGCTAATTGTGGAAAAGTATCATAATACGGACAGCTTGTGGAAAAGTAATAAGAGCAGTACTATGTATACATATTTTTGGTACATAATTTATGTATATAATGATGTGTTATCATATAATTAGGTGATTTTAAAACATGTATCATCATATGATAAAGAAACATCTAATAATATGATAACACTTTATATGTGTATACAAATTATGTACCAAAAATAGGTACATATAGTTTTATTGAAGTAATAAACGTGTGGACCGATGACGCGCTAATTGTGGAAAAGTAAGACAATACTGACAGCTCGTGGAAGAGTAAAATGACAAGACAACACGAATAAAGCTAGAGCTCTGTACAATTTTTAGAATCGAATGAGACTAAAAACTGTTTTAAATATTAATTTTGATTGAATCGATTAAATTGTTTGAACTGATTGATTCGATCTAATTATATATATTTTATATATTAAATTTTATATTATACATATTTTTTATAATTAACAAAATATGTGGCATTGAACATAAATATTGAACATAAAATTACAAATTAACAATAAAATATTAACTTGACAAAAACAATTAATCAATTACAAATTAATAATAATAAATTAATCTATTATTAAACAATAAAAATCATAACATAAATTGACAAACACCAAAATCATAACACAAATTCACAAGCACTAAAATTCAATACCTGTTAAGATAAAATTTAAAATATTACATGTTGCCTTGTTGCCCAAGTTTCAGGCTATTCTTTTTACAGATATTTTATATTCCCAAATTATCGCCCCTGATATTAGGGCATATCAATAATTGCGTCAGCAATCAAATAATTCATCTGACATGTCAGCCAATAAAAACGAGTACATGTCAGCTTAACCACTTGAGAGAGTGCATTTGTCAAAATAAATAGAAGTAAATTGTAGATTTGTTTAATTAACTCCCACTCTTATTCCCGCTCATTTTTAATTTTTGGCCGATCTATTTTTCAAGTTTCTTAACTTTGCGGGGCCATCTCCACCGTCCACTTCACGAGCGCAGAAACTTACACTTCAATATTTTATTTTAACCTCCAACAAAAATGAATTAAACATTCAAAAATTTAAAAACAAACATTTTAAAAATTCAATATTCATTTGTTTCACTCTCTCACCACTCACCAGTTAACAGAAACAGTTAACAGAAAATTTCTACTAGTCTTCGCAACTCCACTCTCATTCTCTCTTTGTAATTCTCTCTTTACCTTGAAGAAGAAGAAACAACCAACTCACCATAGCAGGTCTATATTAGCAAATAAATAAGAGGCTTAACAGCCTAGGTACTTGTATTTAAATGATGGTGTTGAAGACTCAAATAAAAAGAAAAGAGAAAGAATTTCACATCTAATAAATAGAATATAAGAGAGTGGTACATAAGTGTTATAGATTGAATCTTAACATAAGTCAATTGGTTTTGTGTAATATGAGTTTCAATCTTCACACTTATAAACTCAATATATATTTACAACATGGTATCAGAGCACGAGCCAAACGATCAACTGAGCCGATAGGTAGGTTTAACAGTTTAGGTGTTTGCACTTAAGCGGGGGTATTGGAGGCTCAAATAAAAAGAAAGAAAAAGAGTCTCACATCTAATGAATAAAACATAAAAAAGTGGTATATAAGTGTTGAAGATTGGACCTTAACATAACCCAATTGGTTTTATGTAATATGAGTTTCAATCTTCACACTTATATATCCAATATATATTTCTGACAATAAAAAGTAAAAATAAAAATAAAAATGAAAACAATCTTCTTTGCTTTTATGTATCAAGCCATGTGAGTTCACTGACACATTCTCTTCTCCTCCTCCCCCTCCTTTCCGTCAATCGTTTTCTCATTTGCCGACACGCCAATTCGACTTAACTCAATGGTGTCATCATCAGGAGCTCGTAGCAGTTCACCGTTCTCGTACTGTAAGCCTTCGAGTATGTACTCCTCCACTTCATCTTCCTCTTCATTCATGAATAACTGTCTCATGCCTTGCTCGTGCTCGTCCTCTGCTTCTTCTCACTTCAATTCGGGGAATGGATTGTTTTCCAGTGTATTTATAGTTTTTATATGAAATCTTGAACCGGAATCCTCCTAAATCGATTAGACTGCGGTTCAAATGAGAATCAGTGGTTCAACCGCGGTCTAATCCGATTTCAAATCTAAAGTAGTTATGTTTTCTACAGTATTCATCTATAGTGCTGGTTTATAGTCTATCCGGTTCAATCGATCGGTCCAGTTCGATTTTTCAATCCTTGGCTCTAATCACGTGTTGTACTTTTCACATTTACTTCAAAAAATGATGTGGCTAAAATGAAAGTTTTACACTTTTTCAAGTAGGGTTGGATTCCTTTCGTAGGTATTCTAATTTTTAATTTGAGTTTGATTGAATATTAAATTTATTTTGATAAATAAAATAAATTTAAATTTATTAAAGTTTAAATAAAAAATTAAATTTATATTTATAAATAAAATTAATTTAAATTAATTTAAATATTTAAATTTAAATTGATTAAGATATACTCAAAGTTAAATTCAAATTGGGTTGACTGATTCAATTTGATCAAACCTCCTTGCGCAGAGATTAGAGTAAAACTATTGCACTTCAAGGCTTGCGGTATCCCATACCGGCAGACCCTATTGTAAGAAAAGGAATTTTTTTTTTTTTTAATTTTTGTAATTGGTGGAAGTTAAACCCGATACTCTGTAAACACACATCATCATACATTTTGATTAAATGTGATTTGAATTTTATATTTAAATATTAAATATAAAATCTAAAAAATATCTCTGGCAGTCCAATTTATCTTTTTGGCAATTCTGATTTTGTTTACAATTCAAACCAAATTTCTTCAATACTCTAGAACCATTAATGTGCCATGCTGACGTTAAATATTCAAGGCATAGATGTAAGCAAAAATGGTTTATAATTTATTAAAACTTTAGTTAATTACTCTACTTTTCATATAAATTTAAGTATTAATTTAATTTTAATTTGCTTGTCCGTGGAAAGAAAATTTGTAGTTCAAAATCCAACAACCACCGCTCCATTGCTTTTAACTTTTTGACTCCAACCACCGCCGTTCTATATATACACCTTTCTGTTTTTAACTGATTCATATTGAAATTAATTAGCTTCATTTGTGAGGAAAGAGATGGAACCAATATCAACTGGATCTGATGCACGTTTTAATTTTCGAATAGTATTTGTTAATTTTCTCATGGCCAAAGGACAATTTCCCACCCAAGTTTTAATGAAAGGACAAATTCTCACTCATTAACTTTTAAAACCCAAATACCCACTCATTTACTGTTATGAATAGGGGTAAAATTGTTATTTAATTAAAAATATTAAAAAAATAAAATCCTATAACATTTTTCCTCTACTCAAGGTTTGAAAAATTGCCATTTTCCCCCTAGGGTTTCATTCCTTCTCCGACAACATTCTCCAGCCGACCTTTCGTCTATCAACGCTCCCTCTAGCTTCCATGACGAAGACACGGTCATGAAAAGGCACAAAGATAACAATTGGAAGCAACGTTGTCGAAGATTCGTCGTGCAATGGATCGTCTGGAAGCAACATCTGGCACCAACAATCTTCGACCAAGATTCAGGGTTTTGGACCAAGAGGAAGAGAGAAGTTGGAAGGGAGAGAGAGAACGCGATCGGAGATGGCAAACTCCGCCGTCTCTAATGATAGTTTCAAAACCCCTAGGGGAAAAAAGTGATTTTTCAAATCTTCATGGGAGGAAAGCAGATTTATAAACTTAGGGGGAAATAAATTATTTTTTATAAAATAACAATTTTATCCCATTTCATAACAGTGAATAGGTGGATATTTGAGTTTTTGAAAGTTAGCGGATGAGAATTTATCCTTTCATTAAACCTTGGGTGGGAACTTGTCCTTTGACCTTTTCTCATTCATACAAAATTATCTCTTTGATGGGTGTGTAGTTTATTATGTGCATACGTGGGACAGATGAAAATCAGTGAGGGAATCAAGCATATGCAAGATCTAGTTGAATGGTGCAAGAACAACTCAAGCCTTGAAAATGATGGAATCCTCCATGACACCATGACCTACCTTCGATCTCTTCAACCACAAATACAGGTAAACGTTATGAAGTGGTTGATTTACTTAATTATGAGGACACAGTTTCTTTCTGCTTTTGTCCGATCTGAAGTGACATAGTTTCTTCCTTCCATTAGGAACTTGAATGTGTAGCACAGCAGGGAGGAGCAGCACCTACATCTTTCTATGTCCGTGGAACATATCTACAACGTGGGCAGGTTCTTCATTAATGTTGTATTAGAAATAGTTTATATGATTTTATGTTAACCTAGGAGGAATAACACTTGCAATTTTTTTTCCTTTTATTTATTAAAAACACAAAGGTGATTGAATCTTTAGCACGGCAGGGAGACGCGTTTCTATCTAATCCCCATGTCAATGAACAGGCGACCATTTCTCTCTCTCTCTCTCTCTCTCTCTCTTTTAATTATACAATAGTAATGTTTTAGTGAACTTGTTTTCATATAATTAATTATTATAATATTGCCTCAATTAAAGAAAAATAAATATATTCAGTTATTTGCTAGCTGGGTGGTCACGTTAAATAGAAAAATAAATAATATTTAGTCATTTGCATCTTATTATTTATTAGGTGAAAATTTGTTTGTATGTTATTAGGAAATCGCTCAAATAAGAAAACAAAATACCAACTTTGGATCTATTCTAAATCATCAACCTTGTTCTCTTTGGCATCATTGATATTGTTCTCTCCGACCATCACTTACCTTGTTCTCTCTAGCCATTACTGAGACGAAGACGACGAATTGTCATCGTCTGAGAGATAATGACGATTCTTCATGTTCGTTTTCATCTGATAAATACGAACATCTTCATCTCAATGGTGGTTGGAGAGAACAAGGTCAGTGATGATCGACGATGAATCAGGATGGAGAGAGAAACCGAGAGGAAAAGAAAACATTGTCATCATTGTCACTATCTTTAGCTACTGACATTGGTGATTAGAAAAATCCTAAAAAAAATAATTATTTTTCAAACTTTGGATAAGGTGAAATTGTTAGTTTTTTAAACTTAGAGGGGACATGTGAAACATTTTAGTTTTTTTAAAAGATTTTTGCAAAATAACAATTTTACCTACAACAATAACAACAAAAATTAACAAATTGGTGGGTGTATAAGTTTTTTAAAGTTAATAGGTGAAAACTTGGAAAAGAGTAATTTTTGGATGGGCATAAGTCCTCTGGCCACAAATCTTTTCAAACTAAAATATTATTTTGGCAATGTTATATGTATATATTTTAAATACATAAAAATGGTTACATAAATAATGCATTATTATGTGATTGAATGTTATTAAATTTTTAATTCAAATCACTTAATTATATAATAACACATTATTTATATACCTATTTTGTGTATTTAAAATGTAAATACATAATTTTATTGATAGTGCTTCATACTTTACTTCAAAAGATCATGTGGCTAAGATGTAAATTTTATGCTCTTTGAAATAGGGTTGGATCCCTTCGCATGTATTCAAAACTTTAATTCAAGTACAATCAAATATTAAACTTATTTTTATAAATAAATTGAATTCAAACTTATCAGAGTTTGAATAAAAGATTAAATTTTTGTTTATAAATAAAATAAATTCAAACTGATCTAAATATTTAAATTTAAATTGATTAAGATTGACTTGAAGTTACACCCAAATCGGATGGGCAGATTCAATTTGATCAAACCTCCTCCCGCGGAGTTTAGAGTAAAACTTTTGCATTTCAAGGCTTGCACTATCCCAGACCGGCAGACCCTTCTGTAAGAAAAGGAATTTTTTTTTTTTTAATTTTTGTAATTGGTGGAAGATAAACCCTATACTCTGCAAATACACATGATCATAAATTTTGATTAAATATAATGTGGATTTCATATTTAAATATTAAATCTGAAATCTAAAAAATATCTCTGGCAATTCTGATTTTGTTCACAATTCAAACCAAATTTTCTTCAATACTCTAGAACCGTTAACGTGTCATGCTAAAGTTAAATATTCCAGGCATAGATGTAAGCAAAAATGGCTTATAACCATGATAGATAAATTTAAGGATTAAGTTAATTTTAATTTGCTTGCCGGCGGAAAGAAAATATGTGGTCCAAAATCCAACCACCGCCACTCAACTGCTTCTAACTTTTCGACTTAATAAAGGCTAAAAGACAAAGAAAGAAAGAGGAAGGAAGCAACCACTCACTTATTCTAATCCCTATATGTAACCGCAAGGGTGCCTCTTTGTTCTTCACTGATTCACAATGAAATTAATTAATTAGCTTCATTTGTAAGAAAAGAGTTGGAAGCAATATCCACTGGATTTGATCCTCTTTTTTATTTTCAAGTACGTATTTGTTTTCTGTTCTCATTCTTACAAAATTATATATGTGTGTGGTGCGTGTAATTTATTATGTGCATAGGTGGGAAAGATGAAAATCAGTGAGGGAATCAAGTGTTTGCAAGATTTAAGCTTCATATTTGTATGGAACTAGGCAAGGGTCACTTTGTTTCTAAGCTTCATATTGAGTTAACTAAGGTTTATTTGTAGGGAAGGAGATGGCTCTAATAACCATTCAGATTGATCCTCAAGATTATTTTCAAGTAAGTATTTATTTTCTCGCTCACGTTCATACAATATTATATCTCTCTTATATGTGTGTGTAATTTATGTACGTAGGAGGGAAAGAAGAAAATCACTGAGGGATTCAAGTGTTTGCATGATTTAGTTCAATGGTGTAAGCACAACTCAAGCCCTGAAAATAGTGGAATCCTCCATGAAACCATGACCTACCTTCAATTTCTTCCACGACGAATACAAGTAAACGTTCTAAAATCCTTCATTGTTGAGAACTGGAATTTTTTATCACCACAAAACTGGTGTTGTGGTTTTGATTTTCTATTTTATTATATTATATACTCCAAGAGTAAGAGTAAATATTTAATTGAAATCATATCAAAACAAATTAACTATTTTTTTGTTTTAATTCAAGAAAATAATGAAGTGTTCAATTTACTTAATTATGAGGAATCATACTCTACTGTTAATGTTTTCGTTCCTGCTTGGTCCGATCTGAAGTGACATAGTTTCTTCCTTCCATTAGGAAATTGAATCCGCAGCACATCAAGGAGGAGCAACACCTGCATCTTTCAATGTCCATGGAACAGATCTACAATGTGGGCAGGTTCTTCGTTAATGTTGTATTAGGAATAGTTTATATGATTTTATATTGACCTATGAGGAATAACACTTGCAATTTTTTTCCTTTTATTTATTGAAAACACAAAGGTGATCGAATCTTTAGCACGGCAGGGAGATGCATTTGAATCTAATCCCCACGTCAATGAACAGGTAACCATTTCTCTCTCTCTCTCTTTTTTAATTATACAATAGTAATGTTTTAGTGAAATTGTTTTCATATAATTAATTATTAAACATATTGCCTCAATTAAAGAAAAATAAATACATTCAGTTATTTGCTAATTGGGTTGTCACGTTAAATAGAAAAATAAATAATATTTAGTCATTTGCATTTTATTATTTATTAAGTGAAAATTTGTTTGTATGTTAACAGGAAATCACTCAAATAAGAGAACAAAATGTCAATTTTAAACTTATTCCAAATCCAGAGATTAATATGGGGATGAATAAAAAGCAAAAATTGAGGTCAGATGTTTGGAATTACTTCACAAAGTATGAAAATAAAGATAAGGAGGTTAAGGCCCAGTGTCAATATTGTAAGAAAGATTTTGATGGATCAAGTAAGAGTGGAACTACACATCTCAGAAATCATCTAAAAAGTTGTTTGAAAAATCTAGATAAAGTAACAAATAAAGTGAAAGACATTATTGTGGTTGATCAAGAGCTAAATCACTCTAATTTGGTGCGAAAGGTTATTAAATATGGGTAGAACAGCATAAAATACGATATAATTAAGGTTTATGAAGAAGAGAAAAATAAGTTGTATAAATATTTAGATAAACTTCTTGGTCGTTTTAATGTAACGATTGAAGATGATGCAGAGAGCTTTGATATTGAGTTTGTGAAGATTTGGTTTATTGATGATAAATGGAAATTGAAAACGAAGATTATTTATTTAAAGAATTATGATAGTGATGAAAAAACCTTAAATGAAGACTCTTTAAAGCGTTTGATTCAAGATTGGAACATAGATAAAAGAATTTTGTCTATGGTTGATTACAGGAGCAATCCATCAGAAGATATGGTACCTCAGCTTACCAATTGGCTTAATGAAAGAGCTTCACTTCCTTTCATCGGGAATTATAAGACATATAATGATTTATTATTTGATTTTGAATCGAAAGTAGAAAATGTGATGTGGACAAGTGGTGCTTTGTCCGAAGTGTGGGAACTCAAAAAGTACTACATGACATCATCAAACAAATATAAGTTTGACTTAGCGGTAAAACAAGTTGAGTCCATGGGTAAAAAAGTGACTTCCAAATATAATGATGATTGTTTTCTATATGATTTCAAATTGCTTGATTGGGCAATGGGATATAAAGAAGTATTTTGTGAACTGGAGCGCATAGATCCTGATTTCAGGTCTTCCAATTTTGATTGGGATGACGCTACTTCACTGCACAGTTTTTGGGTAGTGGTTGAAGATATAAAAAATGATCTTCAGAAACTGGGAGATTCTAAGTTGGCAAACAAGTGTTTCCCTATGGTTTATGACATTTTTTCAAAAATGCTACAGTTCAAAAATACTGAAAATCAGTACTTTCGCCTTGCTGCATTACGTTGCAGAAAAATTTTTGATGAATGTTGCAACAACTTTAAGTTGGTAATTATAATCACAGTGATTCTGGATCCAAGATTTAAACTAGATATTGTAGAGCGTTTCTACAATGAAGTTTATGATAATGAGGGAGACTTACACTTCAAGAAAATGATGGATGATGTTACAAATATTTACAATGAATATGCGAGGGATCTCAACAATTCTTCCATGGTGAGAGCAAATGCAAACGAGACTGCTTCATCAAAATCAGATTTTGACCGCTATTTGACAGATTTCAAGGTTCCTCCACAAGAAGGCTTTGACATACTGGAATGGTGGCGTGTGAATTCTCCAATTTATCCAACAGTAGCTGCGATGGCTCGAGATTTCTTATCCATTCCTATTTTTAATTCTCCTGATATGTGGTCTGAGGCTGAGGATGGCTTTGCTGATATTTATAATGGTAATTTGGATGATGACTTAAAAGATGCTATGATATGTACAAAAGTTTGGTTGAATGACCGTGATTGTATGTAATGAACTTGTTGAAATAAAAATCTATGTTTTATTTTTCCCATGCCCTTTCAACAAATAATCGTGAAATTAAAATTAATTAAAAAAAGGATCAATATTTTATAAAAAATAAATATATATAAATAATTTCTTTTATAAATAAATTAAAATTACTAAAAAATAAAACACCAGAAAATATAAAAAAATCAAATTAAAAAATATAAGTTATCACCACAAAAATCTATTTTAGAAAAACAAAGAGATCATAGTGATTGCAAAAATAAATGATTAAATTGCTCCAATTGCCATCAAAGAAAAACCGGTGACTAATCATCAATTGAATCACTTAAATACGGCTTGTATTGCTAAATAGTATAATAACTATTACAAGGATTTTTTTTTTGTTAGAAATTACAAATAAAGATATGTTTGACCAATTGTTAAATGAAGAAAAATATATTAATATGCATTTCTTCTTGTAATTTATCATGTGCTTCACAGAATCTCTATTTTTCATTGTTTTAGATTAAGTTTTAAATTATATAAGCATATTATAGTTTTTACTTTATTATTTGAATTAATAAATATAAATAAATATATAGAAAAAGATGTTGCAATCCCAAATATAATTTTACTTCACTATTTGAATTAATATTAAAAATAATATTTAAAACCAATTTTTCATTTAATTATTAAATATAAAATCTAAATAATATTGAAAAAAACCTAATTTTGTTTGGTGGAAAACACACACAAATATATATATATTCTTTGAACACAAATTAAATAAAAATTACATCATCTTCCCAACTTTCATAGGACCAGGAGAAAATAGTCCAACTATTGAAACAAAAATTGATTTTATCTAGATTAGATAAGATCATTGATCTCGATAAAATTGATTGAACTGACTAATTTGATCTAACCTAATATATCCCTTGTAAAAAGAATAAAAAGAACCTGGGAAACTTAAATAAAACTTTACATTATTTTATCAATAAGCTTTTTATCTTTACATTAAAAACTTAAATAAAAAAATTAAAAAGAATAAAGATTCAACGCCAAATTAAAGATGCCACCCCATGACAATAACCAAAACCACCAAGCAATTACCACGGCCACTGATCGCCCACCAACATCAGAATTCATATAAAAAGGGAGAGAAAAAAATATAAAGTTTAGGAAGTCCTGAATACGAAGACTTCGTATAATAATTTTCTATGTTAAATGTGCTAATTTTAATCTGTCATGATTATATTCCATTGAATTTGAGTTGTAAAATACACAATCAGCAGATGGATACAATAGTAATTAAGTATAATCTTGATGGAATTAATATCACGGTTTTAATGAAATTAATACTAAGACTTCTTAATTAGCGAATAATTTTATATTATATTATGGCTGTGATAATTAAGAGTGAAGCAAAAAGAGCAAAGAACAGTTTTTTCCCTGCTCTTGGATGTGGCAACCTGAGTGGTGGAAGTTGATATTTTCGCAGGCTGTGTTATTTAATTACATGATCACATATTATCTACATATTTGATTATATACTTAAATGTGTGTACACCAACCCTTGTAACATTTATTAGTAGCTAATAGTAGATTTCAGAAGTAGCTAATAGTAGATTTCAGAAGGCAACTATATGAAATGAATTTTTTTTGGGGGAAAAAAATGTGTAGACAAGTGAGATCGGAGGCCAGAAAGTACAAAAGAATGCATATAAATAATTGAAGCTTGGAGGCGAAATTCCACCCCTCTTCATCCACTAAGCCGGGGTCAACTTATTCACTTTGAGAGTTTGCTTTTAAGTTGATCAATATGGCAAAGTGGAGAAGAAATATATTTGTATTTGACAAACAAAGCTAAGTACATGGGGCAAGACGGTGAGTTCTCATGAAGGCCTTCCAAATAAATGGATTTTTGATGAATTAGAGGTGCTTGGGGGTGCATTGGGGTATGAAGAAGCATTTTGTGAGCTTGAAATGATAGATCCTAATTTCATGTTAATAAATTTGACAGATGAGAGATGATATAAAACAACACTATGGCATATGAGTGTGTGCTGATAATTTGTCCAGAAGCAAATATACTACTGAAAGTGCATATTTGCCAAGGCTTGTGACGTATACGAAATTACTTCTATGGGAAGAAAGTAACAAACTAACAATTATTATGTACGTGAAATAGCATCATCTATCAGAGAGAAACATTTATTTGACAAGCTAGTATCTAACACTGGCAATGCCTATTTCTTCCTTTCTTTTCTTGGGTTAAGTATGTATAGACAAAGAAAAAGGACAAAGGGACTTGTACAATCAAAGCTCGCCGAAACCACAAGCGGCAAAGACACAGGAGAACAATACGATCAACAAGACAAACTTGATTCTCTCTTGAAAACCATCAAAAGCAGGCCAAAGATAGGATCAAGAGAAAGCAAGCCCAAGGAAAGGAAAAAGAAGACCAAAGCAGGCCAAATAAATCAGCAACAGACAGTCATCCCAAAACCAAAACAGACAGCAGGGAAATACAGGAAACCCAACATCCCAAGAAGAAAGGACACCCAAAAGCAGGAGGCATCCCATAGACCAATTGGAAGCCAAAACGCCAAAACAGGCAGCAAGAGGAAAACAAAGACCTCCTTGTAAGGAGAGCAGCCATGAGTGCAGATCATGAAACCACCATAGGGCACACCAGGTGACAGGCAAGCATAGCACGCAAGACAGAAAGGAGCAGACTGAACTTCCAGAGCAGAGGAATGAGAGAGCAGGGCTCCAGGCAACTTGGGAAAAGAGAACTACCAGACACAAAGGCTCCAAAGACAAGGGAGGAGGGCAACAAAAGCAGTAACAGCAGCCAATTCAAGGGCACTATAAGAAAATGGTTTTTAACAAGAGCAAAACTAGTAGTTAAAACTCCATTTCCCATGGTTAAAGATCATTAACGACAGGAAAAATCATGTCGTTGACCATCGTTATAACCTCCATTGCTAAAAGTATTAATGACAGGAAGAAAAGTCTCATCATTAATATAAATAACAAAATGTATAAATTTTGTCATTAAAAATAGTAATATCAACAATAAATATCTCCATCATTATAATAATATTTACCAGTTCCTATATATAATATCAACGATAAATACCCCGTTGTTATAACAATATCTCCATCACTAAACATAATATCAACGATGAATATCTCTATTGTTATAACAATATTTATCAGTCATTAAATATAATATTAACAATGAATATCCCCGTTATTATGACCATATTTACTTATCACTAAATATAATATTAATGATAAATATCCTTATCGTTATAATAATATTAATAATAAAAATTTTGATTCTCAAAATATAATTATTAACATTGATTATGTTCTAATCACAATTATCTAAAAGTCTCATATGACCCACAATTATTAAAAAAAAAAGAAAAAAAAACTATAAATTTCCGATTATAGTAATCTCTCCCTCTAATCTATGTATCACATACAATCAAGTGTTTTATGATTTATTTGTATCTTCAAGTACCTACAAATTGTGAAGAGAGTTGATACGATTAAAATGTGCATAGCATACACACACACACACACACATTTAAACATATTTTTTTCTCACAAACTAATTATCAAACAAAGTAAAGAAAACCAAAATAGATTGAATCAACTATAATGTCTATCCTACCAAATTAATAATCATGAAAAAAATCCTGCCAAACCACCAAATATTTTCATAAAATATCACAAGTCCTTAACCTCAATAGTATATGACTAAATCCTTCTGAAAAATCTTTGGAAAGCATTATAAACCCAAATTATACTCTAAAAAGCAATAAATTAACCATGTGGGAGTCTAGTCAAACAAAAAGAAATCCCTAATACTCTGAAAAAAATTTTCCTCACACAATCTTGAAACTTTGTATTACACAAAACAAAACATGAGAAAAAGAAATGATTAAAGCTCATGTGTATTATCAGAGAACTAGACATTAGCAAGGAATCCTTGAGGAAGGTGCTAGCATTGTCCTGTACTTGAGTAAAGATTATAGCATACTTACAAATTAATCACTTAATTAGCATGTCCAAAATTTTCAAGTAAAGATCATAGAAAGCAGTGTTAGTTAAGAATTAATCATCAGCGAAGAGGAACTAACACAATGCTCTAATTACTAAACCAGTATAAATAGATCAATGCATAACCGAGATGTAACAAAGTTTTGAGATACAAACATCTATTCTCTTACAAAAGGCAAATTAGTTTACGATTTTTTTTTTTTTTGGGGTAAGTAGTTTAGTAAGTATTATAAAGAACAGGAGAAAAGGTTCAAACTAGTATACCTCTTAAGCCTCAAGTAGTCAGATCCCACATCAACAAATGGTTGCCAGTGCCCCCGGTCACCAATTTGCATTTTCTTCTCAATAAAGCAGATGCTAGGGCCAGGGCATTTTCATTCACCTGCTGCATATATGCTTTGTCCTTTGAAGTTGCCACTTGTTTCAAGGCTATGGCAATAGCAGCAATGCGATTTTTGTGAGAACCCCTTGTAATGATGGATGGACAACAAAGTTTATGTTCTCCTCAAAATCACAATGGTTGTTACTATCACCATGACCGAGACAAAAAAAAAAAAAAATAGGACACATGCAATGGAAAAGACACATCACCTATAGTAAACATCATTGTAGTATTTTAAAGCACAATCAATATTCCCAAGTTAAATTTCCTATTATGATAATCTCTCTCTACAGCAAAAATTAAATATTGTTACAAGTAACATAAGAATCCATGTATATCTAGTGTTTCATGCTTGACTTGTATCTTCAAGTACCTACAAATTGTGAAGAGAGATAAACAATGCAAAAATAACTACATAAAGCAAATGAAGAAATGACTGAAGCATTACTGTATCAAATATGAACATTGTACCGCCCTTCTTCCATGAGGAAATGAGAGTCTGCATTTAATAGATTAATGAGATCAAGTTTATCAAAATTACATTCCCCACAGTCACATGTCTTTTATGTTCACATTTAAATTAATTCCCACACCTGATTCAATTTTGTACGCTTAACAGGACCATGATTGAATCTTTCAGCTCTGCGGCACATTTTGAATGCTATCATTCATCACTGATCATAGTAAAAGATAATCATCAAGGATAATGCAAATATAACTGCAAATAATTTTCAATAGTTCACTGCAGAGAGATTTCTATAAAATGCCAAAAACAGAATTTTTAACTTGATTGAAAGGGCTAGACTGCTGGAGCTCTAGTGATTACAACAGGATAAAATTTAAACAAAGAAGTGGGTTTTATATATGCTTAACCAAAAGAAAAAAAAAAAATTAATGGTTTCTGATCAGCACCTTAGGGTAGCAGTTTTTACAGGCAATGGTCTAACTCTGTGTATTTACCACAACCTCACATGATACTTTTGTCTCTCACATGATACTTTTGTTTGTTAAACAATTTCAAACACCAATATCAAAGCATCAGAGCATTATACTATGCCAAACTCATAAATTGCAAAAATGGAAGAAATACAAAAAGGAAAATATTGTAGAAAAATAATATGAAGAAGCAACATCAAGACATGAACCATAAATGAACAGTCTCCTATCAATAATAATAATATTTTAACCTTTTATTCTCAGAACAACAACAAAGGCACTAATACCTTGGTCATCATTCTCATTTATGTTCAAAAAACAAATACTAGGCGCCAAGCTGTCTATGAATCGTTAAAAAGAAAAAAAAAAGCGTTAATATGGACTTGCTTGTTTGCAAAAATGAGAACAACAACATCTCTTAATTCCTTTTCCTGCCAAAAGAGTCAGAAACTTATAACAGAGACTAAGATATTGGATGAAAACTCAAAAAGTATGCATCAGTACGCCATTTAAATAGTCAACAGGCTAACATGAAGGTAAAGGCACTAACAGCAAAGACTAATTATTTTATTAATTTTCAATTAGAGTACCCAAAAAAAAAAAAAAAAAACACAGAATGGGGAAACAAAAATGAAAAGACATGCCAAAGCCTGTGATACCTCTTAATAGCTATTATTCATATGATACAACATCCTTAAAATATAAGAAAGGATTGATTAACCGATAAAAATACCAGTAATTATACCTGAAAATTTGCTTCTATATCATATCAAGAATTCAGAGGCTTCCTTTACATCATAATTTAAAAATAAAATTAGGAGCAAACCCTGGCCATAGTCCATATTAGCTACCAGGGTTTAAAAAAAGCTAAGAGAACGATAAAACCACCAATCCAAATAATAGGATTGACTTTGATGGAACAAAGCTGTTGAAACCTTGAAAAAGATAAAGCCCCGGCATCAAAACCAATCAATGCTGAAACCTAAAAAAACACATAAAAATGAGGATTTACCAATTTCTGTTCGATTCTCGGGCAGATATTGTTCTCGTCGTCGTCGGTTGGTCGGTCGGCCTCTCAGTTCGTCGCCTGGTCTCCGTCAGTCGGATTTCGTGTCTCCTCATCGTCCGTCGATCGTTCCTCATCTTGATTATCATAGCACAGTCTCGTTTGTTCCTCTTAGTCGGTCGCCACTCGCTCGGTCGTTGCCGATCGCTGATTTTGTAAGATTTCAGGGATAATGCACTGGGTTGGGAGAGAACGGAGTGGAGTGGAGAAGGGAAATTGGAAAATTAATTGGAGATTGTTTGGAGACGTGGAATGGAAATTGATATAGATATTTTGATTTTGTAATGGTAATTAAGTTCTTTTATATCTTTTAGGGAAAAAGACAAGTTCCCAACCGAGTTTTACCCCATTTTCAAAAACATACCATAACAGTTCAAAAACCTAAACATCTTTCCATAGACTAACTTCTGTTAAAATTTTTAGTTATAAGTATGGGTAAAACAGTCATTTTACCTTTTATATTAAAAAATATATAATTTATATCATTTTCCCCCTAAGATTTTGAAAAGTGATATTTCAACTCAATCTCTCAACTTTAAAAAAGTGACATTTCACCCCTACAAACCCTTAGGGGGTATTTAGTTTGGGTAATATTTTATTATCAAAATAGATAGATTACTTAAAAAATTACTATGTATAAATAATTACTATGTTTGATAAAATTTGATAGGTATAAATAATTATTATGTTTAATTAAATGTAATAAAAAATTACTAGTAAATTATTTTACTTAAATGTCTTTGAATATAATTATTTTTAAATATTTTTCATATTATTTGTCATATTAATTAAAAATAAATTTATTTTTGTCTCAAAAAATTAATAAATACTAATATAATTATAATAAAATCAAGATTACCTTGGTAATATTTAAATACCAAAGATAAAGGTAGTAATCAGATCACCACCTATATTACCTATCACATCAGCATAAGTAATAGAAAATTACTATAATCTTTTATTACTAACAAATCAAATAAGGGAATAAAAGATAAATTACCAAGGTAATTTTTAAAACTCATAACCAAACGACCCCTTAGGTTTTCTTCTCTCCGACGACAATGACCGCAACGGCAATGACAACAACCACCATTCTCCTCCCTTCTCTCTCTACCACCACCGACAACTTCTCATGACAGACAAAGAAACACAAGTGCAATGAATTGGAGACGAAGAATTTGTCATTGTGTTTTCCTCCCTTCTCCCTTAGATCTACCATGTTTTTGTCAAATCAACTCTAGATGAAGTTTATATTGTGTGATTCATCTTCGTCTGAAGTTGAATCGACTAAAAACAAATTTTATTCTATATGATAAACTTTCAAGTAAAAAAAAAAATTGAATATCTTTTATTCTATATGATAAACATTTTAACAAATTTTTACAATTTCTAACAAAATTTGCACTTATGATAGTTTTTTATAGGGTCTAGAATAGTGGCAACAATAAATAGTGAAGGCATTTCCTTTTAATGTTTGAAAAAAAAAAATTCTTTAATACTCTTGCAATATCTTGAAAAACATTATGATACATATACCATAAAATATAAAATTAAATAGGTGATGAGATAATACACCATTGAGCATTAATCAATAGTCTTTTTTTATTAGAGCATTGACCAAGTCCTAATCATACTCATTCAAAAACTTGGGTTCTCAGAGTCTTTTAGTTGTGTATTGAAAAATTATATTATAGTTATTTCATATTTTCACATGTTTTAATATGAGATATATTAAATTCTATCTAACTTTAACATTGACTTTTAATATTTTTTGTCTTAACCCTATTTATTTGCACATTTCACACCATGGTTATATACTTGTATGAGATACGGTATGTTTATACCAACCCACTTCACACCATGGTTATATACTTGTATGAGATACGGTATGTTTGTACCAACCCACTAGCACACTCCGATGTGATAAGCATGTTTGTATATTTTCAATTACAATTTTGTCTTTTTACTTATGTTGTGCCATAAAAATAGAATGAATCCTTATATTAGGTTAACAAATTGTGCCCCAACAATCCGTACCAGCAATTTTACTAGCACGGTCCTTCCTTCATAAGTAATGTTTTTTATAGCATTTGCGTATAAAAATGTTGGGAAATTGTTAAGCATGTTTGCGCCTTTGTTCAATTTTGTTCTATGCTTGTGTTGAGGTACAATTATGGAGCGGTTTGTCATTATGTACTCTATATATGTTTTGTGTAATGCTATATATACAAATAATACATATAATTTTATGTATAAATAATAATATATTATCATGTAATTAAATAATTTTAAATTAAAGATAAAATATTATTTAATCATATAATGATATATTATTATTTGTATATAAAATTTTATATATTATTTATACACATAATTTGATCGATGTGGTTTCTATGTTTATAATTTGTCAATTTATTTCTGGGAGTCATGAAGGCCAGAAGAAAGAGTCCATGTGTCCCAAAGACTAAAAGCGGGACATATGAGTATGAACTAATTATTTATTTATTTTATTTAATTTTTGCATTATATTTTTTTAATTGAATAAAAAATTTAAATTTTACTGTAAATGAAAAGCGTTACGGTTTTTAAACTATTTTTTTATCTTTTTTTTTTATTTGCGTTTTTTATTAACATATCATTTTAAAAGTAAAATTTATTAGTAATTTGATTGATAACTTAATTTTAGAATTTAACCTTAGCATATAAAATTTTATAAAATCAACTCCAACTTCACCAACGAACTATCTTTTTAGTTTATAAACTGTTTTACATTTAAATTTATTTTGAATATAAAGATTTGATATTAATAAATATTATTCAAATTTTACTAATTTATTTTGTTTTGGTTTTAAATTTTAACTATAAATATAACTTGATTTTAGAGTTTTATTTTATTTTCTGTTTTTGAATTACTAGTATTGAAATTCTATTTATAAAATTAACATAATCTTAAATTTAGTAAATAATTTACTTGTTAAAAAATTAATACAATAATTTTTTCTTTTTACAAAATAATAAAACGGTTTCCTAACTCATATTTTGAATAATCTTTTTTCAAATTTTCACCTTCTTCGTACTTTTCCACTTTCCATCTATAGTATGATAAACAGATTTAAACCTCCAAACAAATAAATGTTTTTTTAATTTCTCTTCTTTCTCCTATAAAAAAGATTTTTATTTCATTTAAGGTATTTAACCATGTCTAAATAACATTTTTATTTATTTTTATTTTTTCCTTTTTTTATATTTCAGTTTGCATTCTTTCATTTTTTTGCCTCAAATTTTCTATGGTAAGAAATTTTTATTTCATTTTAGTTGTTTGATAATGATAAGATAGTGGTTTATTTTCTTCTTATTTTTATATATTTTTTCTTTTCTTGTCTAGTTTTCTCTCTTTTGACAGCTCTATGAATTTTATGATTCACTTGAATTTGGGGAGACAGTCACACAATATTGTACTGTTTTTGCTATAGTTATTATTATTCAGTTTTTATTATATCAGTGTTTAGAGAGTTTTAATAATTAGGTTTAAATGGAGTTTTTTTGAGAATGCAATTTTTTTTGTATTTTTATATTTATTTAATTCAGTCTATTTATTCTAATTATCACCTAAATATGTTACAAAAAATTTCTTTGAACCCCTTAACATAAAATTCTTACATCTATCCCCTAGATATACTATGGGACCTTGGGAGTGGACCCTCTATCTACAAGTACCTGTTATTAGAACTCATATTAGCTTGTCCCAAAGGCCCAATCCAGACCAAACCGCTAGTCCTTAGGGCCCAATCCAGACCTAACTGCATAAGACAATATGAACCTAAGCAGGCAGATTCATAGGCTAATCGACCTGTTTTACAAGCTTTATAAAGCTTACAATATGAAGTTAAGACTGCTTGGAAACCAGTGAAATGAAATATTTAAATTGAGTGAGTTACCGTTTCCTACACAAGTTTTGGTCCAAAAACATTTTTTCACCTTGATGTCATAAAATCACACTTTTCATCCAAATTAATCGGCAAGTCTCGATCTTTTCTCTGCGGCTACCTTACCTTCCATACATTCTTCGATTCAAGAAATTCGTTTCTCTTCTTCTTCTTTCCCCTTTCAGATTGCCTTCCTCCTTTTTATTCTTTACTTTTTACCGTCAACTCTGTTTGTCGTCGCTTCACCACGCATTTATACTTATTTATTTACTATTTTACCCTTCACTTTTTCGTCCCCTCACCCCAAGTTATCCCTCCACGACGCCGTTTTGGCTTACAAAATCAAGTCAACAATTACGTACCGACAAACCTGATTATGACTGTTGGACACCTTTATTAATTCGGTAACTACAGTACAATAAATAAAATAATAGTTTATTATATTATACTATGATAAAAATCATATTTATGAAATTTAATTTTACCTGACATTAAATTGTTTCAATTCAAATTTTGAAAATTTTAATTGGGGTTAGGGTTTGTTTCGTTTTTTAAAAAATCCACAAAATTCAACTCCATCTTTGGGAGTGGGGCAATGTATTAAAAGTAGAATGAACATTAACTCAGTGAAATGGCTTACTAGGGTTTTTTCCGATTTGACTAGTTGATTTAATGATCGGATCATTAATTGTTTAAATAAATATATGAATAAAATTTAAAATATTTTTATTTTTTTAATTATAATTAGATACAATGGTTTCAAGTCAAACTCATTTGCAAGATATAGGTTTGAAACTACCATCACTTTCCGAAACTACCATCAGTTGTTGCTTTGTGAAACCGCAGTTGCTCCAGTTCCAACAGTTACAAAGGGAAAAACTTGTGCTGTAATTAATAGTAAGCCCTCTTTCTGATTCACAAATAACAAATAATCCGTGATTATAAGTACCCAAACTGATTAGCCTTCTGCTGATTATTTTTAATCTTCAATGATTCTTTTGTGAGTTAATTTTTTTGAGCACTAAAACAAATATATTTTATTGAATGACTTGTGAGTTTGATTTCACCTAAGTCAATTATTATGAGTTTGATTGCGTTGTCTTTTGATCCTGTCCAAAAATAATTGAAATTTTGAATAATCCTATTTGTTAACTGGAATTTTGAGTTTGTTGTTTACCTTGCGGGGACATCTTTTCTGCAAGTGTTTTGGGTGGTTTTTTGTTGGCTACTACTGCCCTGCCTGGGGCGTTATTTTTTCTACAAATGTGCTATGATGGTTTTTGGTTGGCTGCTGTGATGGCCTTTTTTGGCTACTATTATTGAGTCTTGGTGTTGTGTCCTCCTCTGTTTTTTATTTTTTATTTTTTTAACTCAGTAACTTCTTGTTTACAAGGTGGGAAATAATGGGTTTTGTGTTCTACTATGCATCTCCTTGGGCCTCGGCAATTTTGGCTATTCTCTGGGGGAAATAATTGAGATTTTGAGTAATTCTGTTTGTTAGGTTGAATTTTGTTTGTTGATAATCCAGTAATTCTTGAGTTAATGTCAGAACTTATTGCACTTTAACATCATATTGACATATTACGATAATTTAGGTATTTTAGTATAGAATTGATTGCTAATAAAGAGAGAATAACTAGTTAAGATATGAGAGTTTTATAAGTGGTTAGGGAGACCCCTATCAATTAGTTTCAAAACCAATTATAATACAGACACAATAAGACATTGTCTTCAATGTCTTTGTGTCTTCAATGTGTGTAATTATGTAAAAACTTTATGCAGAAAATTATAATTTCAGTATGTAATTGTGTATGTATAAATTAACTCACATGATCTATAATTGGTTTGATGTGCCAAAATTTCAATGTAATTGTGTCTTCAATGTGTTTTCTTATAATTGGTTCAATGTGCTCAATCATCAATTGGTTTTACAGCATTTTGAAATTATAATTAGATTACACTTTTCAATTGATTTGTTTGAACAATATCTATCATTACTTTAAGACTTGTTAATAGTATTTTGTTTGGTTAAGATGTTTTAATGACATATATGATTGTTTATGTTTCAATTTTGATGTAAAATAACATTTATGTGTGGTTCAAGATTGGTGAGTATTTAATAATGTGATTTTTTTTTAAGCCCTCTGTAGATCTTGCAAAATTGTAATCATTTTAATAAAAAAACCAAGTCCGAGTCTAGTTTAGAATTCAAGCATGTTATTCGAGTGTGTTATGGTATGTTATTCGAGTTGAGATTAATAATAGGATGTCGTTAAATTGATGTCAAAATCATATGTTAATCTTTTAAATCTAGATTCTTGTACATAATGCAAGTGGACATTTTGTCTTTAATAAAAAAATTAGTTTTCAACATTTGTACAAGTTTGTATATTTGTTTGCACTTGTATTTAAATAATAAAAGTTTAGATTTATTTATCATCAGTATATAAAATTTGCATTGATTGAATTATTATACAATATGTTATGTTATGAGAAGAAAATCAAACAATTGTTAGATTTAGTTACTCTTCATTAACTAACTTTAAACTTGGTGTTGGTGTTGCATTAGAGTTCTAAAGATGGAAAAGTACATTCAATTACAATCCGAGAATGTTTGCTCTCATTTAAATGTTGTAGAGGTATTTTTATTTTTTTATAATTATATTTTTATTTATCAATATGAACATAATTTTTTTCAAATATTGTTTCAATATTTTTCATAGTATTATTTTATTCTAATTTTAACTAGTTTAATATCAATGAACTAGGTTAATCCTTTTGAAACAATAGACAATACAAAAAGTTTAGAAGAGGAATTGGAGCCTAAGCCAGGAATGGTTTTTGATACATTAGATAGTCTTGTCTAAGACTATAAAAACTATGGGAATAAGAAGGGTTTTAAAGCAATTATACCATCTACAACAAAAGGAGATGATGGAGATATGAAATACTGGCGTTGGCTTGTTTTTGTCATGAAAAGTTTAGAAGTAACTGCAAGAATGCTTTTAAAATGCATCCAGTGACAAAAACTGGTTGTAAAGCTTGAATTCGTGCAAGTATACATTTCAATAGTAAAGGGACAACATGTTCAGTTGTATTGGATCATAACCATGAACTTAGTACTCCTACCAAGAGTAGATACTTTAAAAGCCATTGAATAATACATCCGTTTGTAAAAAGGAAGTCTGAAGTGAATGACAAGGCTAAGATTAGACCGAATAAAAATTTCAATGCCTTATTGGTTGAAATAGGTGGTGCTGAGAATTTCTTGTTCCTACAAAAAGATTGTAGGAACTACATTGAAAAAGTGAAGAGACCACAACTTGGTATTGGAGATGTTTCAGCAATTCAAAAATATTTAAAGGCTTGATATATAGAATTTAAAGGCTTTCTTTTATGGATTATGTTGCAAAAATATATATATATATAGAATTTAAAGGCTTTTTTGTATATTTTGATTCATTTAACATTACCAGTGGAAGCATGTTAATTTTCAAGGTGATGATGTGATGAATTTAAAATATGATAAAATATTTGGAGTCATATTGTATGCTTTGATTTGTAAATTTATTAGTAGTTTTTGTGAGTTTTTAGCTTAGCTTCATTAATCTTACAGCCAATTCTTCTATGGTACCAACTATGTAAAACATATGAAAATACTCTCCATGGTTGTCACATAAAGGAAGATTTAAATTCAATTGCATAAGTTATTATAAAAGATATAACAATAATTTCAACATTTGAAGTTCAAAGATTTGTATTTAAGTATATCAGGTTTACATAATTGAACCCATTTATTATTCTCTATATAGGCATTGTTGTTGAAACTCTTGCAGAAGACACGAAATTGACATAACAAATTCAGTTGCATATATAGCCTTTTAAAATAGCAATGTCAAAAGCAACAAAGTAGCTCCATCAAAACTGATTCCCTAAATACTATTGCATTTCACATTACAAATATAAATAAACATCATTCTACATTTTGTGATAAACAAAAGCATTCCACTTTGAAGATTTATAACATTTTCATCTACTCCCAATTTGATGGTCTCCTTGCTTGTTCTTATAAGTCACAAAATAACTTCCTTAACATATTCATGAGCTTTATTTACAGTCTCTTTTTACCCATCTCATTCAAGAATCTGTTTAAAGAGTGATCCCATTGAAAACAACTACTAATTAAATTGTTTCACCCTTAAAATCGGATAGCCCTCCATTTTTCCTTTGTTTCATTAATCCTAACGGTGTAACATTAGACAAATTCTCTACAATGATATCCTATGGAAACACATTGAATTTTCTGCATAAAGTTTTTATCAAGTTAAAAAACTTGAAAAACAAATTATGAATAAGAGCCTAAACCGAATATTTCTATAAATTCTTGTATGCCCAACTAATCATTAAATTCTTTTTCCCCATTCTATGTTTGCTAGATCATGGGGTATAATTTTTGTTAAAGAATTTGGTGACACAACGTTTAAGAAATTTGGCAAGGAATTGCTGTCACTAGCCTCACACTGAAGGCCACATATAACAAGTCAAGATTTCCACAAGAGACAAAAGAACACCATAAAATATAGGAAGAAAAATTAACATATGTTACCTCCACCTCTTGTTTACACGCATTTCTTCCTTTCTTGCGTCTGATCTAGAATTTCTTTTTACCTCAAAGATCATAATAGTGCCTACAGCCTACATTCACAAAAAATGGGGTGTCTCATGACTCACAAACACACAACTCAAGTCCACAAACAATCACAAAAAACTAACATATATAGACGTCAAGCAAGTGGTGTACACACCTTCTACCCATGAACTAAACACTAAATACAAAGAATGAACACCAAGCGGTAATAATTTATGCAGTTTCCTATATGTTTGACTTGGATAAATACACATTATTTTTGACAAGCAGTAAGCGAGTTATAAATTTGAAAATGTATATATATATATATATATATATATATATATTTTGTACACAGAAATGAAACATCCTAAGCTCATCTTATTAACTATCTACACAAAGCAAGATAGGGAACAATATAACAAACTGTATCAAAGAAATACACATCACTTTACAAGAACCCAAAAGCACTCTATACAACAAGACCCTTGAAACCAACTCAAACAAATCCCTCAGAGGACAACCAATTATGTACTAAAATACCTAAATTATCAGAATATATCAATATGATATCAAAGTGCAATAAATTATGACATTAACTCAAGAACTAATGAAATGTCGACAAACAAATTACTCAAAATTTCAATTATTCCCCCCCAGAAGGCAGCCAAAATTGCCAAGACCCAAGAAGATGCATACAGTAGAACACAAAGCCCACCATTTCCCACCTAGTAAGCAACAAGTTACTGAGTTGAAACAAAAATAAAAAACAGAGGAGGACGCAACACCAAGACTCAACAACAGTAGCAAAAAAAGACCATCACAGCAGCCAACCAAAAATCATCACAACACATGTAGAAAAAATAATGCCCCAGGCAAGGCAACAACAGCCAGCAAAACCACTAAGTGCACTTGTAGAAAAGACGTCACTGAAAGGCAAACAACAAACTCAAAATTCAAGTTAACAAATAGGATTATTCAAAATTCCAATTATTTTTGGACAGGATCAAATGACGATGCAATCAAACTCAGAATAGTTGACTTAGGTGAAATCAAACTCACAAGTCATTCAATAAAATATATTTGTTTTAGTGCTCAAAAAAATTTAACTCACAGAAGAATCATTGAAGATTAAAAATAATCAACAAAAGACTAATCAATCTAGGCATATATAATCACAGATTAATTGCTATTTGTGAATCAGAAAGAGGGCTTACTATTAATTATAGCAAGAGTTTTCTCCCTTGTAATCGTTGGAACCGGCCCGATTGTGGTTTTGGAAAGCGACGACTGACGGTGGTTTCGGAGAGCAATGGTTGATGGTGGTGGAGGTAGCGCGAGGATAGATGGAAGGATGGGTTGAGACGCCTTTTTTTAATTGGCCAAACAACTATTTCCCACCTAAACTATGCTGAATCTGAAAGTTCCCCCCCTTAACTATGGAAATATCGTTTACCCACCCATGAACAATTAAAATTAATGGTAATAAGAGTAAAATCATTATTTTATATTTAATATTAAAAATAAACTTAACTATGATTTTATTTCCCCCCTAAAAGTTTAAAAACTAACTTTTCTCCCCTAAGCCAAGTTTGAAAAGATCACATTTTCCCCCTAGGGTTTAGTTTCCAAACCCCTTCACTTTCTCCGGTGTCATCGTTGGCCTTCTCTCCCTCTCGACGGTTTCTCTTCCACCAACGGCCCACCTCAACTTTACCCCAACCTATCTCGTCATCTGGGAAGAGAAATCATCTTCCCAAACGATGAAGACGAGATCGATCTCATCTTCATTATCTCGTCATCCTCTGGGAAGACAAGTCGTCTTCATCTGGGGTGACGATTTATCTTTCTAGATGATGTTTCTCGACATCAGATTGGTTGAGGTAGAGTTGAGGAGGGTTGTCAACTCTTGCTAGGGTTTTGGAAACTAAACCCTAGGGGGAGAAATGTGATCTTTTCAAACTTGGCTTAGAGGAGAAAAATTAGTTTTTAAACTTTTAGGGAGGAAATGAGATTAAATTTTTGAGGGTTAGGATTCCGTTAAATTTAACCTGTCAGGGGTGGATAAACGATATTTCCATAATTAATAGGAGGAACTTTGACAATTCAGCATAATTTGGGTGAGAAATAGTCTTTTGGCCTTTTTAATTTTAGATTTTGTAATTAGGTTTTGTGTCAATATTCATTTAGGTGTAAAATGTAAAAAAAAAAAAATTAAAACTACATGTCTGATGTAGCAATATGCTGACATGGCAGAGGATGTGGCATCTACCACAGTAGTGGGTGCCAAACTATGTATCCAGTTTGGATACATACAGTATTTTTGTAATCTTAAATTTAGTAAATAATTTACTTGTTAAAAAATTAATACTGTAGTCTTTTTTTTTAAATAATAAAACAGTTTTCTAACTCATATTTTGAATAATCTTTTTCAAATTTTCATCTTTTTTCTACTCTTTCACTTTCTATCTACAGTGTTATAATGAGATTTATACCTTAAAACAGGAAAATATAATTTTAATTTCTCTTTCTTTCTTATAAAAAGGAATTTTTTTTTCATTAAGGTATTTAACAATGTCTAAATAACATTTTTATATTTAAGTTTCTATTCTTTCATTTTTTGCCCCAAATTTTCTATAGTAAGAAATTTGTTTTTCATTTTAGTTGTTTAATAATGACAAGATAGTAGTTTTTTTCCTCTTATTTTCATTTTTTTTTTCTTCTAGTCTAATTTCCTTTCTTTTGACAGTCCTATAAATTTTATGGTTCAGTTGTATTTGTTCTTTCAAATTTTATGAATGGTGGATATAACTTTGAATTTGGGAAGATAATCACTTTACTTGCTTTCTAAGAAGTAGAAGAACAGTAATTTCCCTTTCTTAGTGATGTAAAAATGAACATGCTGCTTGTTTAAGCAGTAAAGAAAATCCAAAAATCAAGAATGAAGTTGTAGTTTCCCTTAAACAATTAAAGTCTAAGCACCAACTCAGGCAATCATCTTGACCTCTTACATATATATATCCAATTTAGAAACAAGTAACTCAAAAGAAAGTGAGTAGTAGAATAAACCTGTCATTACATCTTAAGCTCCTCGGCCTCTCCCATAAGAGGCAAATGTGTCTTACCAAAGCGTACACACCACGATTACTAGAGGTAAACCAAACATCCACAAACCTAATACATCAAACTGAAGTTGGTATCCCTACAACAACCACACCATCTTCAGTTCAAGTTGCCTTGATCATTCCACATCGGATAATGGATTGCTTGAAAAGTACTTTGCACTACAAAGTATAATTATGAGAAATTATATTAAATATATTTTTTAAATGAGAGATAACCTTTTATATATATATCTCGAAATGTTATTAGTTTTGCTATAATCCTCCCATTTTCTATTAAATAAATTTGTTTTGTTTGTGATGTTCTTTCAAATTTATAAAATTACACATGGTTTATGAATATTATCTTTTTTTTTTAGATTTTTATATTTATCTAACCCAGTATATTTATTCTAATCATCACCTGAGTATGTTACAAAAAAAAAATTTCATTAAACCCCAAAACATAAAATTCTTACGTCTATCCCTCAAATAAACTATGGGACCTTAAAGTAGACCCTCTATCTACGAGCACCTATTATTAGAACTCATATTAGCTTGTCCTTAAGGCCCAATCCGAACCAAACCACGTAGGACAATATGAACCTAAGCTGGTAGGGTCGTAGGCTAATGGACCCGTTTTACAAGCTTTACGAGGCTTGTAATATGAAGTAAGATTGCTTGGAAACTAGTGAAATGAAATATTTAAATAGAGCGAATCATATTTTCCTATGCAAGTTTTGGTTCAACAACATTTTTCTATGCATATTTTTTTTTTAAATCAAGAATTTCGTTCAAATGAATTATCTCGGTCAGAACAAATTTTAAATTTAAAAATTAATTTTATAATTATTAAATTAGATAAATTAAAATTTTGATTTTGATATATTATTAAAAAATTTAAACTCATATTCTCTTATATATTGAGTTTTTACTTTTGTCATTCAAATTATTTTTTAGAGATTTTTTATTTTTTCTCTTTGATGTCATGACATCACACTTCTCATCCAAATTATAATACTGTTGGTGAAAATTTATAGTAAAGGGTCAAAATTGTTATTTTTATATCCACCCGAGAAGTAAAATTCCACCACCATTACTATCATCATTACTAATTTACAAATGGATAAAATTATAAATACAAATAAATTATACAATTTTTTTTTATAAAATGAGATAATAATTTATGATTAAATGATATAATTATTTTTTTTAATTTTAAAATTACTCAACTAAATATTACTATATCAAATTATATAAATAAGTTTTTATAATTTATTTATACATGTAGTATTACTCTTTACAAATCCATTCGTAGTTAGATGGGACATGATGGAAGAAATAAAAGAGGAAGAAAACAAAAAAGAAAGTGTAGCAAAAGAGGAGCAGATGGAAGACAAGATAAGATGGAAGAAATAAAGGAAGAAGATAAGAAAAACAGTATGAATAAATAGAAGAAAAGATAAGATAAGAAAATTTTCCATCTCTAACATTGTGTCAAAATCTTTTTCCTTGATAAAATTTGATTTTAAGTGGAAAATTATTACAATAAAATTTTATATATATATATATATTACTCAAATTATTATTTACGTGAAAAAACGTAATGTAATCTTTAAACTAGTTAGAGTAAATAATACATTTGCGACATCAATTTGTCACATTAATATTAGTTTTTAAAGAATAGTTTGCATAATTAATTTATATATGGACAAGTTAATTATACAAACTGTCAGAGTTTTGCTTTTTTTCTTTTCTTTTAAATTCAGATTCTAGACAAGGATTAAGATTCGAAAAGCCTTTGTGAATTTGTCAAATGTTCTTTTCAACGGCATATGATTTTGCATAATTTTTAATTATTTTGATTATTTATCTTTTATTATTAATATTATATTATCTTATTTATTAAATAATAAAATTTTTTGATAATACTTTATTATCAAATATAATATTTTATTATTATATATAAAATATATTTTATACCTGATGATTTTTTAATAATATTTAAATAAAATAATATCTTAATATTTTTTATGATTGGCAAATTTCAATGAAACATAATAATTATTATATATGTTAATTTTAATAATTTATAGACAACAGCTTTTTTAAGTAATTCATATTTTTGATAATATTATATTTTTTATAATAAAATATTATCTGAATTAAACCCTCCCTTTTTGTCATTTCAAGTAATTAATGCATATAGTTTTCTCATTTAAGTTTTATTAATTTATAAATTTGTATATCTATCTTAGGTTAAATTCGCGTGGTTGCGTGGCATACAACGTTGTAGAACATACGGAGTGAAGAACATGAGATAATTAAACTCCAACCCAGACTGTCTTACTTTTTCCAAATTATCATCTCCAAAGCTCAAAGACTGCATAGACATTAATAATTAAATGTCATTCTCTTATATATGTTATATTGTTTTACGATCTAATAAAGTCTATCGGACATTGGATACTCCATTGACCGAATTATAAGTTGGACCAAATGCACTTGCTTATTGAGCCAATTATACAAGACAACAAATTAAATTAATCTACTTTGTAATAAATAAAAAATATAATTATTTTAGGTAATAGATTGATCAATTAGTCTGGCTATGTAGCATAAATAAATATATATATAAGCCAAAGGACTATTTCTCACCAAAAGTATGTTCTTATCATAGTTTTCATTTTTTAACTTTAAAAATCTTATTTACCTACCTATGAATGGTTAAAATTAATAGAACCTTAATTTCGTAAAATTTTATTTCTTTTTTCCCTTTTAACTCTAAAAACTAATTATTTTCCTCATAAATCAAGTTTTAAAAAATTACATTTCCCCCCTCAAAGTTTAATTTTCAAACTTTAACACCGTTGTCAGTTGTCTCTCCTTTTTAAAGTTTTATCTCCCTTCGACAATCTCTCTCTTTTCAGTTGAACACCCGATCAGCATCAAATGAAATTGAGGATATGAAGGGTTTCATCGAGAAGACGAAACTCTTCATCTTCGTCTTCCCAAATGAGATCTTCATCAGTTAACATTTTGAAAGAGGGGAGAGAGACTATTAGAGCATAATGATGTGTTAGAGAATCTTCATCATCGGCTATGACGTCTAATTTGGCAACAAAGATTGAAAACTAAACCCTAAGGAGGAAATGTCATTTTTTAAAATTCAGCCTATAAGACAAACTTTTAGTTTTTATGATTTTGGAAGGGAAAAAAAGATTAAATTTTAATTTGTTTTTAATATTACAGATAAAATAACGATTTTGGTTTTAAAACTAACAAACTTAACCCTCTATAGATAGATATTTGAGACTTTCGTAGTTAAAAGATAAAACCTTGAGAAAATAGGATACTTTAGGTGGAAAAAGTCCTTTGGCTATATATATCAATGTTTCACATGCAGAATCCTAGTTAGTAAATACAAGGAATGAGAAAAAAATTGTATGCTAATTGTACGGGTATAATACGATGAATAACAAAAAAATGTTTGTAAAAAAAGCCCCTAAAATTTACATACGGAAAAAAGTATAGAACGTGTATATATGAGTTTCATATGATATATCATCAATAATATATTTATTAAAATACGATAATATCATTATAATTTTAGTACTTTTCACGAATTTCTTATTGAAAATCAATATAACAATTCAACTGTAAAAAATTTAATTAACTATTATACCTAATATAATATGATACATAATTAAAATTCTTCGTACAATAAGTAACGTACTAGTTAGTTGGGAAAAGTAAACAAATTAATTAATTTATATTTCAAACTTCATATCATAGTGAATCTTTATACAAGCTATAGGAGAGAAAAATGCAAAATTAGGGGTGGGAATTAAAAAAAATGTTAGAGGTTTTTTTTAATGGTAGTGGCATTTTCATAAATAATTAAAAATCATAAGGATAATTTTGTATTTTAAGTTTAACCAAAAATTTAAAAATACGGTAAACGTAAAATATGATGTATAATTCGTGTTTAATATAAGAAGGACATAAAATACATGTTTAATACGTTTTGAGTTCAAAAAATTTTTTAAACGTGTTTAATATGTGAATAATACAGAAACACAAATAATAGGCGCATTTACTGATCAAGAGCAGCATAATGGTACCTCTTGTTAAACAAAATATAATATATGATTTGATTCTTGTATATTAATCAGTTATAATTCATTTACTTCATTTTTATCATATTATAATTCCTCTTTACACTATATTATAATAGTATAAATTATACAACTTCGCTCAATTTGTCTCCTTAGCATCGTTTGAGCATCTATCATCGTCGTCCCAACGTCTCTCGTAGTCATCTAACGTCATCCCGTCATCGTCATTGTTGAATCGAATATTGTGACTGAGATCGATGAATTACACAATGTTCCTCGAGTGTTGTCCAAATGTGATAAATGGGTAGCCATTTGAGCGTCAAACAAAATATGAGTGGTTGTCCTTCCTTCTTCTTCGGTCATCGATAAAAGATAAGTGAGGAAAACAGGCTCTGATAGCTAAAGAAGAAACCTTAAAAATTTCAAACCCTAAAAAGAAAATAGTGATTTTTTAAAGTTGATATACGAGCCAAAAGCAATTTTTAAAATTTAAAGAGGGAGAATGAGATAAAATTATATATTTTTTAATAATAATATTAAAATAATAATTGTATTGTTAACAAAAATTAATTTATAAATAAATATTTAAATTTTTTATTTATTATAAATGTATTTTTGAATTTTGATTAAAATTTAATCTCTTCTAATTTGGTTGTCTGTGGAACAGTCATAAACGTGTGGGCCTATAACGCGCTAATTGTGGAAAAGTACCACAATACTGACAACTTGTGGAAAGGTGACAAACGTGTGGACCCATGACGCGTCAACTGTGGAAGCGTGGAAAAGTAACACAAACGCGTTAATTTTAAAGTTTTATTTCAATTTTAATTTAGTTGGTAGTGGGACAAAAGCAAAATAATAATACAGAATAAAGCAAGGCTGACGCCAATAAAGCCACACGTTTTCACACTTCAAAAAATGAAGTGGGTAAAAAGAAAATTTTACGCTCTTTCAAGTACGGTTGGTTTCCTTCGTAGGTAGGTACTCTAAACTTTAATTTGAGGTTGTTCAAATATTAAATTTGTTTTTATAAATAAAATAAATTTAAATTTATCAAGATTTGAATAAAAGATTAAATTTATATTTATAAATAAAATAAATTTAAATTAATCTAAATATTTAAATTTAAATTGATTAAGATAAACTCAAAATTAAACTTAAATCGAATTAACCGATTCAATTTGATCAAAAGATTAGAGTAAAACTTTTGCACTTCAATGCTTGCACTATACCATACCGGCAGACCCTATTGTAAGAAAAGGAATTTTTTTTAAAAATTTTTGTGATTGGTGGATGTTAAACCCGATACTCTGCAAATAGTCATGATCATACATTTTGATTAAATATAATTTGGATTTTATATTTAAATATTAAATTTAAATAAAAGATCTAAAAAATATCTCTGGCAGTCCAATTTATCCCTCTGGCAATTCTTATTTTGTTTACAATTCAAACCAAACTTTCTTCAATACTCTAGAACCATGGACGTGTCATGCTGACGTTAAATATTCCAGGCATAGATGTAAGCAAAAATGCTAATAAGATTATTTTTTATACTACCTGTTATATTATCATTGATAACAAAAAATTATTATAATATTTTATTAATTATTAAAAAAATAATATAACTAATAAAAAATAAATTACTATAGTAATCTTTATCTACTCTCAACCAAACACCTTCTTAGACACTATTTTCCATCCAAACTATGTCAAAATTATGGGCTCCCACCCTAGACGTTAAATCATGACATTTTTCACAATTTGTCAAGTACTGTTATTGAAATTAGTTAATCTGTAGGATTAAAAAACTGAAAAGAAAAAAATAATTTGAGACTGCATCAATGACTCAACTCGATCAATTCGTTGACACAATTGTGAAAATAAACTGTTTATTGATGACGAACAATAAACCATTGTTCATGAAGAAACGATTGTTTGCGGTGTTCATAATGAAACACTGTAAACAATTCCTAGATTCACTTGTTCTTCTACCACTTTTTCTACATTATTTTCCATATTCTATAATCTGCAACACTTGCATGTGATGAAGACAAGCTTATATTTCACATGATATGCAAAGTTCGCATCAACAATGTCTTCAAAAACAGTGACAATCCTCTGAATGTTCTATTTTGACAAGAATTAGGCTGATTTAGAGTGACTTCGGTCGCCTTTTTAGATTATAAAATATAATGAGTGAAAATGTTTTCTATAAAATTTGGGGGTAAAATGTTATTTCTCCTTAATAATTGTTAAAGCGTTATGAAAGACATTTTTGTATTTTCAGTTTATTTATCTGGAAAATTAAGTAATTTCAATAACAGTGCATGATGGAATGTGGGAAAATGTCATGTTTCAACCTTAAGGGTGGGTGACCGAAATTGTGACATAATTTGGTGGGAAATAGTATTCTTCCTTCTTTAGATGGCAGTGAACTCGCAATTTCAATTTCTACGTGCGACTACACCTGATTGCTGTTCCACTCTTGCATTTATTTTCAAGCACCTTTACGTGGCATATTAATTGCTACATAAATGAAATTAATATCTAATCTTTATTAATAAATTTCATCTTATGTAGTTTACAAAACAACAAATTGAAGCCTTTTTAAAAATAATTAAACAATTATAAAATAGAAAAAATTTTTGTTTCATGAGTTAATAATAAAATGTCTGATTGTTGTGAACGAGAGAGAATTCAATACAATGTCACTACTGGACGTGTTACCAAATTGTCCCTCAATTACACTATGCAATTCAAGTCATAACAACTTTTCAAATTTCAACTCTAAATTTGTCCTTGTTTCATTCTTTGGAAGAGCTAAAAAATGTTTCATTCTTTTGAAGAGCTAAAAAACTTTGATTTATCTGGAAATTACTTCGGAGGTTGGCGTGAGAATAAAGAATAAAGGTATGTATATTATTTAAGTAGTTAGCTTAATAAATATGCTCATATTAAATTACTTTTGTAACACTCGAGCAAAAAGTATTTATATTATCTTAATATACATTCAGTCTATCGGCCATACAAAAAATTGATGTCATGGTTGCTGACATTGTTAATTAAATTATAAAATATGCTTATTATGTGCCAAAGGATTCATTCATATGTTGATGGATTAATTGATTTTCTTTGGAGAATAAATAAATATCTAGAGTAAATTATAAATATAATTTGTTAATATTAATATTCTCAGGAATTGGTTGTTGTTGTTTTTGTCACTTTTTTTTTTTAAATTAAAACTTAATAGTATTTAGTTAAACAAAATATTTAATAATTATAATACAAAAATGTGTTTGGTTTTTTAAATTAATACTGTTTAAATAAATTTTTAATATTTATATTTACTGTTATAACCTTATCTTTATAATAATAATAAATAATATTTCTCAATGACAAGTTGTATAGATTTTTACGCAAAAAGGTAATAAGAATTGATGTCACCCCTCACCATTTTTCTTCCTTCACGTGCTTGCAATAATAAATTATTTTTCCCACTTTTTCTTGACTTGATAAGGTGGAAAGTCACTTGGATATATAACATATCTCACATCTCAAAAATCATTTAAGAAGTTACCTAAATTTGAGAAATTTAGATACAACAACAAATAAAACAAAATAGATAAGTGTTAGTGGCCAAACTCCCCCTTGTTTAAACTTTAACTTTTTTACTTACAGTAATACACTACATGAACTTCAAGTTTAGCATGTTACTCTAAACTTCAAAATTCATTAAAAATCCCTCAATATTGCCCAGTTTGCATCAAAATCCATAATTCTGTACCAACACAATCCAAACTTAACGAAACTCAAACAAATTTTCACACCAGGCCAATTAAATCCATCATATTCAAACGTAGACCTGAAATCCCAAATTTTCTTCATTTTGCTGACATTAAATATTCCAGGCATAAATAGTCAAACAAAGCCCACCGCCGCCGCTCCTTTTGACTTGTTGGCAACCACTCACTGATTCTAATTTCTACGTATACACGCAAGGGTAGCCCTCTGTTTTTCACTGATTCATATCGAAATTAATTAGCTTCATATGTGAGGAAAGAGATGGAACCAATATCAACGGAATCTGATGCTCGTTTTAATTTTCAAGTATGTATTTGTTAATTTAGGGTTAGGAATTAAAAAAATTGCCATTGAGTTTTTTTTAAATGGTAGTGACATTTTTGTAAATAATTAAAAATAGGAAGGATAATTTTGTACTTTAAGTTTAACCAAAAATTCAAAAATACGATAAATGTAAAATATGATGTATAATTCATATTTAATATGAAAAGGGCATAAAATATACGTTTAATATGTTTTAGGGTTAAAAATTCTTTTGAACATGTTTAATATGAGAATAATACGAGAATACGAATAATACACATATTTACTAATCAAGGTAAAATAATGGTACCTCTTGTTCAACAAAATATAATATATGATTTGATTCTTGTATATTAATCAGTTATAATCCATTTACTTCATCTTTATAAGATTATAATTCCTTTTTATACTATATTATAATAATATAAATTGTACGACTTTGCTCAATTCGTCTCCGTTGTGTTGTTTGAGTATCTATCATCATCGTCCCAACATCTCTTGAAGTCCTCTAACATCATCTCGTCAACATCATTGTTGAATCTAGCATTGTGGTTGAGATCGATGAATCGTGCAATATCCCTTGAATGTTGTTCGAATGTGATAAATAGGTAGTCGTTTGAGCATCAAACGAAAGATGAGTGGTTACCCTTCCTTCTTCTTCGGTCGTCGATAAAAGATAGGTGAGAAAAGCAGACTCCGATAGCTGAAGAGAACACCTTAAAAATTTCAAATTCTAAAAAGAAAATAATGACTTTTCAAAGTTGATATATGAGATGAAAACAATTTTCAAAATTTTGAGAGAAAATAAAATAAAATAATATACTTTTAATATTATTATTAAAATAATAATTTTATTGTTAACAAAAAATAATTTAAAAATAAATATTTAAATTTTTTATTTATTATAAGTATATTTTTAAATTTTGATTAAAATTTGAATGAAAAATATGCCCCCTGCCCCCTTTTAATTTGGTTGTCAGTGGAAAAGTAATAAACGTGTAGACGTACAACGCGCTAATTGTGGAAAAGTATCATAATACGGACAGCATGTGGAAAAGTAATAGGCGTGTGGACCCATGACGCGCTAATTGTGGAAAAGTAAGATAATACTGACAGCTTGTGGAAAAGTAAACAATAAGACGGAGCTATAGCTCTGATCACGTGTTGTACTTTTCACATTTACTTCAGAAAATGATGTGGCTAAAATGAAAGTTTTAATTCTAATCTTTAATTTGAGCTTGATTGAATATTAAATTTATTTTTATAAATAAAATAAATTTTAATTTATTAAAATTTGAATAAAAAATTAAATTTATATTTATAAATAAAATAAATTTAAATTTATCTAAACATTTAAATTTAAATTGATTAAGATAAACTCAAAGTTAAATTCAAATTGGGTCGACTGATTCAATTTGATCAAACCTCCTTGCGCAGAGATGAGAGCAAAACTTTTGCACTTCAAGGCTTGCACTATCCTATACCGGCAGACCCTATTGTAAGAAAAAGATTTTTTTTTTTTTTAATTTTTGTAATTGGTGGAAGTTAAACCCGATACTCTGTAAATACACATGATCATACATTCTGATTAAATATAATTTGGATTTTATATTTAAATATTAAATATAAAATCTAAAAAATATATCTGGCGGTCCAATTTATCTCTCTGGCAATTCTTTCGTTGACAATTCAAACCAAATTTTCTTCAATACTCTAGAACCATTAACGTGTCATGCTGACGTGAAATATTCCAGGCATAGATGCAAGCAAAAATGGTTTATAATTTATTAAAACTTCAGTTAATTACTCTACTTTTCACATAAATTTAAGTATTAATTTAATTTTAATTTACTTGTCTGTGGAAAGAAAATTTGCAGTTCAAAATCCAACCACCACCACACCTTTTGACTCGTTGGCAACCACTCACTGATTCTAATTTCTATCTATACACGCAAGGGTAGCTCTCTGTTTTTCACTGATTCATATCGAAATTAATTAGCTTCATTTGCGAGGAAAGAGATGGAACCAATATCAACTGGATCTGATGCTGATGGGAGAATCAAGTGTTTGCTAGATTTAGTTGAATGGTACAAGAACAACTTCAATCCTGAAAATGGTGGAATTCTCGATGAAACCATAACATACCTTCAAACTCTTCAACGACAAGAACAGGTAAACGTTCTTCGGTCCTTCATTATTAAGAACTGAAAGTTTTTATCATACAAAACTGGTTTTGTGGTTTTGGTTTTCTATTTTATTTAATTATATATTCCAAGAGTAAAGAGTAAATATTTAATTGAAATCATGTCAAATAAATTAACTAATTTTTTTTTGTTTTAATTCAAGAAAATAATGAAGTGGTTAATTTACTTAATTATGAGGAATCATACTTTGATGTTAATGTTTTCGATCCTGCTTTGTCTGATCATCTGAAGTGACATAGTTTCTTCCTTCCATTAGGAACTGAAATGTTTACTACAACCGGAAGGAGCAGATCTACAACGTGGGCAGGTTTTTCCATAATGCTACTCTTCATTAATGTTGTATTACGAATAGTTATATGATTTTATATTAACCTATAAGGAATAACACTTGCAATTTTTTTTTTAATTTAATTGAAAACACAAAGGTGATTGAATCTTTAGCACCGCAGGGAGACGCATTTGAATCTAATCCCCATGTCAATGAACAAGTAACCATTTCTCTCTCTCTCTTTTAATTATACAATAGTAATATTTTAGTGAAATTGTTTTCATATAATTAATTATTAAACATATTGCCTCAATTAAAGAAAAATAAATATTCAATTATTTGCTAGTTGGGTTGTCACGTTAAATAGAAAAATAAATAATATTAGTCATTTGCATTTTGTTATTTATTAGATGAAATTTTTTTTTTGTATGTTAACAGGAAATAACTCAATTAAGAGAACAAAATATCAACTTTAAACCTGTTCCAAATCAAGGGATTAATATGGGGGTGAACAAAAAGCGAAAATTGAGGTCAGATGTTTGGAATGACTTTATAAGGTATGAAAATGAAGATAAAGAGATTAAGGCTCGATGTCAACACTGTATGAAAGATTTTAATGGGTCAAGTAAGAGTGGAACTACACACCTCAGAAATCATCTAAGAAGTTGTTTAAAAAATCAAAATAGAGTAACAGATAAAATGAAAATGTTGAGTGTGATTGATCAAGAATTGCTTGGCTCTAATTTTGTGCAAAAAATCATTGAACGATTGGACAACATAGAAGATGATATATTTGAGATTTATACAGAAGAACAAAAGAAATTGCAGAGATATTTAGATAAACTTCCTGGTCGTTTTAATGTAATAATTGAAGAGTCGGTAGACTTTGGTGTTGAGGTTGTGATAATTTGGTTTATTGATGATAAATGGAAATTGAAAACGAGGATTATTCATTTGAGGAATTATGAAGAAACCTTAAATGAAGACTCTCTAAAGTGTTTGATTCAAGATTGGAACATAGATAAAAGAATTTTGTCTATGGATGATTACAGGGAGGATCCATCAGAAGATATGGTACCTCAGCTTACCAATTGGCTTAATGAAAGAGTTTCACTTCCTGTCATCGGGAATTATGAGAGACATCGTCATTTATTATTTGATTTTGAATCGAAAGTAGATAATGTGGCGCGGGAAAGTGATATTATGTCGGAACTGAGGAAACTCAGAGGCTACAGCATGACATCATCAAACAAAGATAAGTTTGACTTAGCGGTAAAACAAGTTGAGTCCATGGGTAAAAAAGTGACTTCCAAATATGGTGATGTTTATTTTCTTTTCGATTTCAAATTGCTTGATTGGGCAATGGGATATAAAGAAGTATTTTGTGAACTGAAGCGCACAGATCCTGATTTCACGTCTTCCAATTTTGATTGGGATGACGCTACTTCACTGCACAGTTTTTGGGTAGTGCTTGAAGACATAGAAAATGATATTAAGAAACTGGGAGATGATTCTAAGTTGGCAAATGAGTGTTTCCCTATGGTTTATCGCTTATTTTCAAAAATGCTACAGTTCAAAAATACTGACAGTCAGTACTTTTGCCTTGCTGCATTATATTGCAGAGAAATTTTTGATGAATATTGCAACAACTCTAAGTTGGTAATTGTAATCACAGTGATTCTGGATCCAAGATTTAAACGAGATATTGTAGAGAAATTCTACAATGAAGTTTATGATAATGAGGGAGACTTACACTTGAAGAAAATCATGGATGATGTTACAAATATTTACAATGAATATGCAAGGGATGTCAACAATTCTTCCATGGTCATAGCATATGCAAATGAGGCTGCTTCATCAAAATCAGAATTCGAGTGCTATTTGACAGATTCCAAGGTTTCTCCCCGTGAAGACTTTGATATATTGGAATGGTGGCACTGCAATTCTCTAACTTACCCAACTCTAGCTATGATAGCTCGGGATTTCTTATCCATTCCTATTGTTGGTGGTATTCATGGTGTTCGTTTTGAGGATGGCTTTGCTGATATTTATAATAGTGATTTGGCTGATGACTATAAAGATACTTTGGCATGTACAAAAGTTTGGTTGAATGACCGTGATTGTATGTAATGAACTTGTTGAAATAAAAATATATGTTTTATTTTTGCCATTCCTTTTCAACAAATAATCGTGAAATTAAAATTAATTAAAAAAAGGATCAATATTTTATAAAAAATAAATATATATAAATGATTACTTTTATAAATAAATTAAAATTACTACAAAAATTACTTTTATAAATATAAGTTATCACCACAAAAATTGATTCCAGTGATTATATTAGTTGCAGAAATGAATGATTGAATTGTTTCAATTGTTATCAAAGAAAAGCCCGTGACTAATCAACAATTGAATTACTTAAATACGACTTTTATTGTTAAATAGTATAAATATTACAAGGATTTTTTTTTGGTTAGGAATTACAAATAAAGATATGTTTGATCAATTGTTAAACGAAGAAAAATAGATTAATGAGCAATGCTATGTGTACCGATTTTTTATACACAATTCATATACACAGTGATATGTCATCATGTAATTAGAGGATTTTAAAACATGTGTTATCATATGATAAAAAAACATTCAATTATATGATAACACCTCATCTATGTACATAAATTGTGTACCAAAAATAGGTATATATAGTTTTATTATAGATTAATGTGTATTTCTTCTTGTATTTTATCATGTTCTTCATAGAACCTCTACTTTTCATTGTTTTAAATTATATAAACATATTATAGTTTTCCATTATTATTTGAATTAATAAATATAAATAAATATATAGAAAAAGATGTTGTAATCCCAAACATAGTTTTACTTTACTATTTGAATTAATATTAAAAATAATATTTAAAACAAAAATTTTATTTAATTATTAAATATAAAATCTAAATAATATTGAAAAAAAAATCTAATTTATTTTGGTGGAAAACACACACAAAAAAAAATTTTTTTGAACACAGATAAAATAAAAATTACACCATCTTCCCAACTTTTAGGACTGATCCAACTATTGAAACAAAAATTGGTTTTATCTAGATCAAGTAAGGCCATTGATCTGGATAAAATCGATTGAACCAATTAGGTTGATCTAATTAAATCATAACATATATGAGTCAATTTCATTTTGGCTACAGTATATTCAAGTAAAACCTAATATACCCCTTGTAAAAAGAATAAAAAGAACCTGGGACACTTAAATAAAACTTTACATTATTTTATCAATAAGCTTTTTATCTTTACATTAAAAACTTAAATAAAAAAATTAAAAAGAATAAAGATTCAACGCCAAATTAAAGATGCCACCCCATGACAATGACCAAAAACCACCAAGCAATTATCACGGCCACTGATCGCCCACCAACATCAGAATTCATATAAAAAGGGAGAGAAAAAAATATAAAGTTTAGGAAGTCCTGAATACGAAGACTTCGTATAATAATTTTCTATGTTAAATGTGCTAATTTTAATCTGTCATGATTATATTCCATTGAATTTGAGTTGTAAAATACACAATCAGCAGATGGATACAATAGTAATTAAGTATAATCTTGATGGAATTAATATCACGGTTTTAATGAAATTAATACTAAGACTTCTTAATTAGCGAATAATTTTATATTATATTATGGCTGTGATAATTAAGAGTGAAGCAAAAAGAGCAAAGAACAGTTTTTTCCCTGCTCTTGGATGTGGCAACCTGAGTGGTGGAAGTTGATATTTTGGCAGGCTGTGTTATTTAATTACATGATCACATATTATCTATATATTTGATTATCTACTTGCGTGTACACCAACCCTCGTAACATTTATTAGTAGCTAATAGTAGATTTCAGAAGGCAACTATATGAAATGAATTTTTATTGGAGGAAAAAAATGTGTAGACAAGTGAGATCGGAGGCTAGAAAGTACAAAAGAATGTATATAAATAATTGAAGCTTGGAGGGGAAATTCCACCCCTCTTCATCCACTAAGCCGGGGTCAACTTATTCACTCTGAGAGTTTGCTTTTAAGTTGATCAATATGGCAAAGTGGAGAAGAAATATATTTGTATTTGACAAACAAAGCTAAGTACATGGGGCAAAACGGTGAGTTCTCATGAAGGCCTTCCAAATAAATGGATTTTTGATGAATTAGAGGTGCTTGGGGGTGCATTGGGGTATGAAGAAGCATTTTGTGAGCCTGAAATGATAGATCCTAATTTCATGTTAATAAATTTGACTGATGAGAGATGATATAAAACAACACTATGGCATATGAGTGTGTGCTGATAATTTGTCCAGAAGCAAATATACTACTGAAAGTGCATATTTGCCAAGGCTTGTGACGTATACGAAATTACTTCGATGGGAAGAACGTAACAAACTAACAATTATTATGTACGTGAAATAGAATCATCTATCAGAGAGAAACATTTATTTGACAAGCTAGTATCTAACACTGGCAAGAATGGCACTACTTGGCAATGCCTATTTCTTCCTTTTTTTTTTTTTTGGGTTAAGTATGTATAGACAAAGAAAAAGGACAAAGAGACTTGTACAATCAAAGCTCGCCGAAACCACGGGTGGCAAAGACAGAGGAGAACAATACGATCAACAAGACAAACTTGATTCTCTCTTGAAAACCATCAAAAGCAGGCCAAAGATAGGATCAAGAGAAAGCAAGCCCAAGGAAAGGAAAAAGAAGACCAAATCAAGCCGAATAAATCAGCAACAGACAGTCATCCCAAAACCAAAACAGACAGCAGGGAAATACAGGAAACCCAACATCCCAAGAAGAAAGAACACCCAAAAGCAGGAGGCATCCCATAGACCAATTGGAAGCCAAAACGCCAAAACAGGCAGCAAGAGGAAAACAAAGACCTCCTAGTAAGGAGAGCAGCCATGAGTGCAGATCATGAAACCACCATAGGGCACACCAGGTGACAGGCAAGCATAGCACGCAAGACAGAAAGCAGCAGACTGAACTTCCAGAGCAGAGGAATGAGAGAGCAGGGCTCCAGGCAACTTGGGAAAAGAGAACTACCAGACACAAAGGCTCCAAAGACAAGGGAGGAGGGCAACAAAAGCAGTAACAGCAGCCAATTCAAGAGCACTATAAGAAAAATGGTTTTTAACAAGAGCAAAACTAGTAGTTAAAACTCCATTTCCCATGGTTAAAGATCATTAACGACAGGAAAAATCATGTCGTTGACCATCGTTATAACCTCCACTGCTAAAAGTATTAATGACAGGAAGAAAAGTCTCATCATTAATATAAATAACAAAATGTATAAATCTTATCGTTAAAAATGGTAATATCAACAATAAATATCTCCATCATTATAATAATATTTACCAGTTCCTATACATAATATCAACGATAAATACCCCGTTGTTATAACAATATCTTCATCACTAAATATAATATCAACGATGAATATCTCTATTGTTATAATAATATTTATCAGTCATTAAATATAATATTAACAATGAATATCCCCGTTATTATGACCATATTTACCCATCACTAAATATAATATTAATGATAAATATCCTCATAGTTATAATAATATTAATAATAAAAATTTTGATTCTCAAAATATGATTATTAACATTGATTATGTTCTAATCACAATTATCTAAAAGTCTCATATGATCCACAATTATTAAAAAAATGAAAAAAAAACTATAAATTTCCGATTATAGTAATCTCTCCCTCTAATCTATATATCACATACAATCAAGTGTTTTATGATTTATTTGTATCTTCAAGTACCTACAAATTGTGAAGAGAGTTGATACGATTAAAATGTGCATAGCATACACACACACACACACACATTTAAACATATATTTTTTTCTCACAAACTAATTATCAAACAAAGTAAAGAAAACCAAAATAGATTGAATCAACTATAATGTGTATCCTACCAAATTAATAATCATGAAAAAAATCCTGCCAAACCACCAAATATTTTCATAAAATATCACAAGTCCTTAACCTCAATAGTATATGACTAAATCCTTCTGAAAAATCTTTGGAAAGCATTATAAACCCAAATTATACTCTAAAAAGCAATAAATTAACCATGTGGGAGCCTAGTCAAACAAAAAGAAATCCCTAATACTCTGAAAAAAATTTTCCTCACACAATCTTGAAACTTTGTATTACACAAAACAAAACATGAGAAAAAGAAATGATTAAAGCTCATGTGTATTATCAGAGTACTAGACATTAGCAAGGAATCCTTGAGGAAGGTGCTAGCATTGTCCTGTACTTGAGTAAAGATTATAGCATATTTACAAATTAATCACTTAATTAGCATGTCCAAAATTTTCAAGTAAAGATCATAGAAAGCAGTGTTAGTTAAGAATTAATCATCAGCGAAGAGGAGCTAACACAATGCTCTAATTACTAAACCAGTATAAATAGATCAATGCATAACCGAGATGTAACAAAGTTTTGAGATACAAACATCTATTCTCTTACAAAAGGCAAATTAGTTTTTGATTTTTTTTTTTTTTTGGGGGTAAGTAGTTTAGGAAGTATTATAAAGAACAGGAGAAAAGGTTCAAACTAGTATACCTCTTAAGCCTCAAGTAGTCAGATCCCACATCAACAAATGGTTGCCAGTGCCCCGAGTCACCAATTTGCATTTTCTTCTCAATAAAGCAGATGCTAGGGCCAGGGCATTTTCATTCACCTGCTGCATATATGCTTTGTCCTTTGAAGTTGCCACTTGTTTCAAGGCTATGGCAATAGCAGCAATGCGATTTTTGTGAGAACCCCCTTGTAATGATGGATGGACAGCAAAGTTTATGTTCTCCTCAAAATCACAATGGTTGTTACTATCACCATGACCGAGACCAAAAAAAAAAAAAAAAAAATAGGACACATGCAATGGAAAAGACACATCACCTATAGTAAACATCATTGTAGTATTTTAAAGCACAATCAATATTCCCAAGTTAAATTTCCTATTATGATAATCTCTCTCTACAGTAAAAATTAAATATTGTTACAAGTAACATAAGAATCCATGTATATCTAGTGTTCCATGCTTGACTTGTATCTTCAAGTACCTACAAATTGTGAAGAGAGATAAACAATGCAAAAATAACTACATAAAGCAAATGAAGAAATGACTGAAACATTACTGTATCAAATATGAACATTGTACCGCCCTTCTTCCATGAGGAAATGAGAGTCTGCATTTAATAGATTAATGAGATCAAGATTATCAAAATTACATTCCCCACAGTCACATGTCTTTTATGTTCACATTTAAATTAATTCCCACACCTGATTCAATTTTGTACACTTAACAGGACCATGTTTGAATCTTTCGGCTCTGCGGCACATTTTGAATGCTATCATTCATCACTGATCATAGTAAGAGATAATCATCAAGGATAATGCAAATATAACTACAAATAATTTTCAATAGTTCACTGCAGAGAGATTTCTATAAAATGCCAAAAACAGAATTTTTAACTTGATTGAAAGGGCTAGACTGCTGGAGCTCTAATGATTACAACAGGATAAAATTTAAACAAAGAAGTGGGTTTTATATATGCTTAACCAAAAGAAAAAAAAAAATTAATGGTTTCTGATCAGCACCTTAGGGTAGCAGTTTTTACCGGCAATGGTCTAACTCTTTGTATTTACCACAACCTCACATGATACTTTTGTCTCTCACATGATACTTTTGTTTGTTAAACAATTTCAAACACCAATATCAAAGCATCAGAGCATTATACTATGCCAAACTCATAAATTGCAAAAATGGAAGAAATACAAAAAGGAAAATATTGTAGAAAAATAATATGAAGAAGCAACATCAAGACATGAACCATAAATGAACAGTCTCCTATCAATAATAATAATATTTTAACCTTTTATTCTCAGAACAACAACAAAGGCACTAATACCTTGGTCATCATTCTCATTTATGTTCAAAAAACAAATACTAGGTGCCAAGCTGTCTATGAATCGTTAAAGGAAAAAAAAAAAGCGATAATATGGACTTGCTTGTTTGCAAAAATGAGAACAACAACATCTCTTAATTCCTTTTCCTGCCAAAAGAGTCAGAAACTTATAACAGAGACTAAGATATTGGATGAAAACTCAAAAAGTATGCATCAGTACGCCATTTAAATAGTCAACAAGGCTAACATGAAGGTAAAGGCACTAACAGCAAAGACTAATTATTTTATTAATTTTCAATTAGAGTACCCAAAAAAAAAAAAAAAACACAGAATGGGGAAACAAAAATGAAAAGACATGCCAAAGCCTGTGATACCTCTTAATAGCTATTATTCATATGATACAACATCCTTAAAATATAAGAAAGGATTGATTAACCAATAAAAATACCAGTAATTATACCTGAAAATTTGCTTCTATATCATATCAAGAATTCAAAGGCTTCCTTTACATCATAATTTAAAAAAAAAAATAGGAGCAAACCCTGGCCATAGTCCATATTAGCTACCAGGGTTTAAAAAAAGCTAAGAGAACGATAAAACCACCAATCCAAATAATAGGATTGACTTTGATGGAACAAAGCTGTTGAAACCTTGAAAAGGATAAAGCCCCGGCATCGAAACCAATCAATGCTGAAACCTAAAAAAACGCATAAAAATGAGGATTTACCAATTTCGGTTCGATTCTCGGGCAGATATTGTTCTCGTCGTCGTCTGTTGGTCGGTCGCCCTCTCATTTCGTCGCCTGGTCTCCGTCAGTCGGATTTCGTGTCTCCTCATCGTCCGTCGATCGTTCCTCATCTTGATTATCATAGCACAGTCTCGTTTGTTCCTCTTAGTCGGTCGCCACTCGCTCGGTCGTTGCCGATCGCTGATTTTGTAAGATTTCAGGGATAATGCACTGGGTTGGGAGAGAACGGAGTGGAGGTGGAGAAGGGAAATTGGAAAATTAATTGGAGATTGTTTGCAGACGTGGAATGGAAATTGATACAGATATTTTGATTTTGTAATGGTAATTAAGTTCTTTTATATCTTTTAGGGAAAAGGACGACGTCCCACCCGAGTTTTACCCCATTTTCAAAAACATACCATAACAGTTCAAAAACCCAAACATCTTTCCATAGACTAACTTCCGTTAAAATTTTTAGTTATAAATATGGGTAAAACATTCATTTTACCTTTTATATTAAAAATATATAATTTATATCATTTTTCTCCTAAGATTTTGAAAAGTGATATTTCAACCCAATCTCTCAACTTTAAAAAAGTGACATTTCACCCCTACAAACCCTTATGGGGCATTTAGTTTGGGTAATATTTTATTATCAAAATAGAAAGATTACCTTGAAGATAAATTACTTAAAAAATTACTAGGTATAAATGATTACTATGTTTGATAAAATTTGATAGATATAAATAATTATTATGTTTAATTAAAGGTAATAAAAAATTACTAGTAAATTATTTTACTTAAATGCCCTTGAATATAATTATTTTTAAATATTTTTCATATTATTTGTCATATTAATTAAAAATAAAGTTATTTTTGTCTCAAAAAATTAATAAATATTAATATAATTATAATAAAAGCAAGATTACCTTGGTAATATTTAAATATCTAAGGTGAATGTGGTAATCAGATTACCACTTATATTGCCTGTCACGTCAGCATAAGTAATAGAAAATTACTGTAATCTTTTATTACTGACAAATCAAATAAGGGAATAAAAGATAGATTACCAAAGTAATTTTTAAAACTCATAACCAAACGACCCCTTCGGTTTTCTTCTCTCCGGCGACAATGACCGCAACGACAATGACAACAACCACCATTCTCCTCCCTTCTCTCTCTACAACCACCGACACCTTCTCATGACAAACAAAGAAACACAAGCGCAATGAATTGGAGACGAAGAAGTTTTCATCGTGTTTTCCTCCCTTCTCCCTTAGATCCACCATGTTTTTGTCGAATCAACTCTAGACGAAGTTTCTGTTGTGTGATTCATCTTTGTCTGAAGTTGAATCGACTAAAAACAAAGTTAATGTTGCTTCGTCACACCGGTGCTAGAGAAGCCGAATTCCTTCATCTTTGATTTATCGAGACGATGCTTCTTTGTTAGTCTTGGGATGTCATTAGTGGTGGCAGAGAGAAACTGGAGCAGAATGGTAGTTGTTGTCGTCGCTGTTGCCGGAGAGAAGAAAACCTAAGGGTGAAATGTCACTTTTTCAAAGTTGAGAGGTTGGGTTGAAATGTCACTTTACAAAATCTTAGAGGAAAAATGATATAAATTATATATTTTTTAATATGGAAAGTAAAATGATAGTTTTGTGATGTCGTCGGTGGTGGCAGAGAGAGAAGGGAGGAGAATGGTAGTCGTTATCATCACCATTGTCGTCACTATTGTTTGAAAGAAGAAAACTTAAGGGTTTGTAGAGGTGAGATATCACTTTTTCAAAGTTAAGAGGTTGGGTTGAAATGTCACATTTCAAAATCTTGGAGCAAAAATGATATAAATTATATATTTTTTAATATGAAAAGTAAAATGATTGTTTTATCCTTACTTATAACTGAAAATTTTAGCGGAAGTTAGTTTATGGTGGGCATTTAGGTTTTTAAACTGTCGTACATATACTTTTGAAATTGAGCTAAAACTTGGATGAAAAATAGTCTTTTCCCCTATCTTTTAACATAAAAGATCATCCTCTGGAGCAGCACCAAACTACATCAAATTGGAATTCAAAAAATAGATGTGCTAATCAGGCTCATTCTAGTTGAGCCTTTTAATTCGCTCGAATTAGTTTGGTTTAAATAGGTTTAGATTTTGAATTACGCTGATATGGTTTCAAAGTCTACTCGATTTGATTTGATTCACTCAAATGTGTTTAATTCAAATTTAAACTAAACAATTTGACTTATTTTTTAAATTGAGTTAAACTCCCTTTAATTTAGATTCGATTTGATTTTAAGAACTAGTTGACCCTTTTGCTTTGAACTCATATCAAATTTGAGTCAAATCAAATTAAATTAAACAAACTTTCAAAATTGAGTTAAGTTGATTCGGGGCAAGTCTTACTAATGATGGCAAACTTATGAGTTTTTTAATGAAAATTTTGAGAAATCCATTGTTTAAAATTTTAAATTATTTAGTTATAATAAAAATACAAATAATTTACCACTAAAATCATAAAATGACACTTATAATTACAGGAGCTAAAGGCTATTTATTTTGTAATGGAGGAAGTCTGCTAAGACCAGAAAATGCACCAGAAAGAACTAGAAGAACCTGCAAAAAAAAAAAAAAAACCACAGTTAAGAGTAAGCAGGGCGCCTCTTCTCCAAACAGAGGCAATAACACTAGGAGTGATTGAAAATGCAATTAGGCGACCTCCACTTGAACTTAATTTGGTCGTCACCTGCCAGATTCTTCACCATGGACAGACTCGCAGCCCTCTCCCTGATTATGTTGGAGATTGCTTTCACAATAACAGCAGGCTCTTTCTCTTCATTAGAGACACACCGGCGGTTCCTCTCAGTCCAAATGGCATGGACAGTGGCAGCCAAACTCAGCTTACCCATATAATGCTGCAGACTATGTGAAATCCAACTCCTCCTAGCTTTATCAATAAAGTTAGACCAAGACTCAACAATACACCCAATACTAATTAACATAAGGATACTCCAAATTATTAAAGTTATAGCGCAACCAAAGAAAGATGATCAATCGATTCCGCTTTAGATTTACAAAAGCAACATAAGAGGTTATCAACAGTGCCCAACCTCAACAACTTATCTTTAGTTTGAAGCCTATTCCTAATGGCTAACCAAAGAATTACCAAGTGCTTGGGAGTATAACAATTGAACCAAAGAAGATTAGCCCAACTAACGATAGGCTTACAAATTCTCAAGATGTTCCACACCTTTTTAATACTAAACTTGCCCGCAATGTTAAAACCCCACTAGAACCACGCCCCGGCCCCCCCCCCCCCCCCCCAAAGGCGCATTTGAAAGCGTATTTCAAATCTTTCTAAGCTCCTGAGAAGAAGCACAAGGCCAAAACTAATCACCATTTCTAATAATTTTACTCATGCTCTCATATTTTTTGATACCAGAGTTGTTGAGGACCCTTTACCCATACTTTTCAATGAGAGGCTCGGAAGGATACTAATTATTGAACCAAAAAGAGATACCTTTGCCATTCCCCACCACATAAAAAGTATGCTTTCTTACCAAATTTCTCAATTTAAGAAGGTCCCTCCAAGTACAAGAGCCAATTCGGGAAGGCTTGATATCCCAAAAAGACTTCTCTTTGATATTGTTGAAGGATCGAATGACTTAAGAGAAGAGTTGAATTAAACAATTTAAAACTATCTTTAACAAATTAAAAAATTAAACCAATTTATGTAACTTAATGAATGATGGGTATTTTTAATGCAAATTGTAAGTATGTCAAGATACATTTCAAAAAATTCAATATAATCAAAACAACATAATACAAACTATAAGTTTAAGAGAAGAGAAAATTAAACAAGTGATGCATAGTGGTTCGATGCAACTCGACCACTAATTCTTGGTTGATAAAACCCCAATCAAGTTTTTCTTCATAATACAAATAGCTTCCAAGGTGTTATTAACCCTTACAAGTACTAAAACTTACTTTCTCTCGCTAGAAATATCTAATCTCTCCAAGAGTGAACCTCACTTTTTTATAATGCAAACTTTTGTATGAATTCGGAATATAATCTCTCTCACTGAGTGTATATGAAAATTTAAGTTTAGTATAATCCAATACAAATGAAATCAAAAAGTGTATAAACAAAGGTTTTGATTAGAGAAGAGGATTTATAAGTGAATAGCACAGAATTGATTTAGTCTCAAATATATGAAAGTTCATGATGGCAAAAGTCGTTCTCAAATGGATTTGATTAGGGCTATACAGGAGAAAATGAGGAAAGTTACCATTGTGCACAAAACTAATCATTTTAATTTTTCAAAGAACACAAGATTCAATTGACCAGATGTGACATGACACTAGCTGTTAGAAAATTTATAGCACAAGTCGATTAATCGAAAGGAATTCGATTAATTTGATTTTTGAAAGCCAAAATACATGGCTTCTGGATGATCCAATAGCCACTATTAAAAAATTTGGCAGGTCAAATTTAGTCAATCAAATTTTACTACTTTTGGCCCCTGAAGTTTTGAAAAATAATAATTTTCCCTTAAACTTTGAAAAATGACAATTTAACTCATTTTTTAAAACTCTTTCAAAAACCAATTTTGAGATATGAAAATGTAGTTTACAAAACTTTATAATTTTAAATGAGTTATTGAAATTTGATAAAAAATTAGTCTAACTCAATAAGTTTAAAAAACGACATTTTAACTCAAAATTTTGAAAGATATGAAAAATGTCAGTTTAATCTATTTTTGAAAAAACTTATTCAACACCTAAATTAAAATATGATATTTTAGTTCACAAAACTTCATAATTTCATATAAAGCATTGGAATTTGATAAAAATCTGTTTAACTCATTAAATTTGAAAAATAACATTTTAACCCCAAAATGTAAAAGATATGAAACAAATTTTTGTGAGAGCTTTTACTTACAAATAAATATTTTAATCAAAGCAAATGCTTCAAGATTACAAACAAATCTACCTAAACTTGAACTTTTCTTCAAATATTCAGGAATTTTTTACTTAAGTCTTGTCTTTCATTTCTATTTTGATACTCTTTCAAGTGCATAATATAAATTTTTGTAATCTAAACTCACATTCAAGTAAAGTTATTAGTCAATATGCTTAGGGACATATTAGTTTGTTATTATCAAAATAAGAGTATAATAACTCATTGAGTCAACAATAGTTAGCATAGACCTATTTCACCTATACGGACTTGTAATTCTTATTCACAATATTCCATATTTGTCTGGTCATCACCACTTGGTTCCAATCCTTGGTACAAAACATTCCTAAGCCCTTTTCCTTTTTAGGAATACAAATATCCTCTTAAGCCACCTTGACCCTAGAAGAGCAAGAGTCCGTTCTTGCCCAAAAAATGGCTCTAAGCTTACTCTCCATTTCCAAATGAACTTTTGTGGGAAGGAAAAACATAAAGGACCAATAGACTTGAATATTAAACAAGACGAAATTTATAAGAGTGAGACGACCCGCGAAGGAGAGAAATTTACTTCTCTATGAATTGATTCTCCTACAAATTTTATTAATAAGAGGCTGACAATCATTTCCATTGATTCTAAAAGAGCCAAGAGGAATTCCAAGGTACTTGAAAGGAAGGGTTCCCTCAACAAAGCCTTTGTCCCTTAAATAAATCTTGATATTACCATCCCTCCTATTGAAGCAATAAAAATTGCTCTTGAGCTTGTTAGCTTGTAATTCTGACAAATTACCAAATAAATCAAGGGCATTAAGGAGACAATTAATCGACTTCTTAGCCGCTTTGCAAAAGAGCATAAGGTCATCCACGAAGCAAAGGTGAGATAATTTCAAATTATGGAATTTGAAGGAAGGGTCTAAGGAAGCTTTATTCAAGAGACCAAATAACACCTCCATAGCAATAACAAACAAATAAAGGGATATATAGTCCCCTTGCTTAAGGCCCCTAGAGCGCCCAAAAACACCAACAAACTCCCCATTCACATTAATGGAAAACCAAGGCGAAGTAAAGAGTTTGACAATCTAGTGAATCATTGAACTAGGAAAGTCAAGAACTTTAAAAGAAGCCAAGAGAAAATCCCATCTCACCGAATAATAGGCTTTTTTAATATCAATCTTTAGAGTGCAATTTTCTACTTTCCCCATAGATTTATGGTAATTGTTGAAAAGATCTTGGCATTATAAAATATTATCCCTTGTTTTCCTACCTCCAACAAAAGCCACTTGATTTTGGCTTATAATGAGAGGCAACACTTTCTAGATTCTATTAGCCATGATTTTTGTAGTGCACTTGTAGATAGTATTGCAACAATAGATAAGCCAAAAATCATTACAGGTCGAGGGATTAAGACATTTCAAGACAAGGGCAATAGAAATGCAATTAATTTCTTTAAGGAGCTCCCTCGAAGAGAATAAATCTTCAATAGCCTCTACCACCTCCTCCCCAACCACACTTTAAACCTTCTTAGAGGACAAAGCTCCAAAACCATCAGGACCCAAGGCCTTATTATTAGAAAGGCTAAACAAAGTTTTTTCAATTTCATCTTTGGTGACCTCATCCGCTAACATCCTAGCCAAGTCCATAGGAATTTTGTTGCCAATAACCTTACTAAGGCCATCCAAACCACTATGTCGCTCCTCATCTTTAAAAACAGATTCAAAATAATTGACAAGCTCCTCTTTAGTGATAGCTTGGTCACTCACCTTACTACTGTCCATTCTAGAAAGCTTAGAAATTTTGTTGATATTTCTTTTCCCATTAATACATTTGAAAAAAAAAACTTGTCTCAGTGTCACCTTCCTTAAGCCAACAAATTCTTGATTTTTGCATAGCCAAGGATCCCTTTGCCTTGTTCAACTTGATGTATTTTTCAAACAAAACATGCTCTAAAGAAATCAACTCACCATTGAAAGGGTCATTCCCAAGTGATCTTTGGGCCACAAAAGTTCCTCTCTAGCCTTTTTTATCTTTTCGGAAATATTCCAAAATTCTTTCTTATTAAACTTCTTTAACTCCACCTTTAAGATTTTGACTTGGGAGACCACATGAAACATCGGAGACCGCAACACGCAAGAATTCCAAACTTTCTTCACTAAAGGAATGAAGTTTTCATGCTTTGCCCACATGTTGAGAATTTTGAAGGGAATCCTTCTTCTTCTCTCCACAATCCCACCTGAAACAATACAAGAGCAACGATTTGAGAGAAAGTCAGGCTCAAAAGAAGCCACTGAATTTGGAAAAGCGCACAACCAAGCCTCATTCACCAAGGCTCTATCAAGCTTGCAACAAATCTTTCTATTCCCTTCCTTTTTATTTGACCAAGTGAAGAGATTACTCACAAAACTAAGATCGTCAAGGTTAACTTCATTGCACATATTATTAAGATCATCAACATAGGAGTTTCTACCATTAATCCCACCGCATTTTTCCAAATCAAAGCAAATAGAATTAAAATCACCAATAACAAGCCAAGGCACATCTTCAGTGAAGTTAACATTTTCCATAATTTCCTTCCAAAGAGCTTTCCTTTCGGAAGGAGAATTAAAAGCATAGACAATGGTGCAAAAGAAGTGAAGAGGAGACCCATCAATCTTGATATCACACAACATGGATTGAGATGACACTCTAATGGCATTAAGGGTCACTTTATCCTTATTCTACCAAATCCAAATTCTCCCCAGTCCATGGTGGGAAAAATTATTACAAAAATCCCATTTGTCACTAAAATTCTTTTTAATTTTTTCAATATTATCACTATTAACTTTAGTCTCTAAGAGACAAAAAATGTCCAACTTTAAATCCAAAAACCATTTGGAAATATCTTTTTGTTTTAGGGAAGAATTAATTCCCCTAATGTTCCAACATCCAAGACTAAACATGATTAAGATGAGGAGAAGATGTGGTACCCGATACAGCCAAAGCCTTCACTTTCTTTTCCTTCTTCTTACTTTTCTTGTTTTCCATAGGCTCCTTTTGATCAACCATAACAAGCTTTCGGAATTGGAGAATGGTCGGAGAAGGAGAAACCTCAACAAAGTTTTTATGATTTGCATCTTCATTGTTGCAAGTTTCACTAACATCGGCAGGAGATTGCGCCTCTGCAGGAAACTTGGGCAGGGAAATAGTTACTGATCCTTTAGAGGGATTTTTTATTTTTCCCTTTTTGATCTTAGGCGACAAAGGACCAGGAGGTTCATTTTCCAGAGAGTCGCTCCCTTGCTTCTGCACCGAACACTCCCTGGATTTCCCCATGACATTTTTAGCATCAACACCTTTTTCTTCTTTGTCTATAGTTTCCATTGACAGAATCTTATCCTTCCCAACAACTATCTGATGGTAGCCGTCGGAAATCTTATTCTTATTTTCTTTATCACCCCCCTTCACATCACCGTCTGATGCCTATTTCTACTCCCAGTTTTACTTCAGATTCTTGCTATTTGAGTTCTGAACTTTATAACATTTTTCATCATGATGATGTTGAGTTGGAAAACGCTTTGGACTGTACAAAAAGCTGGCTGAAAAGCCCTCAAAATTACCAAGTTGATTATATAAATAAGTTTTCTTTTTATTTTTTAGCTTCCTATTTTAGGGCAGCCAACGATTAATTGGAAAAAGACCTGGATGTTTTTAAATGATTGCTCTTGTAGTTATTTTAATATTAATGCTGCAATTATTTCGACCATAGAGTTGAACTAAATCAAATTTATTAAGTCAAGAAAAAAACTTATAAATCCCAACTTCATATTCTTAGAAGCACAAGACAGAAACATGTTCCCATATTCTGTTTTTATTAACAATAATAATAATAATATTATTATTATTATTTTATAAAAAATAGGCTATGAGCAATATTATTGTTTGGTAACATTTCTAATTCAATGCCTAGGTATTAGTATAATATTACCTTGTACTATGTCTTAAAACAAGGTAAGAAAACCAATTATTATGTGAGAAAACCATCACATGCCTCAACATTTACTATCAACTACAGTATCTCAATTTGACCTACTAATTGGGTCTACCAAATTGGGTCTGATTTTGTTTAAGTCATGACTCTTAAAAAAAGTTAGGACCCAGGGTACTAAACTTGCCCATTCGAGTTTTATATTTTTTTTATTCAAGCCTGATTCATTAATTTCTTAGGTGTCTAGCTTTTTTTTTTTTAATTTTTTGGTAATTTTTTAGGTTTCTAGCTTGTTTTGTGCCTATTTTGAGTTTGTTTATGTTACTTCAAAAAGCTACACAAACACCTTACAATCTCTTATAAGTTTAAAAACCTAACAAATATACCTGTACCCTCAATGAATTTTTGGACTCTGTCAAGCCTCAGGCTCAAACAAAGGATTTTGAGCTCGAATTGGTCACTATTTGAGATATTCTAAGCAAATTTTAGGTGAAGAGTTTGATATAATAAAGAGCAATGATATATACACTTAGTTTTGAGTATTCAATCAGATATTTAAACTATGTATTATTATCTAATTGGATGTTATTTTATCTTTAATTTAAAATTATTTGATCATATAATGATACATCATTTTAATATCTAATTGGATATTCAAAATTAGGTGTTCATAGTTTTGTTATTTGTATAACCTGCAAGGTATTAGTTTAATTTCCTTCACTTCCTCAAAGTAGCTTGTTTAATTTATTTTCCTTTTAAACATCTATTCATTTGGCTATAATTCTATCGAAATTTTGTTTGATTATTTTCTTTATAATAAATAAAATTATATTTGGATAACGAATATTAAAGCCCAAATCAAGCCGTCCCCACCTGACTCGGATTGGACTGCACAAGCGGAACCAGAGTTTCTAATTCCAAAGAAAAATGCTTAAAAATTAGGGGTAGTTTGGCTTATAACAGAAGAAGAGTACCTTTGTGTGTTATCTTTTCATTATTTATATTATTTTTTATTTATCAATAATTTTTATTATAAATAGTAATATAGGTAAAATTCTAATTATTATTTTTACATTAATAAAGATATTTTGATTTTGTTACAATTTTATTTTGATTTATTAATTTTTTAAGACTAAATTTCTTTTGTTTTTAATTAAAATAACATATAATATAAAATATCTTTTAAAATAATTATGCTCAAGAATATTTAAGTATAATAATATCTTAATATTCTTTTATTATCTCTAATCAAATATAATAATTATTTATAATTATCAATTTTTATCAAACATAATAATAATTTATACTTAATAATATTTTAAGTAATCTATCTTTATGTTAATATTTTATGTTTGATAACTAAATATTATCGAATCAAACACCCATAGGTTGTTAATTAATATAATCGAATTGATTTTTAAATGGTAAATATAAAAAATAAGTTATTTAAAAAATCAATTTAAATATTAATTAGAAAGTGTAGTAGAGTTGATTTTTCGCTTTAGTTACGGTTTAGGTTTTCTTTTTTTAAATCACCAAATCAAACTAATTTAAAAAAAAAAATTGAACAAAATATTAAATTTATTTTTGAAAATAAAATAGGATAATTTATTAAAATTCAATTTAAAAATTGTTAACCAAAAATTTGATTTAATTAATTAATATTTTTAATTCAATTCAAAATTAATGAATTTTTAAATTAGTTTATTTCAGTCAGGCCAAAAGATTTATTCTCACTCAAAATTTACTTTTTTCTCAAGTTTCTATATATTATCTTTAAAAAACCCAAATGCCCACTATAGACTGTTAAAGTTAATCAAATTTGTTTTTTATAAGGGTAAAATTATCATTTAACCCACGATATTAAAAATTTTTTTATCTCATTTTCTCTTTTTAAACCGTAAAAACTAACAATTCTCCTTTAAGCGTAAGTTTTAAAAAATTACATACTCTCCCATAGAGTTTCAATTTTTTGATGAATTTTCTAGTGAATGATGACTTCTCAATGCTTTCCTAGTGATGTCTCTCACTATCTAGCGTTGTCTCTTCTTTCCAGCCATCTCTCCTAGTGTCACTCATTCATTTGGATGATTAACTAGATGAATTGTCTTCATTTGGATGATTTGTTATCGTCCAAACGAAAATAAAGTCGTAATTGGCTTCATCTTTGCTTGGACAATGATGGATCATCTAGATGAAGATGATTTGTATGGATAAATCATTTATTGTCTAGACTAACGATTTGTCTGGTTCGTCCTCAAAACGAATGAGTGATGCCGATAGAGATGATCGAGAAGGAGAGACAACATCGGAGAAGGAGAGACATCATCGAGAGAATGCCAGAGAAGCCATTGTTCCTTAAAAATTTTATTGAAAATTTGAAACCCTAAGAAGAAATATGTAACTTTTTAAAACTTAAGTATATGAGACATTGTTAATTTTTAGAGTTTATGGAGAAAAATTAAAAAAAAATTTAAAATTAACAGATGTAGTTAACGTTAACACTTTTTTAATAAGTATTTAAGATTTTAAAAGATAATGGGTGATAATTTGAGAAAAGAGTAAACTTTTGCGAGATATCCTTTGGTTTTAAAATATTACACAACTTGCATAGATCAACGTGATTGGAAGAGTGTGTAGACAATTGCCACAAGGAGAGACAATGAGTTTTTATTCCATTTTTAATTTGTTTGTCTATCTAAAATAAGTCACTTAGTGGCCACCACAAAAGTAACCCTAAGTCCGGTCTAACACTGACTGAAGGGTCCCTCTTGTTTTCTGATTCAAAGGCCATGGAAGCAATATCCATGGGATTCGATCCTCGTCTCTATTTTCAAGTTAAGTGTTTGTTTTCTCATTCATTCGTGTTAAATCCATGCTTCTTTCTAATACTTGTGTAGTTTATGTAGGTGGGAAAGATAAAAATCAGTGAGGGAATAAAATGTTTGTAAGATTTGGTACAATGGTAGAAAAACAGCTTGACCCCAGAAAATGCTGGAATCCTTGATGAGTCCATATCCTACCTTCAATCTCTTCAACGACAACCACAGGTAACCTTACTTACAATCCGTCATATTTAAAAGTGTTTTTGTGGTTTTGGTTTTCTATTCAAGTACACTGTTTTCAACTATTAGCATCTGGGTCCTTGGATTGAGCTGAAATTGTTCAAATCTGAAGAACAAATATGCCACTTAGTGTTTCTTGACCAATGTCTCCTTCCTTGCTAGTTTGACTTGGTTGCCTTAGATTTGTTTAAAATGAGTCCATTCAGTTTAATTTTATATTTCTTTTATTGGGTATTAGGTGATAGAGTTTATGCATATTAACAAAAAATCATTGAAATAAAAGGACAAAATGACAATTTTAGAACTGCTCTAAATGAAGAGATTGTGTTGGATGCAAATTTGGAGAATTCACCATATTTCAAACGAAAAAGATAGTCAAATGATTGGGATGAATTCACTTTTATAGATTTAAATGGGAAGAAAATGACTTTGTGTAAACACTATAAGACAAATCTTATAGTAACAAGAGTAAAACCATATCTCTCATATGTCTTTTAAAAAATGTCTTGGTTTGAGAGATTTACTTGAAATAGCAAATAAAACAAAAGAGGAAAGTGTTATTGATTGAAAACTGAATGACTTTGATTTTGTGCAAAAGATTATTAAGTATGGGCTAAACGGAATAAAAATGGTATTTGGAAAAACTTCGTGGATATTTGGAAAAACTCCCATTTGTTTTTTTTTAGCTTTTGATGTGTTTTTCACAAACTTATTTGGCTATCAAAGTCCGATTTATTGATGATAGTTGGGAATAGAAGGCCTCGGTTATCTGTTTGGAAGAAATTATATTCGACACATATGAAACAATTCTTAAGCTTTTGCTTGAGAAATTTATCATTGACAAAAAGATATGCTCTAGATATTTCAGTGACTTCAGCAGTGTTGAAATTAATACGATCAATGACATTTTTGAACGGGGTTCACTTCCTATCATTGGGAACTCTCTGCCAGTTGTTTCTTTACTGGAACATCTTGAACATCATGTAATACAGGGTGGATGGCGACACATAATTTTAGATAAAGTGAGGAATCTTTTGGGCTATGTCAGGTCTTCAACAAATGGTAATAAGTTCCAATCTTCTGTTACAAAGGCTCTATCCATGGGCAAAAAAATTGCTTCTCAAAGTTTTCCTACAGAGCATGAGAACGTGTATTTGCTTGGGTGTGTGATTGGATATAAAGAAGCATTTTGTGAACTGGAGCATATAGATACAAATTTCAACTCAATAAAAATTACAAAAGAGGATTGGGATAAGACAATTGCATTGCACCGCATTCTGAAAGTGGCAAAAGGTGCTTTCCGTAGCTTGTTTAAAGGCAAAAAAGCTGCACTTGTGCATCTCCAAGTGGTCTTTGACATTTATTTTAATTTGCTTCAATGGAAAAACAGTGATGATCATTATGTTCAAGGGATAGCATCAGGGTCAGGTGCATTTTGTGATCATTTGTGGAACACTTGTAAAGTGATGAATGTAATTCTTGATCCACGTTACAAAATGGATTGCATAGAACAGTGGTTTAAAGAGAGTTATGACAATTTGGCGGACACTTACCTTCAGCAAATTATTGAAGTTACTAGGAATGTTCATATTGAATATGCAAGGGGCATCAACTATGGTGATCGAGCTATCTCAAGTGCTTCACCAGAATGGAACTCAATAGCTATTTCAAGGATCCTAAAGTTCATTCTGGTGGAGAGTTTGACATTTTAATTTAGTTGTGTCTCAATTCCTTCACACATCCCACGCACACAAGGATTGCACAGGATTTCCTAATGGTGCCTAAATTTAGGGGATTTGATTGTCCCGTGGTGACAGACTAGTGTTGTTACAAACAAAACTTTGGTTGTCTTATTGAATATATTAAATTTAGTATCTCATGCTTCTTGAAAGTTGAATCCCATTTAGTGATGTTGACATGTTACTTTGAATACAATTGAAAATTTGCCGCTGCATTTGGCAAATGTTAATTTGAAACACCTGAAATATTGTAGTGCATATGTATTTATACAGCTCCATTTAAAGTTTTCATTGTTTAGTTTTTGATTACTTACTATGAATACGAACTCATTCTGCTCATTTGGAGATTTAGAAACAGGAATTATCATCATAATGTTGATTATGTTTCCGAATAAAAAATCAAACCTTCAGTAAGAATCAAAGTGTATCAATTGAAGAGACGTGTACCTGTTCAATTACTAATAATCAGAAGTGTTCCTAATTGATAAGATTCTTAGAACTAAAACGGTACAGTTTCAATGAGATGCACTTCCAAAAATAGGCCTACGCCGCTATTAGCGTCAAGCACTGGATACCATTTGTAAAACATGAAATAATAGTTTGCTTTGTGCTCACCGTATGGCTTGGTATGACCCTCTAGGACTCTTACACCTGTTTATGTAAGTAGAAGGCTTTTTCGCTTAGAGTTTGATTCTAACCAAGTCACAATCACGTTTGAACACTTTTTAGTTTGAGTTTAGTTTAAATAAAAAATAGTTTAATTAGAGTCTGGTTCGATTGTTAAGTTCAAAATTCAAAGCTCGATATGAGTTTATGATTTAAATTCATGATTAGCATTTATGGTTCGGATTCGTAGTTTGAGTTCATAGTTTATTAACAAAATAACATTATTTAATCTAATAATATATAAAACAATGTTATTTTGATTATTGTTTAACATGGTTCGAATCGAATCATGAGTCAAGTTTGAATCAAATTGAATTATCCACTCTATTTGCAAGTCAAACTGAATTAAATTCCAAAATGAGACGGTCCTTTTTTGTTCGAACTTGGTTTGAGTTCAGTTAAACAAATTTGACTTGGGTTGAACTAGTTTTCAATAATCCGCCCTCATCCCTCCTATCCGATGTGAGTCAAATCGCCTTTCACAAACTTTTGTTTTCGGAGCCCCTATGTAAAAGTAATTATTACCAATGTGTTACCACAGCTTAAAGAATAGATAATATATTTCTTTCAGTTGAATTTATAAATATTGATACTTTTGTTGTATTTTGAAGTGGGGCAAGATCTTTTAAAGCTCAAAAAAGGCTTGGATGAAAACAAGAATTAATTTCAAAATTATTTGAAGATAAATATTTTTTACCTTTATTGGTGTCTTAATAAATTCATGGATTATGCTATTAAAGAATATACGAGTAAATAGTAAATTTCTTCAAGCTCCATATTAATAACAAATTTTAAAAACAATAATAAGAAATATTTAAATATGGTGAAACTAGGCAATTAACAGGGTGATAGAAACTGATATATTTATTAATTATATTAATTTTTTTTTTGATATTTTTCTCAAGTACTAAATTTTGTCCTATGAACTTTTTATATTGAAAAAAAAAAAAAAGACAATACTATGTGATATGTTATGTTGACTTAACAAAGATCTCAATACTAACAATATAGTAGCAAGTTTAGTTTTAAATACCTGTTTAGTTTATCTTATTTAATCCAAATCAATTATAACATGTTCTAGTAATTTAATTATGATTACTACTGCAATTTTAAATTATTTTAGTCTGAAGAACAAAATGCCACTAGGTGTCTCCTTCCTTGCTAGGTTTACATGGTTGCCTTAAATGAGTTGGCATATATCATTAAGGTTAATTTAATTTGTCTTTTATTGGGAACTAGGTTATAGAGTTTATGCATATTAACAGGAAATCATTGAAATAGAAGAACAAAACCACAATTTTAGAACTACTCTAATTGAAGAGATGGTGTTGGAAACAAATATAGAGAGTTGGTAATGTTTTAACCAAAGATTTAAAATAGATTTTGTACAACATTTCTATAAAGAAATTTATGATAATGAGGCAGACTTATACTTCAAGAAAATCTTTGATAGTAATATAAATATTTACAATAAATATTCCAAGGATGTCAACAAGATGGGGAGACAATGAGCATTTCTACGGTATGGAGAGTAGTTTGCATCACCAAAATCAGAGCTTGAATCCTATTTGACAGATTCCAAGGTTCCTCCATATGAAGAGTTGGATATACAAGATAGGTGGTGAGTCAACTCTCCAACTTATCCAACACTAATTAATACCTATTTCTAGGCTTTTTCTTCCTACTCATTTTCATTATTCTTTGAGGAATGATATCTAAAATATTTACAGTGGTGGGTTGGATGATGACATAAAAAATGCTTGGGCATGTACAAAAGTTTGGTTGCAAATATATAATGAAGTTGTTGAAATAAAAATCCATGTTTTATTTATCCTATTTAGTTCTTTCAATTCAATGTTTTCTGGAGCTCAAGTTTGGGCAGCAGGCCTCTTTGTTGCCATTGCAATTCCATTTCCTGCATGTCTCAAGTGTGTTACATGGCTCTTTATGCATCTCTCTGTTGATTGTTTTCTTCTGTAGAACTGACCTTTATATATTCTGTACTGTTCTATCTTATTGTTGCTGTAATTTTCATGTACCTCTATATTGTTGCTGTAGTAATTGTTACACATTCCTGATGGTAAGACTCGAAGTAAGATCCTATAAAATTCCAAATTCAAAGTCAGATATCCGCCTGGAATTTTGTGACATTGACTTGGGGGCTATGTGTTTCATGTTAATTACTTTTTCCTTGTTCTATGTTCAATTTTCTGGATGTAAATTGCTTGACAATTCTCTTATTGTTATTGTAATTTTCATGTATTTCTTATTGTTGATAATTAATAAATCCATAACCACATGTAAAATTCCAGCTTGATTATGTTAACAGAGGTTTATTTTTTATTATTACTGTGATCTCTATTGTTATTACGGCAAAACATTTTTTTAATGTAAATAAATATATTAACTAAGACGACAGGACATCACAACTAACACGGACAGACAAGGCTTGCACCTGAACAAAAGACATAAAACTTTTTTTTTTTTAAGTTTATCAAAGTTCTTATTATGATAGAATTCAAGAGGAGACACAAATCAAACTGTGCATCCCAACTCTACATGAAAGTGAGCATGGAGGCTTGTCCCAAGAGAAAACCATATAAAAAATTTCCACAAAACAATTAAGAGTCCAAGTAATTCATCTGCTAATCATATAGGAACTCAATATCTAAGAAACCGTTTTCTTATACTCTCACGTGTTTTTAGGGAAAACAATTGTCTAATATAAAATTAAGATCATGTTAATAATGTAATTATCTTGTTTTTATATTATTAGAATAGGCATAAATATTTAAAACCATATTTAATTTAGAAATACTAAATAAGATAATCGAATTGTGTATCATATTATATATCAAAAATCTAATTTTTGATATTGTGTATCATATCATAAGGTATGTCTTTTAAAAAATATAATAATAAAAAATTTCAATTAACATATCATCATTTTAAAAAATATCACAAATCGCTCTGAAATTTTAAAATTTCTCAAATACACTTCTATTACATCATCATTTTATCTAAAAATATGTATGATTTGTATCTATAATATATATTGTATTATATGATACATGTCTTATAATACGTCTATTATATTGTATTAATTCGATACATTTTATTATATGTATTATTTTTCACCTATATTATATCTTTCATTGAATACGTATCGTATATTGTAGGATACTGAAACTCATGATACTAAGATATATTATTGCATGTAATTAACTACAAGATCTAGCTTTTTGAAAGTTGACACAAAGATTGCATTTGATGGCATCAGGGTACATATGGTTGTTTCTTCAAAATTTACGCACAAGATCTGTCAAGCTTTGTAAATTCAAAAGCTCTTTATGTCTGTTGAGTTACCTAGACAAATACACCATTTAAAATATGTAACGCTATTAAAAAAAAATTCTACAATTTTTGGTGTTTCTTGCAAGCGATAAAACTATATAAATATATTTTTAAGTACACATATGATATGTTAATATATAAATATTTGATATTGAATTAAATGATAAAATATCATAATGACTTTATATGCTTATACAAATAAGACAAATTAAGTGTACATTGCTGGAAGAGATGTTATTTATGAACAAGCATTTGCATTTATGCAAATTATATATAAATCTAGACACACCCTAGAAACATTTATGACCATCACATACTCCAATATGCACATCTAGTGAGCAACAATATCTCATCATCAGAAGCTCCTCCACTAGGTAAGTAAAGTCATAATCATATCCGACACCTGAAGAGAACATGAGCAGGATAATAAACCCAGCACTACACCTCAAGCTCTTGAAACCATCCCACAAGAAGCAAATGTGCCTCACAAAAACATACACCCCTGATTAGTAAAGATAAAGCAGACATCCACAAACCTAATATATATCAAACAAAAACAAGTATCCCACCACGTATGTTATCAATTTCTTACAACACAATATTATATATGTGAAAAATAATATATATATTAAAATATATCAATTAATGCGATACAATAAACATATTGTATGATATAATATATATCACAGATCTGAATCGATATATATTTTTAGAAAAACTAATAATGTAATAAGGTGTATATAAAAAAATTTAAATTTTTAAGAGTGTTTATATTATTAAAATAACAATGTGTCAATTAGTATTTTTTATTATTATATTTTTTAAAACTCATATTTTATGATATAATATGATACATAATACAAAAAGTTAGATTTTTAATATATGATACAATACGAGACTGGCAAATATTGATCAGCTGTGTAGGCCAATGCATTTCATCAATAGATGCGTATCTGGAATTTTTTTTTTCCATCTAATTAATAACTTCTTCCCTAAATACTTGACTTGGCCTGGAGCTTGGACTGGAAAAGCCACCCTACCTTCATCCCTCTTGTGTTGCATAAATACCAAAGATCAAATATAATTATGAGAAATCCTATTAAATAATTTTTTTAATTGAGAAATAAGATTTTTGTAAAAGATTTTTAAAAAATTTTAAATATACTTAATAACACAGGTAATGATTAAATAATTTTAAATAAAAAAAATAATATCAAATCATATAATAACACATAAAAATATATATCTATTTATATATTCAAAATAAATACATATAATATAACTAAAAATTAGCAGTAGTCTTTGGAAACAGGCCTTTACTCATAGGCTCTTGTGATGGAGCCCGGTTTGGGTTGTCCCTATGCCCGGTCCAGACTGCAAAACCCGTTCCAGACCCTAAGCGGTTTTAGGCATGTTTAACCAGCTTTGTTAAGCTTACAATGGAAGTGAAAAATGCATGCTTACAAGTAGTGAAATAGTTTGGTTCATTTGTGAGGATAAAGATGGAAGCAATGTTCGTTGGATCTGATCCTCGTCTTTATTTTCAAGTTAAGTATTTGTTTTCTCATCTCAATCGTGCTAAATCCATTTGTCTCTCTCTGATAGCTGTTTAATTTCTGTTGGTGGGAAAGATAAAAATCAGAGAGGGAATCAAATGTTTGCAAGATTTATTGCAATGGTACAAAAACAACTTCACCCCAGAAAATGCTGGAATCCTTCATGATTCCAAGGCGCACCTTCAATCTCTTCAACGACAAGTAAAGGTAACCTTATATACTGTCCGTCGTTGTTAATAACTTGGTCTTCTTATCATCACAATACTGGCTGTGTGGTTTTCGTTTTCTATTCAAGTACACTTGTTTCAAATATTAGCATCTGGGACCTTAGATTTTGAGCTGAAATTGTTCAGATCTGAAGAACAAAATGCCACTAAGTGTTTCTACTTGTTTAGACCAAATTAATAAGAAATATTACCCAACATCCCATTTATCATTTAAAATTTTGCCCAGTTTTGAGAAATCCAGATTGTGTAGTAGATAAAGTAAAAGATAGAAGTGTGATTAATCAAAAACTAAATGGCTTTGATTTGGTGCGAAAGATTATGAAGCATGGGCTTAATGGCATAATAGATTATATACTTGATGTTTACAAACTTGAAAAAGATAAGTTGTACAAATATTTAGATAAACTCCCAAGTCATTTTAATGTAACAATTGAATAGTTGAAGAGCCACCACGAAATTCGGTTTAAGGCAGTCTGGTCTATTGATGATAGTTGGGAATTGAAGAAGAGGATTATTCATTTCGAAAATTATGCTTGCAGATCGAGGAGACTTTATGAAGAATTGGTTTCAGAATTGGAACATAGGTAAAAGAATATTGCCTATAGTTGTTGAATATTTTGGCTTTAATCGTGAATCAAAGGTTAATGACTTTATTCGTGATTCAAAGGTTATTAAGCTTGAGAATTGGCTTAATGAAGGAGCTTTACTTCCTTTCGTTGGAAAATATTGTCCATGTTATAGTTTTTTATATACACTTATAAAGGAAGTTATGGTTGAATCTAAAGTTATGTGTGAGCTTTTGGAAAGTGATATTTTCATTGAAGTCAAGACGGTTAAAGACTACTGCACGTCAAAACCAAGCAAATATTGGTTTGAATTAGCTGTAAAAGAAGGCTGTGTCCAAGGGTAAAAAAGTATATAATCTTAGATGTTTTGATGATGACAACCTACTTGAGTGGGTAATGGGATGTAAAGAAGCAATTTGTGAACTAGAACTTATAGATCCTTATTTCGAGTCTTTCAATTTTGATAAATTAACTAGACTGCACAGAGTGTTGGCATCGTTACAAGATATGAAAAATGAAGTTTCCAAACTGCGAGCTTCTGAATTAAATTGGCAAATGAGTGTTTCCCTATGGTTTATCAAGTTTTTTTTTGAAAATGCTACAGTTGAAAAAAAGTAAAAATCTTTTCTTTCTCTGGGTTGCATTATGCTGCAGAGATATATTTGCTGAATATTGTGACAACTCTGAGCTGGTTTTAGTAATCACAGTAATTCTAGATCCATAATTTGAAATGGATGTTGTGGAACATCTCTACAACGAAATTTATGATGATGAGGCAGACACATTTGAAGAAAATGTTTGATGATGTTACAAATATTTACAGTGAATATGCAGAGGCTGTCAACAGTTCTGAATCATTATGCTCTTCAAAACAAGGTGATAGTAGTTCTTCCATGGGAAGACCAAATGCATTTCCACAGAATGCGACTGATGTTGCTTCACCGAAATCAGAACTCAATCACTATTTGACAGATTCTAAGGTTCATCCACATGAAGAGTTTGATGTCCTGGAATGGTGGCGTTACAATTTTCTAACTTATCCAACATTAGCTAGGATTGCTTATGATTTCTTATCAATACCTATTTCTACTTGTTATACTAGTTTTTGTTCTTTGTGGGATGACATTGATGGTATTTATATTACTGGTTTGGATGTCTGACTTAAAATGTGCTTGGGTCTGTACAAAAGTCTGGTTGAATGACTCCGAAAATATATAATGAAGTGTTGTTGAAAATTTATATTGTAATTTTGGTTTCCTATATACTAAATTTTACCCTTTTTAGTATAATAACTATGAAGTTAAAATTAAATAAGGGATATATATATATATATATATATATATATATATATATATATATATGATCAATGTGAGGATAGAAATTATCAATATGGAGATAGAAGTTACAAGCAAATGGTCATTTCATATAGAGAAAAGGACTATTTCCCACCCATTTTTTAGGCCTATCTCAAACTGATACCCACGGTAGATCAAAAACCACTTTTCCCACCCATGACCAAACTGCCGTCTATTTTTTCTGTTAAAGGGAAGGGTAAAATAGTCATTTTACGGTATATATTAAAAAGTTATAAAGTTAATTATTTTCACCCCTCATAGGTTTTAGAAACCAACATTTCACCTTTACCTAAAGTTTTTAAACTTTGAAAAGTAACATTTTCACTTTCAAACCTAGGGTTTTCATATTTTTCAAAATGCAACCGACCCCCATAACTTTCAAAAATAACAGTTTCACCCCGTTCTTCAACTTCATCTTCCGACGTCGTCACCAGCCTCTTCCTTCTCTTGGTGCGACAATGGTGGTGCGAAGAAGAGATTTTCATCTCCCCGTCACACGATGCGACAAAGAGACGGAGATCTCTTCGTCGCACGGTGTTTCTTCATCGCATCGTGCAACGAAGAGATCCACCTAGACGACGAAGGACAACGCTTCGTCGTCCTTCGTCGCTAGTTGCGTCGTCCAGACCCAACGACGAAGTGTCATCCTTCGTCTGTTCTTTCAGATCTGGACGACGCTTCGTCATCCAAATCTGGGCTACGAAGGGTCGTCCTTCGTCGTCCTTTGTAGTAGGAGATGTGAGATCGGTGGAATGCATCGGCCATCGGTGGTGGTTGGAGAAGGACGCAAACTCTAAGGGTGAAATCTAAACTTTTTAAACTTTGAAGATGGGTTGAGTTGTTAGTTTTTAAAACCTAGAGGGGAAAAATGGTGAAATTTTAAAGTTTTGAGGTTTTAAACAGTAAAATAACTATTTTACCCCTCTCCCTAACTGAGAAAATAGACGGCAGTTTGATCATGGGTGGGAAAAGTGGCTTTTGATCTGTCGTGGGTATCAATTGGAGATAGGCCTAAAAAATGGGTGGGAAATAGTCCTTTTCCCTTTCATATAGTAACACATTTGTATGGCCATGGCTGGAAATCATGAGAAAAGTAAAAATGTTAGCTCTGAATCAGGTTTTAATTGATCACAATGAAATAGTGAAGGCAGATTAGAAGAATTTGCAGCTGGCCACCTTGCTGCCACAACTGTTCCATCATTGCAATTCCATTTCCTACAGATCTCAAGTGTGTTACTAATTCGTATTCAGTCTCTCTGTTACCTTTAATTATTCTGTACTGTTTACTTTGTTGCTATAATTTCCATGTATCATTTTTATTTCATTTATATATCTTGAATGTTTGCTTTAACAAATGGTTGCCAGTGCCCCCAGTCACCAATTTGCATTTTCTTCTCAATAAAGCAGATGCTAGGGCATTTTCAATCACCTGCTGCATATATGCTTTGTCCTTTGGAGTTGACACTTGTTTCAAGGCTACAACAATAGCGGCAATGCGATTTTTGTGAGAACCCCCTTGTAATGATGGATGGACAGCAAAGTTTATGTTCTCCTCAAAATCACAATGGTTATTACTATCACCATGACCGAGACCAAAAAAAAAACGGTAGGACACATGCAATGGAAAAGGCACATCACCTATAGTAAACATCATTGTAGTATTTTAAAGCACAATCAATATTCCCAAGTTAAATTTCCTATTATGATAATCTCTCTCTACAGTAAAAATTAAATATTGTTACAAGTAACATAAGAATCCATGTATATCTAGTGTTTCATGCTTGACTTGTATCTTTAAGTACCTACAAATTGTGAAGAGAGATAAACAATGCAAAAATAACTACATAAAGCAAATGAAGAAATGACTGAAGCATTACTGTATCAAATATGAACATTGTACCACCCTTCTTCCATGATGAAATGAGAGTCTGCATTTAATAGATTAATGAGATCAAGATTATCAAAATTACATTCCCCACAGTCACATGTCTTATATGTTCACATTTAAATTAATTCCCACACCTGATTCAATTTTGTACACTTAACAGGACCATGTTTGAATCTTTCAGCTCTGCGGCACATTTTGAATGCTATCATTCATCACTGATCATAGTAAAAGATGACCATCAAGGATAATGCAAATATAACCACAAATAATTTTCAATAATTCACGGCAGCGAGATTTCTATAAAATGCCAAAAACAGAATTTTTAACTTGATTGAAAAGGCTAGACTGCTGGAGCTCTAGTGATTACAACAGGATAAAATTTAAACAAAGACATGGGTTTTATACATGCTTAACCAAAAGGAGAAAAAAGAAATTAATGGTTTCTGATCAGCACCTTAGGGTAGTAGTTTTTACAGGCAATGGTCTAACTCTTTGTATTCACCACAACCTCACATGATACTTTTGTCTCTCACATGATACTTTTGTTTGTTAAACAATTTCAAACACCAATATCAAAGCATCAGAGCATTATACTATGCCGCACTCATAAATTGCAAAAATGGAAGAAATACAAAAAGGAAAATATTGTAGAAAAATAATATGAACAAGCAACATCAAGACATGAACCACAAATGAACAGTCTCCTATCAATAATAATAATGTTTTAACCTTTTATTCTCAGAACAACAACAACGGCAGTAATACCTTGGTCATCATTCTCATTTATGTTCAAAAAACAAATACTAGATGCCAAGCTGTCAATGAATCCTTAAAAAGAAAAAAAAAAAAAAGCGTTAATATGGACTTGCTTGTTTGCAAAAATGAGAACAACAACATCTCTTAATTCCTTTTCCTGCCAAAAGAGTCAGAAACTTATAACAGAGACTAAGATATTGGATGAAAACTCAAAAAGGATGCATCAGTACGGCATTTAAATAGTCAACAAGGCTAACATGAAGGTAAAGGCACTAACAGCAAAGACTAATTATATTATTAATTTTCAATTAGAGTACCAAAAAAATAAAAATAAAAATAAAAACACAGAATGGGGAAACAAAAATGAAAAGACATACCAAAACCTGTGATACGTCTTAATAGCTATTATTCATATGATACAACATCCTTAAAATATAAAGGATTGATTAACCGATAAAAATACCAGTAATTATACCTAAAAATTTGTTTCTACATCATATCAAGAATTCAAAGGCTTCCTTTACATCATAATTTTAAAAAAAATTAGGAGCAAACCCTGGCCATAGTCCATATTAGCTACCAAGGTTTTAAAAAAGCTAAGAGAACGATAAAACCGCCAATCCAAATAATAGGATTGACTTTGATGGAACAAAGCTGTTGAAACCTAGAAAAAGATAAAGCCCCGGCATCAAAACCAATCAATGCTGAAACCTAAAAAAACACATAGAAATGAGGATTTACCAATTTCTGTTCGATTCTCGGGCAGATATTGTTCTCATCGTCGTCCGTTGGTCGGTCGCCCTCTCAGTTCGTCGCCTGGTCTCCGTCAGTCGGATTTCGTCTCTCCTCATCGTCCGTCGATCGTTCCTCATCTTGACTATCATAGCACAGTCTCGTTTGTTCCTCTTAGTTGGTCGCCACTCGCTCGGTCGTTGCCGGTCGCTGATTTTGTAAGATTTCAGGGATAATGCACTGGGTTGGGAGAGACCGGAGTGGAGCTGGAGAAGGGAAATTGGAAAATTAATTCGATATTGTTTGGAGAAGTGGAATGGAAATTGATATGGACAATTTGATTATGTAATGGAATTTAAGTTCTTTTATGTCTTTTCGGGAAAAAGACTATTTCCCACCCAAGTTTTAGTCCAACTTTTAAAATAGACTGTGATAATTCAAAAACTCAAACATCTTTCATAGATTAACTTCCGTTAAAATTTTTAGTTATAGGTATAGTTAAAACAGTCATTTTACCTTTTATATTAAAAAATATATAATTTATATCATTTCCCCCCCAAGATTTTGAAAAGTGTTTTCAACCCAATCTCTCAACTTTGAAAAAGTGACATTTCACCCCTAAAAACTTTAGGTTTTCTTCTCTCCGGCGACAGTGACCGCAACAGCAATGACAACAACCACCATTCTCCTCCCTTCTCTCTCTACCACCGCCGACAACTTCTTGTGACAGACGAAGAAACATAGGTGCAATGAATCGGAGACGAAGAAGTTGTCATTGTGTTTTCCTCCCTTCTCCCTTAGATCCACCACGTTTTCATCGAATCAACTCCAGACGAAGCTTTTGTTGTGTGATTCATCTTCGTCTGAAGTTGAATCGACTGAAAACAAAGCTAATGTTGCTTCGTCACACCAATGCTAAAGAAGCCGAATTCCTTCAACTTCGGTTCGTCGAGACGATGCTTCTTTGTCAGTCTTGGGATGTTGTTAGTGGTGGCAGAGAGAAAAGGGAGCAGAATGGTGGTCATTGTTGTCGTTGTCACACTAAAGAGAAGAAAACCTAAGGGTTTGTGGGGGTGAAATGTCACTTTTTCAAAGTTGAGAGTTGGGTTGAAATGTCACTTTTCAAAATCTTAGAGGAAAAATTATATAAATTATATATTTTTTAATATGAAAAGTAAAATAACAGTTTTGGGATGTCGTTGGTAGTGGTAGAGAGAGAAGGGAGGAGAATGGTAGTCATTATCATCATCGTTGTCATCGCTATCGTTTGAGAGAAGAAAACTTAAGGGTTTGTGGAGGTGAAATATCACTTTTTCAAAGTTAAGAGGTTGGGTTGAAATGTCACTTTTCAAAATCTTAGAGCAAAAATGATATAAATTATACATTTTTTAATATGGAAAGTAAAATGATGGTTTTATCCTTACTTACAACTGAAAATTTTAGCGAAAGTTAGTTTATGATGGGTATTTAGGTTTTTGAACTGTCGCATATATGTTTTTGAAATTGAGCTAAAACTTGGGTAAAAAATAGTGTTTTCCCCTATCTTTTAACATAAAAGAACGTCCTTTGATGCAATACCAAATTACTTCAAATTGGAATTCAAAAAATACATGTGCTAATTACACTCATTCTAGTTGAGCCTTTTGATTCGCTTGAATTAGTTTGGTTTAAATAGGTTTAGATTTCGAATTAAGCTGATATGGTTTCAAAAGTCGACTCAATTTGATTTGATATACTCAAATGTGTTTAATTCAAATTTAAACTAAACGATTTGACTTATTTTTTAAATCAAACTAAACTCAAGTTAGATCGAGTTAAACTCCCTTCAATTTAGGTTCGATTCGATTGTAAGAACTAATTGATCCTCTTGCTTTGAACTCATCTCAAATTTGAGTCAAATCAAATTAAATTTAACAAACTTTAAAAATTGAGTTAACTTGATTTGGGGCAAGTCTTACTAATAATGGAAAACTTATGAGTTTTTAAATGAGAAATTTGAGAAATCCATTGTTTAAAATTTAAAATTATTTAGTTATAATAAAAATACAAATAATTTACCACTAAAATCATAAAATGACACTTAAATGACAGGAGCTAAAGGCTATTTATTTTGTAATGGAGGAAGTCTGCTCAGACCAGAAAATGCACCAGAAAGAACCAGAAGAACCTGCAAAAAAAAAAAAAGAAAACCACAGTTAAGAGTAAGCAGGGCGCCTCTTCTCCAAACAGAGGCAACAACACTAAGGGTGATCGAAAATGCAATTAGGCGGCCTCCACTTGAACTTAATTTGGTCATCACCTGCCAGATTCTTCACCATGGACAGACTCGCAGCCCTCTCCCTGATTATGTTAGAGATTGCTTTCACAATAACAGCAGGCTCTTTCTCTTCATTAGAGACACACCTTCGGTTCCTCTCAGTCCAAATGGCATGGACAGTGGCAACCAAACTCAGCTTACCCATATAATGCTGCAGACTAAGTGAAATCCAACTCCTCCCAGCTTTATCAATAAAGTTAGACCAAGACTCAACAATACACCCAATACTAATTAACAAAAGGATACTCCAAATTATTAAAGTTATAGCGCAACCAAAGAAAGATGATCAATCGATTCCGCTTGAGATTTACAAAAGCAACATAAGGGGTTATCAACAGTGCCCAACCTCAACAACTTATCTTTAGTTTGAAGCCTATTCCTAATGGCTAACCAAAGAATTACCAAGTGCTTGGGAGTATAACAATTGAACCAAAGAAGATTAGCCCAACTAACGATAGGCTTACAAATTCTCAAGATGTTCCACACCTTTTTAATACTAAACTTGCCCGCAATGTTAAAACCCCACTAGAACCACCCCACCACCCCCCAAAGGCGCATTCGAAAGCATATTTCAAATCTTTCTAAGATCCTGAGAAGAAGCACAAGGCCAAAACTAATCACCATTTCTAATAATTTTACTCATGCTCTCATATTTTTTGATACCAGAGTTGTTGAGGACCCTTTACCCATACTTTTCAATGAGAGGCTCGGAAGGATACTAATTATTGAACCAAAAAGAGATACCTTTGCCATTCCCCACCACATAAAAAGTATGCTTTCTTACCAAATTTCTCAATTTAAGAAGGTCCCTCCAAGTACAAGAGCCAATTCGGGAAGACTTGATATCCCAAAAAGACTTTTCTTTGATATTGTTGAAAGATCGAATGACTTAAGAGAATAGTTGAATTAAACAATTTAAAACTATCTTTAACAAATTAAAAAATTAAACCAATTTATGTAACTTAATAAATGATGGGTATTTTTAATGCAAATTGTAAGTATGTCAAGATACATTTCAAAAAATTCAATATAATCAAAACAACATAATACAAACTATAAGTTTAAGAGAAGAGAAAATTAAACAAGTGATGCATAGTAGTTCAATGCAAGTCGACCACTAATTCTTGGTTGATAAAACCCCAATCAAGTTTTTCTTCACAATACAAATAGCTTCCAAGGTGTTATTAACCCTTACAAGTACTAAACTTACTTTCTCTCGCTAGAAATATCTAGTCTCTCCAAGAGTGAATCTCACTCTTTTATAATGCAAACTTTTGTATAAATTCGGAATATGATCTCTCTCACAGAGTGTATATGAAAATTTAAGTTTAGTATAATCCAATACAAATGAAATTAAAAAGTGTATAAACAAAAGTTTTGATTAGAGAAGAGGATTTATAAGTGAATAACACAAAATTGATTTAGTCTCAAATATATGAAAGTTCATGATGGCAAAAGTCGTTCTCAAATGGATTTGATTAGGGCTATACAGGAGAAAATGAGGAAAGTTACCATTGTGCACAAAACTAATCATTTTAATTTTTCAAAGAACACAAGATTCAATTGACCAGATGTGACATGACACTAGCTGTTAGAAAATTTATAGCACAAGTCGATTAATCGAAAGGAATTCGATTAATTTGATTTTTGAAAGCCAAAATATATGGCTTCTGGATGATCCAATAGCCACTATTAAAAAATTTGGCAGGCCAAATTTAGTCAATCAAATTTTACTACATTTTGGCCCCTGAAGTTTTGAAAAATAATAATTTTCCCTTAAACTTTGAAAAATGACAATTTAACTCATTTTTGAAAACTCTTTCAAAAACCAACTTTGAGATATGAAAATGTAGTTTACAAAACTTTATAATTTTAAATGAGTTATTGAAATTTGATAAAAAATTAGTTTAACTCAATAAGTTTAAAAAACGACATTTTAACTCGAAATTTTGAAAAATATGAAAAATTTCAGTTTAATCTATTTTTGAAAAACTTATTCAGACCCTAAATTAAAATATGATATTTTAGTTCACAAAACTTCAAAATTTCATATAGAGCATTGGAATTTGATAAAAATCTGTTTAACTCATTAAATTTGAAAAATAACATTTTAACCCCAAAGTGTAAAAGATATGAAACAATTTTTTGTGAGGGCTTTTACTTACAAATAAATATTTTAATCAAAGCAAATGCTTCAAGATTACAAACAAATCTATCTAAACTTGAACTTTTCTTCAAATATTCAGGAATTTTTTACTTAAGTCTTGTCTTTCATTTATATTTTGATACTCTTTCAAGTGTATAATGTAAATTTTTGCAATCTAAACTCACATTCAAGTAAAGTCATTAGTCAATATGCTTAGGGACATATTAGTTTGTTATTATCAAAATAAGAGTATAATAACTCATTGAGTCAACAATAGTTAGCATAGACCTATTTCACCTATACGGACTTGTAATTCTTGTTCACAATATTCCATATTTGCCTGGTCATCACCACTTGGTTCCAATCCTTGGTACAAAACATCCCTAAGCCCTTTTCCTTTTTAGGAATACAAATATCCTCTTAAGCCACCTGGACCCTAGAAGAGCAAGAGTCCGTTCTTGCCCAAAAAATGGCTCTAAGCTTACTCTCCTTTTCCAAATGAACTTTTGTGGGAAGGAAAAACATAAAGGACCAATAGACTTGAATATTAAACAAGACGGAATTTACAAGAGTGAGACGACCCGCAAAGGAGAGAAATTTACTTCTCTATGAATTGATTCTCCTACAAATTCTATTAATAAGAGGCCGACAATCATTTCCATTGATTCTAAAGTAGCCAAGAGGAATTCCAAGGTACTTGAAAGGAAGGGTTCCCTCAACAAAGCCTTTGTCCCTTAAATAAATCTTGATATTACCATCCCTCCTATTGAAGCAATAAAAATTGCTCTTGAGCTTATTAGCTTGTAATCCTAACAAATTGCGAAATAAATCAAGGGCCTTAAGGAGACAATTAATCGACTTCTTAGCCGCTTTGCAAAAGAGCATAAGGTCATCCACGAAGCAAAGGTGAGATAATTTGAAATTATGGAATTTGAAGGAAGGGTCTAAGGAAGCTTTATTCAAGAGACCAAATAACACCTCCATAGCAATAACAAACAAATAAAGGGATATATAGTCCCCTTGCCTAAGGCCCCTAGAGCTCCCAAAAAAACCAACAAACTCCCCATTCACATTAATGGAAAACCAAGGCGAAGTAAAGAGTTTGACAATCTAGTGAATCATTGAACTAGGAAAGTCAAGAACTTTAAGAGAAGCCAAGAGAAAATCCCATCTCACCGAATAATAGGCTTTTTTAATATCAATCTTTAGAGTGCAATTTTCTACTTTCCCCATAGATTTATGGTAATTGTTGAAAAGATCTTGGCATTATAAAATATTATCCCTTGTTTTCCTACCTCCAACAAAAACCACTTGATTTTGGCTTATAATGAGAGGCAACACTTTCTAGATTCTATTAGCCAAGATTTTTGTAGTGCACTTGTAGATAGTATTGCAACAATAGATAAGCCAAAAATCATTATAGGTCAAGGGATTAAGACATTTCAAGACAAGGGCAATAGAAGTGCAATTAATTTCTTTAAGGAGCTCCCTCGAAGAGAATAAATCTTCAATAGCCTCTACCACCTCCTCCCCAACCACACTTTAAACCTTTTTAGAGAACAAAGCTCCAAAACCATCAGGACCCAAGGCCTTATTATTAGAAAGGCTAAACAAAGTTTTTTCAATTTCATCTTTGGTGACCTCATCCGCTAACATCCTAGCCAAGTCCATAGGAATTTTGTTGCCAATAACCTTACTAAGGCCATCCAAACCACTATGTCGCCCCTCATCTTTAAAAACAGATTCAAAATAATTGACAAGCTCCTCTTTAGTGCTATCTTGGTCACTCACCTTACTATCGTCCATTCTAGAAAGCTTAGAAATTTTGTTGATATTTCTTTTCCCATTAATACATTTGAAAAAAAAAAACTTGTCTCCGTGTCACCTTCCTTAAGCCAACAAATTCTTGATTTTTGCATAGCCAAGGATTCCTTTGCCTTGTTCAACTTGATGTATTTTTCAAACAAAACATGCTCTAAAGAAATCAACTCACCATTGAAAGGGTCATTCCCAAGTGATCTTTGGGCCACAAAAGTTCCTCTCTAGCCTTTTTTATCTTTTCGGAAATATTCCAAAATTCTTTCTTATTAAACTTCTTTAACTCCACCTTTAAGACTTTGACTTGGGAGACCACACGAAACATCGGAGACCGCAACACGTAAGAATTCCAAACTTTCTTCACTAAAGGAATGAAGTTTTCATGCTTTGCCCACATGTTGAGAATTTTGAAGGGAATCCTTCTTCTTCTCTCCACAATCCCACCTGAAACAATACAAGAGCAACGATCTGAGAGAAAGTTAGGCTCAAAAGAAGCCACTGAATTTGGAAAAGCGCACAACCAAGCCTCATTCACCAAGGCTCTATCAAGCTTGCAACAAATCTTTCTATTCCCTTCCCTTTTATTTGACCAAGTGAAGAGATTACTCACAAAACTAAGATCGTCAAGGTTAACTTCATTACACATATAATTAAGATCATCAACATAGGAGTTTCTACCATTAATCCCACCGCATTTTTCCAAATCAAAGCAAATAGAATTAAAATCACCAATAACAAGCCAAGGCACATCTTCAGTGAAGTTAACATTTTCCATAATTTCCTTCCAAAGAGCTTTCCTTTCGGAAGGAGAATTAAAAGCATAGACAATGGTGCAAAAGAAGTGAAAAGGAGACCCATCAATCTTGATATCACACAGCATGGATTAAGATGACACTCTAATGGCATTAAGGGTCACTCTATCCTTATTCTACCAAATCCAAATTCTCCCCAGTCCATGGTGGGAGAAATTATTACAAAAATCCCATTTGTCAACAAAATTCTTTTTAATTTTTTCAATATTATCACTATTAACTTTAGTCTCTAAGAGACAAAAAATGTCCAACTTTAAATCCAAAAACCATTTGGAAATATCTTTTTGTTTTAGTGGGGAAATTAATTCCCCTAATGTTCGAACATCCAAGACTAAACATGATTAAGATGAGGAGAAGATGTGGTACCCGATCCAGCCAAAGCCTTCACTTTCTCTTCCTTCTTCTTACTTTTCTTGTTTTCCATAGGCTCCTTTTCATCAACCATAACAAGCTTTCGGAATTGGAGAGTGGTCGGAGAAGGAGAAACCTCAACAAAGTTTTCATGATTTGCATCTTCATTGTTGCAAGTTTCACTAACATCGGCAGGAGATTGCGCCTCTGCAGGAAACTTGGGCGGGGAAATAGTTGTTGATCCTTTAGAGGGATTTTTGATTTTTCCCTTTTTGGTCTTAGGCGACACAGGACCAGGAGGTTCATTTTCCAGAGAGTCGCTCCCTTGCTTCTGCACCGAACACTCCCTGGATTTCCCCATAACATTTTTAGCATCAACACCTTTTTCTTCTTTGTCTATAGTTTCCATTGACAGAATCTCATCCTTCCCAGCAACCATCTGATGGTAGCCGCCAGAAATCTTATTCTCATTATCACCCCCCCTTCACATCATCGTCTGATGCCTATTTCTACTCCTAGTTTTACTTCAAATTCTTGCTATTTGAGTTCTGCACTTTATAACGTTTTTCATTATGATGGCCTAGATGTTGAGTTGAAAAAGGCTTTGGAATGCACAAAAAGCTGGCTGGAAAGCCCTCAAAATTACTAAGTTAATTATATAAATATGTTTTCTTTTTATTTTTTGGCTTTCTATTTTAGGGCAGCCAACGATTAATCGGAAAAAGCCCTGGATGTTTTTAAATTATTGCTCTTGTAGTTATTTTCATATTAATGCTGCAATTATTTCGACCATAGGGTTGAACTAAATCAAATTTATTAAGTCAAGAAAAAAAACTTATAAATCCCAACTTCATATTCTTAGAAGCACAAGACAAACATGTTCCCATATTATGTTTTCATTAATAACAACAATAATAATAATAATATTATTATTATCATCATTATTTTATTAAAAAAAAAGGCTATGAGCTCTTATATTATTGCTTGGTAACATTTCTAGTTTAATACCTAGGTCTTAGTATAATGTTACCTTGTACTATGCCTTAAAACAAGGTAAGAAAACCAATTATTCTGGAAAAAAACCATCGTATGCCTCAACATCTATTATCACTTATAGTATCTCAATTCGACCTATCAATTGGGTCTATTGTATCGGGTCTGACTTTGTTTAAGTTTGGACTCTTAAAAAAATTTAGGACCCAAGGCATTAAACTTGTCCATTCGAGTCTTATATTTTTTTATTCAAGCTCAATTCATTAATTTTTTAGGTGTTTAGCCTTTTTTTTGGTAATTTTTTGGGCTTTTAGATTGTTTTGTGCCTATTTTGAGTTTGTTTATGTAACTTCAAAAAGCTACACAAACACTCCTACAATCCCTTATAGGTTGAAAGCCTAACAAATATATGCTTACTCTCAATGGATTTTTGGACTCTGTCAAGCCTCAGGCTTGAACAAGGAAGTTTAAGCTTGAATTGGTCACAATTTGAGATATTCTAAGCAGATTTTAGGTGAAAGGTTTGATATAATAAAAAGCAACGATATATATACTTAATTTTGAGTTTTTAATGAGATATTTAAATTATGTGTTATCATCTAATTAGATATTATTTTATCTTTAATTAAAAATCATTTAATTACATAATGATATATCATTTTAATACCTAATTGGATATTCTAAAAATAGGTGTACATGGTTTCGTTATTTGTATATAACCTCTAAGGTATTAGTTTAATTTCTTACACTCCCTCAAAATAGCTACTTTAATTTATTTTCCTTTTAAACATCTATTAGTTTGGCTATAATTCCATCAAAAATTATATTTGGTTAATGAATATTTTATTTAAAGAAAATGCTACAGAAAATTTCTTCAAACCCCTCTAATGTAAAATACTTTCATTTACGCTTAAATACGTTAAGGGCCTTGGGACCACAACCTGCAGTTGCAAGCCCTAATTATTAAGACCCAGATCAACCCGTCCCGGCCTGACCCGGATTGGGCTGCACAAGCCGGACTGGAGTTTCTAATTCCAGAGAAAAAAAATTAAAAATTAGGGGTTGCTTGGTTTATAATGAAAGGAGATACCTTTTTATCTTATCTTTTATTTTTTGTATTATTTTTTATTTATCAATAATAAAAAATTATGATAATTTTTTATCATATATAATGATATGATATGTAATATAGATAGAAATCTAATTACCACATTCACTTTAAATATTAAAATATCATTCAATATATTTTTATTTTATTACAATTTTACCCTTATTTATTAATTTTTAAAACTAAAATACTCTCACTTTTAATTAAAATAACATATAATTGAAATATATTTTAAAATAATTATACTCAAAGATATTTAAGTATAATAATATTTTAATATTTTTTTATTATCTCTAATTAAATACAATAATTATTTATATCTATAAATTTTTATTAAATATAGTAATAATTTATATTTAATAATATTTTAGATAATCTATCTTTATAATAATATTTCATATTTGATAACAAAATATTATCTGAATCAAACACCTTTAGGTTGTTCATTAATAGAATCAAATTGATTTTTAAACAGTAAATATAAAATTAGATTATTTAAAAAATTAATTTAAATATTAATTAAGCAGTGTAGTAGAACTGATTTTTTGCTTTAGTTACAGTTTGGTCTTTTCAAAAAAAAAAATCACCAAATCAAACTGACTTAAAAAAAATCAAAAAAAGTATTCAATTTGCTTTTGAAAATAAAATAATAATAAAATAAGATAATTTATTAACATTCAATTTTAAAATTGTTAACCCAAAATTTGATTTAATTAATTAATATTTTTAATTTAATTCAAAATTAATTAATCTTTAAATTAGTTTAATTCAATCAGGCCAAAGGATTTATTCTCACCAAAATTTACTCTTTTCTCAAGTTTCTATCTATTACATTTTAAAAACCTAAATATTCACTATAGACTGTTAAAGTTAACCAAATTCGTTCTTTATAAGGTGAAAATTATCATTTGACTTGTGATATTAAAAAAAAAAAATTTTATCTCATTTTTCTCACCTAAACCATAAAAACTAACAATTCTCCTTTAGATTTAAGTTTTGAAAAGTTATATATTCCCCTATATAGTTTCAATTTGTTAGTGAACAATGACTTCTTAGTGTTTTCTTGATAATGTCTCCTTATCTAGCATTGTCTCTTCTTTCCGACTATCTTTCTCAATGTTGCGCATTCATTTGGATGATTAACTAGACAAATTGTTTTTATTTGGATGATTTGTCATCATCCAAACGAAGATGAAGTTGTAATTAGCTTTATCTTCGCTTAGACAATGATGAATTGTCTAGAGGAAAATGATTTGTATGGATGATTCATTTGTTGTCTAGACTAATGATTTGTTTGGTTCGTCCTCTAAACAAACAAGTGAAGTAGAAAGACATGGCCAAAAAGGAGAGACAACACCGAAGAGGGAGAGATATCGTCGGGAGAATGCTAGAGAAACCATTATTCATCAGAAAATTTATTAAAAATTTGAAACCCCGCGGGGAAATATGTAACTTTTCAAAACTTTATCGTAACGGGATATTGTTAGTTTTTAGAGTTTAGAGAGAAAAATGAGAAAAAAATTTTAAAACTAACAAATGTAGTTAACTTTAACACTCTTTAGGTAAGTATGTAGAATTTTAGAAGATGATGGGTAATAATTTGAGAGACGAGTAAACTTTTGAGTGAGAATAAGTCCTTCAGTTTTAACATATTACCAACTTGCATAGATCAACGTGACAGGGAGAGTGTGCAGACAATTGCTACAAGGAGAGACAATGAGTTTTTATTCCATTTTAATTTGCTTGTTTGTCTAAAAGAAATCACTTAGTGGCCACCACAAAAGCAACCCTAAGTCATGTCCAACACTGAGTGAAGGGTCCCTCTTGTTTTCTGATTCAAAAGCCATGGAAGCAATATCTGTGGGATCCGATCCTCGTCTCTATTTTCAAGTCAAGTACTTGTTGTTTCATTCATTCATGTTAAATCCATGCTTCTTTCTAATACTTGTGTAATTTATGTAGGTGGGAAAGATAAAAATCAGTGAGGGAATAAAATGCTTGCAAGATTTGTACAATGGTACAAAAACAACTTGACCCCATAAAATGCTGGAATCCTTGATGAGTCCATAGCCTACCTTCAATCTCTTCAACGACAAGCACAGGTAACCTTACTGTCCGTCTTGTTTAAAACTGTTTTTGTGGCTTTGGTTTTCTATTCAAGTACACTTTTTTCAGATATTAGCTTCTGGGTTCTTGGATTGAGCTGAAATTGTTCAAATTTGAAGAACAAATATGCCACTTAGTGTTTCTTGGCCAATGTCTCCTTCCTTGCTAGTTTGACTTGGTTGCCTTAGATTTGTTTAAAGTGAGTGCATTCAGCTTAATTTTATATTTCTTTTATTGGGTATTAGGTCATAGAGTTTATGTATATTAATAGAAAATCATTGAACTAAAAGGACAAAATGACAATTTTAGAACTGCTCTAAATAAAGAGATTGTGTTCAATGCAAATTTGGAGAATTCATCATATTCCAAACAAAAAAAATAGTCAAATAATTAAGATGAATTCACTTTTATAGATTTAAATGGGAAGAAAATGACTTTGTGTAAACACTGTAAGACAAATCTTGTAGTAACAAGAGTGAAACCATATCTCTCATATATCTTTTAAAAATATGTCTTGGTTTGAGAGATTTACTTGGAGTAGCAAATAAAACAAAAGCGGAAAGTGTTATTAATCGAAAATTGAATGACTTTGAGTTTGTGCAAAAAATTATTAAGTATGGGCTAAACGGGATAAAAAATGGTATTCTTGATGTTTACAAACAAGAAAAGGATAAACTTTGTGGATATTTGGAAAAACTCCCATTTTGTTTTTCTTTAGCTTTTGATGTGTTTTTCACATGTTAGAAATTTTTTGATGTAGACTAACATTAATTATAGTTTTGGTTTCATAAAACCAGGTAATTAGATAGTTTAATGTCAATTTATAGATGAACGTGATCAATAAAAACATGTCTAATACACTTAAAAGTTATTGGTCTGGGTGAACTGTTTAGTGTGGATCTTCAGTTATTGAACCTTTAATAGGAAGATCTAGATAATTTCTTATAAATAAGCTAGATCTTCACTCCAAAACCTAATTTTTTTGATACGTTTACCCATTCAAAGCCTTAATAGAGAGGTTTCTGGAGTGGAAGACCTGTCATAACAAATTTTCAAGTTTCAAGTAATATTTTGAAAATCCTTGGTTTCAAAGATATGACTCAAACAGGTTTTTCTATATCTCTAATTATTAATTCTATGTTTAATTTAATATAAGAATTTAGTATTCTATATTCTATGCATGTTTGAATTAAATTATGTTCTTAATTAAAGTTTTACATCACAAACTTATTCGGCTATCAAAGTCCGATTTATTGATGATAGTTGAGAACAGAAGGCCTTGGTTATCTGTTTGGAAGAAATTATATTTGACACATATGAAACAATTCTTAAGCATTCGCTTGAGAAATTTATCATTGACAAAAAGATATGCTCTAGATATTTCAAAGACTTCAGCAGTGTTGAAATTAATACGATCAATGACATTTTTGAACGGGGTTCACTTCCTATCATTGGGAACTCTGTGCCAGTTATTTCTTTACTGGAGCATCTTGAGCATCATGTAATACAGGGTGGATGGCGACACATAATTTTAGATAAAGTGAGGAATCTTTTGGGCTATGTCAGGTCTTCAACAAATGGTAATAAGTTCCAATCTTCTGTTAAAAAAGGCTCTATCCATGGGCAAAAAAATCACTTCTCAAAGTTTTCCTACGGAGCATGAGAACGTGCATTTGCTTGGGTGTGTGATTGGATATAAAGAAGCATTTTGTGAATTGGAGCATATAGATACAAATTTAAACTCAATAAATTTTACAAAAGAGGATTGGGATAAGACAGTTGCATTGCACCGCCTTCTGAAAGTGGTAAAAGGTGCTCTCCATAGCTTGTATAAAGGCAAAAAAGCTGCACTCGTGCATCTCCAAGTGGTCTTTGACATTTATTTTAATTTGCTTCAATGGAAAAACAGTGATGATCATTATGTTCAAGGGATAGCATCAGGTTCAGGTGCATTTTGTGATCATTTGTGGAGCACTTGTCAAGTGATGAATGTAATTCTTGATCCACGTTACAAAATGGATGGCATAGAACAGTGGTTTAAAGAGAGTAATGGCAATGAGGCGGACACTTACCTTCAGCAAATCATTGAAGTTACTAGGAATGTTTATATTGAATATGCAAGGGGCATCAACTATGGTGATAGAGCTATCTCAAGTGCTTCACCTGAAGTGGAACTCAATAGCTATTTCAAGGATCCTAAAGTTCATTCTGGTGGAGAGTTTGACATTTTAATTTAGTTGTGTCTCAATTCCTTCACACATCCCACGCACACAAGGATTGCACGGGATTTTCTAATGGTGCCTAAATTTAGGGGATTTGATTGTCCCGTGGTGACAGACTAGTGTTGTTACAAACAAAACTTTGGTTGTCTTATTGAATATATTAAATTATCTCAAGCTTCTTGAAAGTTGAATCCCATTTAGTGATATTGACATGTTACTTCGAAAACAATTGAAAATTTGCCGCTGCATTTGGCAAATGTTAATTTGAAACACCTGAAATTTTGTGGTGCATATGTATTTATACAGCTCCATTTAAAGTTCTCATTGTTTAGTTTCTGATTACTTACTATGACTACGAACTCATTCTACTCATTTGGAGATTTAGAAACAAGAATTATCATCATAATGTTGATTATGTTTCCGAATAAAAAATCAAACCTTCAGTAAGAATCAAAGTGTATCAACTGAAGAGATGTGCATCTGTTCAATTGCTAAAACGGTACATTTTCAATGAGATGCTCTTCCAAAAATAGGCCTACGCCGCTATTAGCGTCAAGCACAGGATACTATTTAGTAAAACATGAAATAATAGTTTGCTTTGTGCTTACCAAATGACTTGGTATGACCCTCTAGGACTCTTACACCTGTTTTTGTAAGTAGAAGGCTTTTTCCCTTAGAGTTTGATTCAAACCGAGTGACGTTTGAACACTCTTTAGTTTAAGTTTAGTTTGAATAAAAAATGGTTTAATTAAAGTCTGGTTCGATTGTTAAGTTCAAAATTCAAAGGTCGATATGAGTTTATAATTTAAATTCATAGTTAGGATTTGTGGTTCGGATTCGTAGTTTGAGTTCATAGTTTATTAATAAAATAATATTATTTTATTTAATAATAGATAAAACAATATTATTTTGATTATTGTTTAACATAATTCGAATTGAATCATAAGTCAAATTTGAATCAAATTGAATTATCCACTCTACTCGCAAGTCAAATTGAATTAAATTCCAAAATGAGACTATCCTTTTTCGTTCGAAGTTGGTTTGAGTTCAATTAAACAAATTTGACTCGGGTTGCACTAGTTTTCAAGAATCCAGCCCACAATTTTGGCCATCCCTCCTATCCGATGTGAGTCAAATCGCCTTTCACAAACTTTTGTTTTCGGAGCCCCTATGTAAAAGTAATTATTACAAATATATTACCACAACTTAATATGTTTCTTTCAGTTGAATTTATAATTATTGATACTTTTGTTGTATTGTGAAGTGGGACAACATCTTTTAAAGCCCAAAAAAGGCTTGGACGAAAAGAAAGAATTAATTTCAAAATTATTTGAAGATAAATATTTTTTACCTCTATTGGTGTCTTAATAAATTCATGGATTATGCTATTAAAGAATAATACGAGTAAATAGTAAATTTCTTCAAGCTCCATATTAATAACAAATTTTAAAAACAATAATAAGAAATATTTAAATATGGTGATGAAAACTGATATATTCATTAATTATATTAAATTTTATTTTGCTATTTTTCTCAAGTACTAAATTTTGTCCCATAAACTTTTTATATTGAAAAAAAAAAAAGGACAATACTATGTGACATGTTATGTTGACTTAACAAAGATCTCAATACTAACAAGTTTAGTTTTAAATACCTGTTTAGTATATTTGATTTAATCCAAATCAATTATAACATGTTCTAATAATTTAATTATGGATTATTACTGCAATTTTAAATTATTTTAGTCTGAAGAACAAAATGCCACTAGGTGTCTCCTTCCTTGCTAGGTTTACATGGTTGCCTTAAATTAGTTGGTATATATCATTAAGGTTAATTTTATTTACCTTTTATTGGGAACTAGGTTATAGAGTTTATGCATATTAACAGGAAATCATTGAAACAGAAGAACAAAACCACAATTTTAGAACTACTCTAAATGAAGAGATGGTGTTGGATACAAATATAGAGAGTTCGTCATATTTTAGCCAAAGATTTAAAATAGATTTTGTACAACATTTCTATAAAGAAATTTATGATAATGAGGCAGACTTATACTTCAAGAAAATCTTTGATAGCGATATAAATATTTATAATAAATATTCCAAGGATGTCAACAAGATGGGGAGACAATGAGCATTATGGAAAGTAGTTTGCATCACCAAAATCAGAGCTTGAATCCTATTTGACAGATGCCAAGGTTCCTCCATATGAATAGTTCGATATACTAGATTGGTGGTGAGTCAACTCTCCAACTTATCCAACACTAATCAATACCTATTTCTAGGCCTTTTCTTCCTACACATTTTCATTATTCTTTGAGGAATGAAATTGAAAATATTAATAGTGGTGGGTTGGATGATGACTTAAAAAAAGCTTTGGTATGTACAAAAGTTTGGTTGCAAATATATAATGAAGTTGTTGAAATAAAAATCTATGTTTTATTTATCCTATTTAGTTCTTTCAATTCAATGTTTTCTGGAGCTCAAGTTTGGGTTTGGGCAGCAGGCCTCTTTAGCCATTGCAATTCCATTTCCTGCAAGTTTCAAGTGTGTTACATGGCTCTTCATGCATCTCTCTGTTAATTGTTTTCTTCTGCAGAACTGACCTTTATTTATTCTTTACTGTTTTCTCTTACTGTTGCTGTATTTTTCATGTATCTTTTTATTGCTGCTGTAGTAACTGTTACACATTCCTGATGAAATACATTATTTTACGAGGTTAATCAATAAATCTGCTGGTAAGACTCGAAGTAAATATATATTTATTTGTGTATTCAAAATAAATACATATAATAATGCTCAAAATTATTAGGAGACTTTGCAACCAGGCTATTACTCATGGACTCTTATTATCAGGGACCGGTTCGGTCTGTCCCTATGTCCGGTCCAGACTGCAATGGCCGGTCCAGACTTGAGTGGGTTTAGGCCTGTTTAACCAGCTTTATTAAGCTTATAATGGAAGTGAAAAATGCTTACAGGTAGTGAATTAGTTTGGTTCATTTGTGAGGAAAGAGATGGAAGCAATGTCCGTTGGATCTGATCCTCGTCTTTATTCTCTAGTTAAGTATTTGTTTTCTCATGTCAATCATGTTAAATCCATTTGTCTCTCTCTGATACCTGTTTAATTTCTGTTGGTGGGAAAGATAAAAATCAGTGAGAGAATCAAGCGTTTGCAAGATTTATTGCAATGGTACAAAAACAACTTCACCCCAGAAAATGCTGGAATCCTTCATGATTCCAAGGCATACCTTCAATCTCTTCAACGACAAATAACGGTAACCTTATATACTGTTCGTCATTGTTAATAACTTGGTCTTCTTATCATCACTATACTGGCTGTGTGGTTTTCGTTTTCTATTCAAGTACACTTGTTTCAAATATTAGCATCTGGGACCTTAGATTTTGAGCTGAAATTGTTCAGATCTGAAGAACAAAATGCCACTAAGTGTTTCTACTTGTTTAGACCAAATTAATAAGAAATATTCCCCTAGCAGTCATACCTTGCTGTCAAATCTGAAATTACGTAGTTACTTTTTATATTTTCTCTTTTACATTTGTTAAGGAACTTGAATCTTTAGCACAACAGGGTGGAGCAACTGTATCTTCCGATGTTAATGGAACATATCTGCAATGCGGACAGGTTTTTTTTCTTCCCCTTTATATTACTTGATCCTTGGAATTCTTGGTCAGTGTCTCCATTCTTGCTTTTAAACTTTATAAGTTTACTTCGTTGCCTTAAATGTGTTCCAAAGGAGTTAGTATCTCTCATTCAGCTTAATTTAATTTTTCTTTTATTGTGTATTAGGTATTAGAGTTTATGTATATTAACAGGAAATCATGGAAATAAAAGAACAAAATGGCAATTTTAGACCAATTCTAAATGAAGAGATGGTGCTGGATACAAATTTTTTGAATTCAACATGCTCTAAACAAAAAAGGTGGTCAAAGGATTGGAATAACTTTACTTTTTTAGGATTAAATCAGAAGGAATGAGTTCAGTGTAAACATTGCAACAAAGACATTATAGGAGCAAGCAAGAGTAATACCCAATATCTCATTTATCATTTAAAATTTTGCCCACTTTTGAGAAATCCAGATTGTGTAGTAGATAGAGTAAAAGATAGAAGTGTGATTAATCAAAAACTAAATGGCTTTGATTTGGTGCGAAAGATTATGAAGCATGGGCTAAATGGCATAATAGATTATATACTTGATGTTTACAAATTTGAGAAAGATAAGTTGTACAAATATTTAGATAAACTCCCAGGTCATTTTAATGTAACAATTGACTAGTTGAAGAGCCACCATGAAATTTGGTTTATGTCAGTCTGGTTTATTGATGATAGTTGGGAATCGAAGAAGAGAATTATTCATTTTGAAAATTATAATTGCAGATTGAGGAGACTTTTTGAAGAATTGGTTTCAGGATTGGAACACAGGTAAAAGAATATTGCCTATAGTTGTTGAATATTTTGGCTTTAATCGTGAATCAAAAGGTTAATGACTTTATTCGTGATTCAAAGGTTATTGAGCTTGAGAATTGGCTTAATGAAGGAGCTTTACTTTCTTTCATTGGAAAATATTGTCCATGTTATAGTTTTTTATATACACTTATGAATGATGTTATAGTTGAATCTAAAGTTATGTGTGAGCTATTGGAAAGTGATATTTTCATTGAAGTCAGGACCGTTAAAGACTACTGCACATCGAAACCAAGCAAATATTGGTTTGAATTAGCTGTAAAAAAGGCTGTATCCAAGGGTAAAAAGATATACAATCTTAGATGTTTTGATGATGACGACCTACTTGAGTGGGTAATGGGATGTAAAGAAGCAATTTGTGAACTAGAACTTATAGATTCTTATTTCAAGTCTCTCAGTTTTGATAAATTAACTAGACTGCACAGAGTGCTGGCATCATTACAAGGTATGAAAAATGAAGTTTCGAAACTGAGAGCTTCTGAATTTAAGTTGGCAAATGAGTGTTTCCCTATGGTTTATCACCTTTTTTTCTAAAATGCTACTGTTCAAAAAAAGTAAAAATCTTTTCTTTTGCTGGGTTGCATTATACTGCAGAGATATATTTGATGAATATTGTGACAACTCTGAGTTGGTTTTAGTAATCACAGTAATTCTAGATCCATGATTTGAAATGGATATTGTGGAACATCTCTGCAATGAAATTTATGATGATGAGGCAGACACACATTTGAAGAAAATGTTTGATGATGTTACAAATATTTACAGTGAATATGCAGAGGATGTCAACAGTTCTGAATCATTATGCTCTTCAAAACAAGGTGATGGTAGTTCTTCCATGGGAAGACCAAATGCATTTCCACAGAATGCGACTGATGTTGCTTCACTGAAATCAGAACTCAATCACTATTTGACAGATTCTAAGGTTCATCCACATGAAGAGTTTGATGTCCTGGAATGGTGGCATTACAATTCTCTAACTTATCCAACATTAGCTAGGATTGTTCGTGATTTCTTATCAATACCTATTTCTACTTGTTATACTAGTTTTTGTTCTTCTTTGTGGGATGACATTGATGGTATTTATATTACTGGTTTGGATGTCTGACTTAAAATGTGCTTGGGTCTGTACAAAAGTCTGGTTGAGTGACTCTGAAAATAAATAATGAAGTGTTGTTGAAAATTTATATTGTAATTTTGGTTTCCTATATACTAAATTTTACCCTTTTTAGTATAATAACTATGAAGTTAAAATTGAAATAAGAGATCAATATTTTATATTAAAAAATATATATATATATGATCAATGTGAGGATAGAAATTATCAATGTGGAGATACAAGTTACAAGCAAATGGTCATTTCATATAGTAACGTATTTGTATGGCCATGGCTGGAAATCATGAGAAAAGTAAAAATGTTGGTTCTGAATCAGGTTTTAATTGATCACAATGAAATAGTGAAGGCAGATTAGAAGAATTTGCAGCTGGCCACCTTGTTGCCACAACTGTTTCATCATTGCAATTCCATTTCCTACAGATCTCAAGTGTGTTACTAATTCGTATTCAGTCTCTCTCCCTGTTAATTATTTTGATCTGCGGAAATCACCTTTAATTATTCTGTACTGTTTTACTTTGTTGCTATAATTTCCATGTATCATTTTTATATCTTCAATATTTACTTTAAGTATCCTCCTATTCCCACCTTAGACTTGAAAATGTGGGCTAAAGACAGAAATAAAAGAAGTTATATTCCAATGGAGGAACTTTATTCAACTGATATTTATTAGCTTGTAATATGGAAGAAAGTAATAGCGGATTTAACAAAATCCGAATACAAATCCAATCAATTAATAAAGGTGTGAGTGAGGGCACACCGAACTCTCAATCAATTAATCCGAATACCAAACTCACTGAAACAAACAAAAGAAGACGCCGAACTCTCAAGCCTTTTAGCGGATCGAATTTCGGACCATTCGAAACCATAGTCCTTTTACATTCAACACGTTTTAATTTCGGGAGCGTTGTCCTCATACATAGCAGTCCCACAGTATGACATAAGTTAGACTTAGAGGAAGCCAAACATTGTACCGGATCGAATATCCGATTAGACGAAAGCCTTTTCCAAAATGGAACAACTGCACACAGAAGCCAACATCTTAGTTTAAAAAAAAGTCCTCTTTTTTCCTATAAATTAAAAGATGCAACTCATCTTGAACACACACCAACCAAAATGGCCATTGCAGAGAGTATCAAAGCTCTGTTTACTTCAATCATCACCTTCATCATTTCCCATATCTTTCACAGATCAGACCCGCCTCTGCCATCACAGACACCGCCTTCCTCTTCTATTGACATAGAATCGCAAGCAGTTCCTGCACCTCAACACAATGGCAACAACTTTCTGCAGCAGTGGAAAGATGTTGTTATGGCATTTTGCTTTACATCCGCACTTGAGATGGCTCTCATGTTTGCACAACTTCAATCCAGGTTCCCCGTTTCATTTCATATTTTCTCTTTCTCTATCTTTCTTATCTTTGTTATTCTGATAGTTGCAAACATCATTACCCAAGATTTCACAACCGTAACTCAAGTGTTGGAGCTAGTTTCAGTCATTCTTGTTGCCACAACCGTTGTTTTCACCATCACCATTCCATTTCCTCTGATCCTCAAGTGTATCACGTGGGCTCTGTACGCGATCTCCTTGTTAATTATTTTGATTTCCAAATATTACTTTTAATCACTTGTTATTTGTATCAACTTTCTCATTCAAGTTTCTTACCTCTCTGATGAGATGAGGGATACAGTCAGTGTATAATATATCCTCTGTGTTTTGTATTTGTCATAAGATGATGCAATAATATTTCCTTTGTTTGTTTCCATATAATAATTATTATATATTTTGCCATTCGTGGAGGCAGAGACTGAGACATGTGGAAATTATCAAGGGGAAAGAGCATATTATCTGAATTCGAATCCTAAATAGACAATGATATTTCGGATTCAAAGTCGGATGTCCACATGCATTGAGTTTTGGCATGAGGCGTATAAATAAGAAATAAATAAATTACTAATAAATAAACAAAATATCACCAGGAAAACTTTATTGATTCGTTTTTTACCATATCAAAATATTTAATTTCTCATCACCATGTCGCTTAACTATTTTTGAATAATAATCAATATTGATATAATTACAAAACTCATTATAATTTGTACTCTGACTAATAAACTACTTACCTTTAGACAAAAACAATTTATGCATAACTTTCTTCTGTTAGAACTACCAGAACTTAACTTGGGTTTTGAACTTTGTGCCCTTCTTTTATATTTATTTTTATAAATATTATATATTTTTAATATAAATTCTTTAATATCATCTATATAATTAATAACGTTAGTAATTAATAAATTATCATTAATAACATTTAATAAATTTTTTACTTCTAATATATTTGTCCTAAGACCTACGATAGTGGCTGTGACATAAAATAAAAGAATTCTATTTCAATATTTTTTAAATTTCTATTCCATTTGTTTAAATATATTTTTGGAAAGTATTATGATGCTTATAATATTTAAAAAATCACTAATTTCGAACCAACTATACAATATTAAATAAGTAGGATTGTACACACATGAACATTGGTTTGTTGTTGTCTTCAATGGCTTGAACTTGTTCATTATAGTCATAACAATCTTTTAATCATGATTTATCAAAAAAATAGGATTTTTTGAATGCTTTGGTTGGGTATTGAAGAACTATGTTACATGTATTTCATATTTTTTGTATGTTTTTAATATAAGGTATCTTGAATTTTACCTAATTTTAACATTTGTTTTTAATTTTTTTCTTTTTAACCCTATTAACTCACACAATTCATGATATGCTTATATCTATGGTGGGGATGATAAAATGTATACAGTGACATGTCTAATTATTAATATCCCATCTTTAGTCATGCTCAAACTATTGTGAGCTATTAAATTAATAATATGATATGCACATTTAATAGAAAATAATCTTCTTTAAATGGAACTTTGCCATTATTTTTTGCATTATAAAAAGTCATTGTAAAAATAAAATTATTAATTTTATATTCATAAAAGATATTTGTTAATGTTTGATAAATTACAAGAGCATTATACAAATATTCTAAATTTATAAATGTAATTATTATTTTTTTTGCACAACTGCCAGTTAGAATCATTGTAATAAGTAGTTGCACATAAGTATTATATGTCTTGATTTGTAGTTGTGTATAAATCTGAAGTTATTGAAATTACAACATTAGAATTACAAAGTTCTCCAATAACTTTTAATTTCATTAATTGATAATTTCTAAGAATGTTTGATCTCAGAGTAGACCTAAAAATTCTTTTAAATATGGATTGAATACTATTTTGTATCATTCATTCTAATATTTCATCTTCAGCATAAGAAAAAGGTTGGTCAAAAACATCAACATATCTGGTTAGGTAGTCTTATATTTTTATTTAATCATACATGAAAATGGGTATTTCTCTCATGTACCCAGAACAGCTCAGACCTCCTGTTGCACTAGTGTCGAAACCAATGGATTTTGATCTGGTGAAGGTAATTTGTTGTTGCCTCCTGAGCTTATGTGAAATTTTTTTTACAATAATCTATAATACGTCTACAAAGATACCCCTTGCTACCTAACTTGCATATGTGAAACATAAACCGTAATATTTGCACACTGTTTGGTGAATTACTCTTCCTTCAATCATTTATTGTATTTGGTCAAAGTGATCTCACACCATAAACCTTTACTTTCTTTTTCTTTCAGTCAAACCTATGGTTGTCCCACTTTTACCAGTTGATGCTCATCCTGTTCCACATAAATTATCAATAATATCATTAGTACTAGTATTATAATATTTAAATGGATTGAAATCATTTGACTATGGATCCCTTTGTAAAATATATTGATAAAATTGAAATGAAAACAAAATTAAAAACGCAAAGAAATATTGTTTACGAATTAAAAGACTTTCAAAATGAGAAATTGATGAAAGAATATAAGATTGAAAAGAATGAAAAATTGAGTAATTGAGAGTGTGAGTGTATATGAATTTCGGGAGGGGAACGAAGGATTTATATAGGGAAAGTTTTGAAGGAAAAACCAAAACAAAAAAAAATCTTTTTTTTTTAAGGCCAATGGCTCCATTGGCCTAGGATAGCAAAAGCCAGAACAGCTTCTACTAGAATGGCTTCTGCTGCTTTTTAAAAATTCGAAAAAAAAATTATTTATTTTTTAGGTAGTGCCATGCGGGTTGGGTCAACCCAAGGTACGACTTGAAAGACTTATAAGCATGGCACGACCCACCATAATAATACGTTTCAGGCTAGCTTGGTCCATTTGACATCTGTAGATCTTATAATAGTAGGGAAAATTGGTTAGAAATTAGTGAATGAAATATTTAAATATTAATTGTACGAATTGCATTAATTAGTGTGAACTGGGAAAACATATTGGCAATAGAAACTGAGCTTTAATTTAATGTTTGCAAGATATGGTATAATGGTACAGAAACAACTTGACCCTAGAAAATGTTGGAATCCTTGATGAATCCATAGCCTACCTTCAGTCTCTTCAACGACAAGCACATGTAACGTTACCTACTGTCCGTCATGTTCAAAACTGGTATTATGGTTTTGGTTTCTATTTAAGTACACTTATTTCAAATATTAGCATATGGTTCCTTGGATTGAGCTAAAATAGTTTAAATCCATAGAACAAAATGCCACTAAGTGTTTCTTCTCAAGTGTCTCCCTCCTAACTTGGTTTATCTCTCGTTCAACTTAATTTTATTTGTCTTTTTGTTAGGTATTAGGTGATAGTGTTAATGTATATTAACAGAAAATAATCAAAATAAATGAACAAAATGACAAATCTAGATCTACTCTAGATGAAAAGATGGTGTTGGATATAAATTTGTAGAATTCATTATATTCTAGAAAAAAAAGATGATCAAATGATTGGAACGATTTCACTTTTTTATGCTCAAATTAGAAGGATTGGGTTCATTGTAAATATTATAAGAAATACCTTGTAGGAATAAGTAAAAGAGAAACTATACATCTCAACATCATTTAAAAAGATGCATTGGTTTGACAAATTACGGTGTAGTAGACAAAGCAAATGGTGGTGGGTTAATTCTCCAACTTATCCAACATTAACTATGATGGCTCATAACTTCTTGTCAATACATATTTCTAGGCCTTTTCTTCCAACAAATTTTGATTATTCTTTGAGGAATGAAATTGATTATTCTTCTTGTCAATCTCCCTCATCACTATTTTGATACGTATAGCTTGTTTTTAATTACTTTTTACTGTTTTATCTTCTTTTTGTTGCAATTGTAGTGATATGGCATCGGAAATATGAATAAAGAGTTGAAGATATGCTCATGCACTCATGAATGTTTGGGTCATTATCATGTAACAGGAAAAAGAAAGACATCTCAGTTCGCATAGTAGAATGAAAGGTAGAGTGGATTACAGGGATAACAATATTAGGAGTATGAATTTTTTTTTTAAATAGAAATAAACAAATTTGTTTAGTTTTTTTCTTTTCAATGAATCATACTTTACTATTTCTAAAAGTTCAATTAGAAAATTTAAAAGTCCAATCTATTCAGTAAAAATCAAAATTATATCTTTAATAGAAAATATGTGATAGTTTATATTATCCCTTTAGATTATATCCATGCAATTAAATTTTGAATTCAAAGTTGGATATCTGCATGGAATTTTGGGACATTGACTTGGAGTTGAAGTCTTTTTATGTTAATTACTTTTGCATTATCTTCCTTTTTTTCTGGTTGAAAACTGCTTGAGAGTTATCTTATTGTTATTGTAATTTTCATGTATTTCTTATTGTTAGATTGATGTAATAGTTTTCACATTATTTCAGGGAGTACATTATTCCACTACCATAATTAATAAATCCATAGTCATATATAAAAATGACACCTTGATTTATGTTAACAGTAGTTTATTTATTTTTATTGTTGTGATCTATGTTGTCATACGATAAAACTCCCCTTTGATCGAACTTATAAGAATCAACATTTGGGATATGACTAATTAGTGACAAACTACAAGAATAATGATTGGACATGTAATCTATCCACCAATCATTTTCCTATTCTCTTATGTGTATATAAGGAAAGCAATTGACTTATATGAAATCGAGATCATGATATCAATGTCATCATTCTGTTTTTGTATGATCAAAATAGGAATAAATATTTAAAATCATATTAAATTTATAAATATTAAGATATAATATTTGCATGTAATTATATCACTTTGTCTTATAAATATTCAATCTAAGAATCAAGGATTGAAAGAGAGACACAATACTTTCTTGTATTTGCATTGTCGGAATACTTTCACAAAAATATATACATAACTTTAGGTGTAAACCCTGAACAGTGTATCAAACCATATTAAAAACTTTTTGTGTCTAATTTATTTATGTATTTACTCTCATTTTCATAATCAAATTCAATTGTTAATGTAATATATAGCAAAATTATTTAGTTAATTTTAATTGTCATTATCATAATATTTCTTTCATAAGACGTTGTATTGTGTACTTTCATTTGTTGATAAAAAAAATCTTATTGACAATTTGACATTAAAGGATGGCTTGTCGTTGAAAATACTTGCCTATTGTCAGTCTCTCATATATTTGTCTTCCCAAATGTCTGTGAAAGATAGAATAGAAAAGTTTTAATTGATTGCGTTTTCAATGCAACTGACTTTGACCATATATTGTCACTACCCTAGGATCATTTGTTCCTACAATCGAAAATCAATTAACCTTGACAACTGAAACATACTAGCCAACATCCTCTACCGTTTGTACAACCATATATAGCAATTTGTGACTCCACTAATGTTATCCAACAAATATATGACAGTTGCCCCCAATAGTGCAAACATTGTCAAAAGACCTAATTCCCTCAAAAGTTTACGTCGTAATGGGAACACCAATTTTTCACATAGTTACCATTTGTTCTTTTTACGATGAGGACAAAGTGTCTTTAGATAGAAGATTTCGAACTCACTCTAATTCATATAAAACTCTTTTATATATTGAGACAAATTTGTCTAATCTTATTTTAACAGGCATGGTTGTAGAACCCTTAACATATTGGCTAATTTCATACACTCTCTAAATAATGGGTATTTTAATTAATAGTTCTTTTATACATTTATTAGTTTGGCTATAATTCTATCAAATTTTTAGTTTGATTATTTCTTTCAAATAAATAAATTTGATTAATGAGTATTTTCATTTTTTTAATTTTTATATTTTATTTAATGTATATTTCTTGCCCACCCTCTTTGAATATGATACAAACAATTTCATTAAACCCACTTGTGTAAAATTCTTACATTGACTCTTTGAATACAATATGGGCCTTGGGACCATACTCTACAACATCGTTTTTAAGACTAGATTGGATCGATTAATCCAACCAATTAAACCATCAATCGATTAAATCACGTATAAAATTATGTTTGATTTAATTAATATAAAAAATTATTTTTTTCAAAAACTTATTAAGAAAACTTAAATAAAAACTTTATTTATTATATTTAAATATATATATAATTATTTTAATGTTAAATAAGTTAAATTATATAAAATTTTTTAGTAATTAACCAATTTGATCATTGATCAACCGATTTAACCAGTAAATAGATCAAATTGTTTCTTCACTAGGTTGATATCTAATTCGATTATAAATGCATTGTTCTACATATGCTGCAAGCCCTTATTATTAAGGCCCGGATCAACCTGTCCCTAAGATCCGGCCCGGATTGAACTGGTCCCCGTTTCATCAGCTTTATAAAGCTTATGATTGCAGGTAAAAATGGTTAGAAACTGGCGAATGAAATATTTAAAAATAGGCCAAAGGACTATTTTCCACCTAAGGTTTACTTTTTCTGCCGATTGCCACCCGTTAACTTTGAAAAACCCATTTACGTACCCATAGACTGTTTAAAAAAACAGATTCAAGGGCAAAATTATCATTTTATCCGTAATATTAAAAATAAATTAAAATTTAATCCTCGTTTCCCTCCCTAACCCCTAAAAACTAACTATTTCCCCCTAGGCCAAGTTTTGAAAAATAACATTCCCCCCCTAGGGTTTAGTTTGCAATCCTTGACACCAAATCTGGAGCCATCGCCGATGACGAAGCTTCCCGACACACCACCATGCTCCGACGACCTCTCTTCTCTCCTCTGGAACGTCGATCGACCTAGATCTGGAGAAGACGAGGACTTGAAATTGACGAAGCTCTTCGTCTTCCCAGATGAAGACAACGACCTCGTCTCCGTCTGGGAAGACGAAGAGCTTCGTCCTAGACGAAGAGCTTCGTCCTAGACGAAGAGCTTCGTCAATTTCAAGTCCTCGTCTTCTTTAGATCTGGGTTGATCGACGTTCCAGAGGAGAGAAGAGAGGCCGTCGGAGCATGGTGGTATGTCGGGAAGGCTTCGTCGTTGACAATGGCTCTGGATTTGGTGTCGGGGATTGAAAATTAAACCCTAGGGGGAGAAACACTATTTTTCAAAACTTAGCCTAGGGGGAAATAGTTTGTTTTTAGGGGTTAGGGGAGAAAAAAAGATAAAATTTTAAGGAGTTAGGGTTCCGTTAAATTTAACTGCTCATAGGTAAGTATTTAGTATTTTCATAGTTAAAAGGGGGAAACTTGAGAATGCAGCATACCTTGGGTGGGAAATAGTCCTTTGGCCTTAAAAATATATTAATTATACAACTTGCATTAATCAGCGTGAACTGGGAGAATGTGCTGGTAATACTAACAGAGGGTGAGTTTATTTCAAATTTTAAATCGCTTCTACAAAAGCCCAACGAAGTAACCCTAATTACTGTACTTACACTGAAGGGTATCTCTGTTTTTCTTATTCAAAAGCCATGGAAGCAATATCCGTTGGATCTGATCCTCGTCTTTATTTTCAAGTTAAGTATATGTTTTCTCAGTCATTCGTGTTAAATCTATACATCTCTCTGATATATGTGTAATTTCTGTAGGTGGGAAAGATAAAAATCAGTGAGGGAATGAAATGTTTGCAAGAATTAGTACAATGGTACCAAAGCAACTTCACCCCAGAAAATGCTGCAATCCTTGATGAATCCATGACCTACCTTCAATCTCTTCAACGACAAGTACAGGTAACCTTTCTTACTGTCCGTCATGTTTAAAACCGGTTTTGGTTTTCTATTCAAGTACGCTTATTTCAAACATTAGCATCCGGGTCCTTAAGTTGAGCTGAAACTATTCAAACCTGAAGAACAAAATGCCACTAAGTGTTTCTTGGCCAATGTCTCCTTCCTTGCCGGATTGTCTTAAATGTGTTTCAATGGAGTTGCTTGATTTTATAATTTCTTTATTGGGTATTAAGTCATAGAGTTTATGCATATTAACAGGAAACCATTGAAATAAAACAACAAAATGACAAATTTACAACTACTCTAAACGAAGAGCTGGTGCTGGATGCAAATTTGGAGAATTCATCGGGATTCAAACGAAAAAGGTGTTCGAATGATTGGGAAAACTTCATTTTTGTGGACTCAAATGGGGAGGAAAGGGCTCAGTGTAAATATTGTAAGAGAGACATAGTAGTATCAAGTAAGAGTGAAACCAGATTTCTCATATGTCATTTACAAATATTCCCTAATTTGAGGAATCCAAATGGAGGAGCAAATAAAGCAAAAGAGGAATGTGTGGTTGATCGAGAATTGAATGGCTTTGATGTGATACGAAAGATTATTAAGTATGGGCTAAACGGGATTAAGAATGGTATAGTTGATGTTTACAAACAAGAAAAAGATGAACTTCGTGGATATTTAGAAAAAATCCCATCTCGTTTTACTTTAGCTTTTGAGGTGTTGTCCACTAGGGACCGTTCCCTTTCATATTTGGCTATCAAAGTTGGATTTATTGATGATAGTTGGAAACAAAAGGCTAGGATAATATGTTTAGAAGAAGTTATTTTAGGTTCATATGAAAAAATTTTGAAGCGTTCGCTTGAGAATTTTAACATTGACAAAAAGATATGCTTCGTTCATTTCAGCTATTTCAGCAGTGCTAGAATTGAAGTGATCAATGACATTTTTGAACGAGGATCAATTCCAATCATTGGGAACTTTGTGCCAGTTTTTCCTTTACTAGAGCATCTTGAACATCATGTATTATGGGGTGCATGGCGACACAAAATTTTAGATAAAGTGAGAAGACTTGTGGGCTATGTCAGGTCTTCAACAAATGGTAATAAGTTCCAATCTTCTGTTAAAAACGCTCTATCCATGGGCAAAAAAATTACCTCTCAAAATTTTCCTCCTGAACCATATGAGAATGTGTATTTGCTTGAGTGGGTTATTGGATATAAAGAAGCACTTTTTGAACTGGGGCATATAGATACAAATTGCAATTCAATAAATTTTACGAAGGAGGATTGGGATAAGACAATTGCATTGCATAGCATTCTGAAAGTGGTAAAAGGTGCTTTTCGTAGCTTGTATAATTGCAAAATTATCACTGCACTTTTGCATTTCCAAGTGGTCTGTCACATTTATTTTAATCTGCTTCAATGGAAAAACAGTGATGATCATTATGTTCAAGAGATAGCATCAGGGCTTGGTGAATTTTGTGATCAATTGTGGAACAATTGTAAGATTTTAGTGATGAATGTAATTGTTGATCCGTGTTTCAAAATGGATGGCATAGAACAGTGGTTCAAAGAGAGTTATGGCAATGAGGCAGACACTTACCTTCAGCAAATCATTGAAGTTACTACGAATGTTTATATTGAATATGCAAGGGGTATCAACTATGGTGATAGAGCTATCTCAAATGCTTCACCAGAAGCAGAACTCAATAGCTATTTCAAAGATCCTAAAGTTGATTCTGGTGAAGAGTTTGACATTTTAACTTGGTGGCGTCTCAATGCCTCTGCTTATCCCACACTTGCAAGGATTGCACGAGATTTTCTGCCAATGCCTAAATTTACAGAATTTGGTTATTCTGTGGTGACAGACGATGAACCAATTATGATGAATCCAGACTTGGATGATTATCTAAAACTAGTTATGTTACAAACAAAACTTTGGTTGTCTTATTGAATATATGAAATTAAGTTTCTGTAGCCTCTTGAAAGTTGAATCCCCTTACTAATTGGAAACACCTGAAATTTTGCAGTGCATGTGTTTATACAGCTCCATTTAGAGTTCTCATTGTTTAGTTTCTTATTGCTTACCATGAATATGAAGTCTTTACTAATTTGGAGATTCAGAAACAAGAATCAAAGTGTATGGATTGTAGACTTGTGCATCTGTTCAATTACTAATTATTAGAAATAGGGATATTAATTAAAATATCCACTTCTTTTTTATCTTTTATACATATATAATCATTTTTTTCTATTATATATATATAACTCAGAATATAAAATATCTAAAATATTTTCATTATTTGTAATCACCCAGTCAATGTATAAACTTCACTCATCTAATCAACCCATAAAATAAATAAAAAAATGATTGATTGGGTGGTTGGCTCACCCAGCCAACCAATTTTAGAAATAAAAAGTTGGGTGGCTGGATGGGCAATTTTATAACCCATTTTATATATAAAATTCGTTGGCGGGCCAGCCAATAAGCCAAATATTTGTTATTTTATTTGAAAGAGGACATATTTTTTTATGATAAAAATTGAAAAATTATGTACTTAATATATAATATGATATATGGTGTAATTATTATATTTTCAAGTGCATTTTTTTTTAATTTTGTAAAGATAATCTCATAAGGTACTATTGTAGAAGACCAAATATAAAGAATCCAGACCCTTTACAAGCTTAATTATTGCACATTAAAATTTTATTTATTAAGATGTTATAAAAATGGCAATAGCTTTAACGGCCATATGAGCGTTTTCGTCCATTTACACAAAAATCAACAATTTATAATAATTTTTAAAATTATTTTTTTAATTTTAACGGCAATAGCAACGTGGTTTCATCTTCTCTTTTTTTTTTTTTTTCTCTTTTCTTTCCCTGTTCCTATTTTCCTCGTTTTTTCCCTTTTCTTTCTTGTCTTTTATTTTTCTGACATCTCGATGCAATTCTATTGTTTCATATGAATAGGGCTAGATTCGAACTGAGTCGAGCTCGAACATAGGCAAACTCGGTATCAACTCGATAACTATTCATTCGAGCTGAGCCACGGCTCGAGCTCGTCAAACGGAATGAAAATGCAGCTCATGTTTGAGCTCGTTGGCTTGCGAGCTATTTGCGAGCCTTAAACAAGCCTGGCTCGGAATACATACAAAGCCGAGCTACTCATGAGCCTCTAACGAGCTGAAAATCGAATATGTTTCACGAGCCTCGATATCGAGCTAGGCTCGCTTATTCTTAACGAGCCGAGCCTAACGAGCTAAAAATCGAATATGTTTCACGAGCCTAGATATTGAGCTAGGCTCGTTTATTCTTAACGAGCCGAGCCTAGCGAGCTTGTTTACAGGATCACAGTTTCAATTTCAAAATGTTATTTTTGTATAAATATTGTTTAATATATTTTCATTGTTTGTAAATCAATCTATTTATATATTTTGAGAGAGAAGAGTAAAGAGTGAAGTGTGTTTCTTGAAAGATAACCCAAACGGAGAAGCAATGTAGAAAAGCAAATGGCTTCCAGGCTTCCTCTGCTTTTGATTTTCTTTTTTCTTTACTTGTGACATTTACATGCAATGCCATTCGCTTCAGCGATTAAGTTTTGACCCCTTTATATCTTTTCAAGTCCGTCCACAACAAACCCCCCCAACCCCACACCCCCACCCCCAACCAAGTAAAGAATCATAAACTGATGATGCATTCATTGGGTTCTAAAAACTGCCATTTAATCGCAATCTCTGAATAATTGTTATACAATAATTGTCAGCCTTATTATATTTATCACAAAATCAAAATTCATTCACTTAGATATTTATATTTATTTATATTTTTTATGTCATAATTTATGTCATTATAAAACACTGACAACATATGTATCTTTGTACTTGTATAAATCTTTTTTCTAGCAATAGTTAATAAATTTTTTATGTTCTAATCTTTTATTATTGACCTATAAAGATATATCATCCAGTAAAGAATAATATTATTATTATGTAATTTTAAAATGTATAAATATATATATATATATATATATATATATATATATATATATATATATATATATAAATTAATAAGATTTGATCTCTAAACTAGTTTTATTCAATTTCAAAACAGAACAGAAAACGTAAATATTTGGCACAAAATATCCTCCCAAAGTTATATATATATATATATTTATATATATATATAAATTAATAAGATTTGATCTCTAAACTAGTTTTATTCAATTTCAAAACAGAACAGAAAACGTAAATATTTGGCACAAAATATCCTCCCAAAGTTAAGCAGCATTAAAACTAAAATACCAACATACAAGAACCAAACCAGTCTAACATAATCAAACGCAACTATGAACTAGACCCAGCTTTTATCTGGGATTTATAAACCAATCTAAAGCTCTCTTACAATCCTTTTAGATATTTAGGGCTAGAATATCCGGACACCTGGAAAAACATTCCAGGAAGCAACCACAAATCTTTAACCAACAATTCCAAATCCGTAATTCCTTCCTCAGTCGCAGAGCTAAGGACTTCCAAATGGATAGAGTCTGCAATCCTAATCAACAACCAATTAACAAGCATCATTAATTAGCACATACACTACAGACAAACAATTAAAAATTTAAAATACACTCCAATTTCCAAAATAAATTTTCCATAGAAAAAAAGAGCTTGGTGGCACAACTCTTATCCACCTGGAGCTATGTAACGGTATGAAAATTGTGCTAAGGATAATTCAATATCATCTTTTTGACAAGAAAAAGATAACGGGACACTATGATTATAACCTGCTTTTCACCCTATAAATAAACAAATAAAGAAAATGAAAAAGACCATTGTCATTACTTGAAAAAAAGGGTTGGAATCAAGAGCCCCGATTTATAATGCAATGCCAAAAGTTATAGCACTCTATAAATGAAGTTGGAATAACCAAAGATTGCACCTGAAACCACAATTCATAATGTGTTTATGGCATGCTAAGAATAATCTCAACTTTAGTGCTTGATTTCAATGGTCTAAATATTTTGTCATTACAGATGGTAAAAGAGAAGCTGCTGTTCCTAGCCCAAAGAAGATACGGTCTGATTCCACAAAGCATAATATTAACTGATCTTAGTGATACTGCCAGAATATCATTTCAGCAATTTTAGCACATCAAAAACCAATAAACTTTAAACATGCATATGTGACACAATATTTACCACATAACATTTAACAAAGCATCTTAACCACAAAGCTATAAACAATCGAAAGTCAATGGCTATTACTCACCACTTTTACCGACATGGCTACATGGCAAGATAATGCCATAAGTTACCGGCAGTATATTGTCTGATCAATATGTGGAGGAATTTGCTTAATTTCAGTACCAAGTTCTTGCTCAATCCTATACCTGTTGAGGTGAAAAGGTTTACAAGTCAAATAAAGCAAATGAACGTGTTTGCTCGATAAAAAACACATATGCGTAACAAAATATTTCACAAAACATGGTAGTGGATTCAAGGGAAAAAGAACCATACAAGTTAAAGCGGTCTTCGTCAGTAATCAAATTCACTGCTAACCCAAGGTGTCCAAACCTTCCTGATCGACCAACCTGTAAGTAAGATAAACTTCCATTAGAATTATACAAGGAAACTAACTCCTTTAAAAAAGAAAATAAAAAAAAAGTGTCCAACATACTCTGTGCAGATATGTCTCAGAGTTCTTGGGAAAATCAAAGTTAATGACGACATTCACCGCTTGAATGTCTATACCTCTTGTAAACAAGTCTGCATCAAGCATTGGTAATCATTAGTATCTGATACACAATATTACAAGGTTTTCTTCAGTAAGGAAATAAAAACAATTCTCCAATCAACAGAGAAACTTCACCATTTGGAGCACATAAATAACTCTGTTAAAATATTATTTCATAATAATAGATAAAAAATACCTTCACTTTATTTTAAGCTTAAGATTAGTTTTTGTAAAAATTTTATGTTTCTGAAAATCTTGTAATTCAGATACAGTACCAAATACATTATTTCTCTGTTTTCTTCTATATAAACATAAAACAGGATGAGCAAAATCTTACATCCTTAAAAGCCTCAAACAACAAATTCAACAGATACTCATATTTAGAATAAATAAATAAAGAGGAGAGATAACTACATAATCATACTAAATCCCTTATGTTAAAAGAACAAGCACTGATAACATACCAGTACAAACAAGATTCCTGCATGCACCGTTGCGGAAGTCATGAAAGACTCTGTTGCGATGGTCTCGCAACATCTTTGCATGAATGTAAAAACAAGAGTAGCCAAATTCTGTAATTTTCTTTGCCAACAGTTCAACTCAATTCACCGAATTGCAAAAAATGATTGACTGATTTATTTGCAGCTGAAGACAGACAAGTTACAATATCATGTTGTATCTCACATTTAAAAAAGTAAGAGATGAAAGAATATGTAATTGGATTTAGCTCACACCTTAGAGAAAAGAGTGTTTAGGCAGTGGACTTTCTGCCTTTTTTCAACAAAAGCATAATATTGAGTGATACCCTTGAGAGTAAGCTCATCCATAAGATTAATAACATATGGTTTTTGCAGGTATCTATCTTTAAAGTCCTTCACAGTGACTGGAAATGTGGCTGAGAACATCAAAATTTGACGCTTTGCAGCAGAAAACGAATGAGCTGCTCCACTGAAGGTTGAACTCAGACGACAAAAGCTTATCAGCCTGCAAAGCAATCCATTGCAATATTAGATTGTTGCATTCCATAAAGTTGAAATATAGAAAACAGCAATAGCTAAAATGCACAAGGAATACTTTTATTTCCAAATTATAAAAATTCTCATGAACCAGGAATTTAGCTTAGATTAAGAGGAAAAGGCATGTCCATAAAACTTAATTCTTTCAACAGGAAAAGAAAAAACACCAAAATATTTGCTTTTATTTCACTAGAAAATTTTCAGTTCCTCATTCTTCGAAATGCTAGTCCTCTCGTGTAAAATGTGAAAAAAGATTAAACTTATTTGTCATAAAACTAACACTCCACCCATCAAAAGATCAGATATAATTTAATCAAACATCTACCTCATCCATTACAAGCATTGAACAATCTTTCAAAATGCAAACACCCTTTTTGGCAAGATCAAAAATTCTTCCTGGAGTACCAACAAGCAAGTGAACTGGTTGATACAATCGCATGATATCATCCTTAAGACTGGTACCACCCGTGGTAACCATGACTTGGATTTTCAAATGCTTTCCAAGCTGCTTACAGACTTGTGATGTCTGAAGAGCCAACTCTCGTGTTGGGACAAGGATAACAACTGCACAAAAAAAATCAGAAGAAAGAGTTAAAACACAAAAGAACATTGAAAAATGTTAAATTTTCCAAAGCTTAAAGCTGATGTGCCACAACTTTGCACCGTATACATAATTTGGAAACACCAGACTTCATTTTTTTATTTCAATAACACAATTTATGTTTTTTCTTAAGCAACTCAAGTGGAGAATCAAGTTCACAGGTTTTCCATACAAGACAATTATTTGACTCCAAAAACTTGCCTCATGACGAACAATCGGATGCAAAGAAAAATCATTCAAAACTGCTTCCAAAGCAGGGATAGCTTCAACATCTTGCATTTGACCCAAAGCAAATGCAGCCTCATGCGCCAACAAATTTGAAGAATCCCTTGTAGCTGCAACCCAGCGAAAAAGAATGCGTTGGTCATGTTGTGAATGAACCCAGCCAGCAGTGCTGTGATTGCCGTATATGGGTCAATTATGAACCCCAAGGAGCCTGTTTCACAATCAGCTTGTGGTTGAGGCAGAACGGGATTCCCGAATTCAAGTTCAAAGAAAGTTTTCGCCAGTAAATATTTCTTTCCTACCCAAACTTTAATAACATAAAAATTTCTTTCCACATATAAATTTTTTTTTATTTTACCCTAACTCATATAACATTCAGAATTCAGGGAAAGATAGGGATCACCTGAAATATATTTGTTGCCGATTTCACAGCCATTTATGGAATAAAGAATAAGCAAGTTAACCATGCCCATGAAAGAAGCTTCCTGAAATCAACAGAGAATAAGCTTTCTGGTAAGGGGTAACTGAACAATTTTTATTAGCAAATTGGTTCACAGAATGACAGATGAGCAAAAGGAATTTGATGGAAAAAAGAATTACCACTCTAAATCATGCCATAAAGCAACAAATTCCCCTCCCTCAATGAATGTAAGAGATCCACTCTATATCTTTATTTATCTGGCAAGATAATCTCAACAATCTCGTTTTCAACTTCAATCTTCAAAAAATTAAAAATGAATGAAAGCTATTAATCATAGTGCCAACAGTTAAATGAAAAATCAATTTAAAGATCATATAGTTGTAATAAGTTATTGACTACCTCATCTTGTTTCTTCATATCATAACGTGTTCTCATCCAATTAGCTCCACACATAAGCATGTTGACTATTTCTGGTGATAGAGATGACCTGTACGTGTCAATCACTCTACTACCCGCACTAAATGCCCTCTCCGAAGCCACTGTTGTAATAGGAATTGCTAAGATATCGACTGCCATTTGTGAAAGTACTTTATACTTATATTGATTGTCTCTTCACCAGTGAAGCACATTAAAGTCGCCTGAGTTGACATCATCAGGTATCTCAACACAATGTTCATCTAGATACATTTCTAACTCAGACTTCTTGGTTTCTTCTGAGTATGTTTTCTCTTTATGATCCTTCAAACGGATCCAACTATATCCAGGACCATAATGTCTAGTCTCTGAATATCGAGAGCTTGATGATTCACCTACAAATTAAATGTTAGAACTTATGATATGTTATAAAGTTTCATTTAATGACAATGATCTAATGTACCTGATGAACTTGATGGTGCTTATTGGGTCTTTGGCTGATGTTGTGGATGTGCAAATACAGTTGATGAATTTCCTGATGACAACATGTCAACGTATTCTTTATATAATTTTTCTAATGCCCTTTTGATATTTTTTATCTCCATAGGGGCATTTTCTTCACCATATAAAGTGGGAAATGCCAAAGTAATCATAAGAAACTTTATCCTAAAATCATCACAAGCAAACTAATTAGTTAGAAACATGTTCTTTATATACATATATATTATAATAAACCGAATCAATTGTAAATTAATTACTTGGGATCCATGATGCTAGCAATCGTCATAAGGAAATTCACCTCACCCAAAATATTTGTCAAATTTTTCTGACATTGCCCGCACCATCATTGATATAGAATAATCTTCATCAAATTCTCTCTTTAAAGACCTCTTTTATCCTAAACACTTCTCGAAAATACCTATTTGCAGTTGTATGCCGTGACCCATAAATTAATTTTTTTATATCATCAAATATTTCTAAAAAGTCACAGACGACCTCCAATCTCTCCCACTCTTCCCTTGTTGGGCAATATATATAGCTTGACTTAACAAACATAAACCGAAGAAAGACCTCTCTGAACTGTAGTGTGTCATTAGCATTTTGTATGTACTATTCCATTGTGTAGCACAATCCAAAACTAGCTTCCTCTCTTTTATTCCATACTGCATAACAATTTTCGCAAAAATTTTTTTGCCTTGCCTCACTAGCTTTTATAAACTTCACACTTTCTCGAATATTGTCTATAATGGGTTTAATCACGACCATCCCATCTTGAACTAACAAATTTACAATATGGGCAGTGCACCTAACATGGAAAAGTTTTCCATCATACAACAAAGGCATCTGCATTTGAAAATCTTCCTTCAATCTTCTAACACAACTATCATTTGTAGTAGCATTGTCTACTGTGACAGTTTCTACCTACAAACAAAATTAATGAAATGATATGCGATAAAATTATATGTGTATTTTGATAAACAATTTGCAAATTTGATTTTACCGTATGTTCAATCTCCTAACCCTTTAGACAGTCAAAAATTGCTGCTGCAATGTCTATTCCTCTCCTAGGCGGAGGTAGGTACACAAAATTTATAATTAGTTTATTTAAGGACCATGACTGGTCTACCCAATGTGTCGTGAGTACCATATACTCAATATTTGATGATCTGACTTCCAAAGATCAGTAGTAATACTAATCCTTCTAGTCTCCTCAAAAGTCTTCTTCAATCTCTCACACTCTACTTGATAAACCCTAAAGCAATAAACTTTTACTTGTTTTCTTCCAACTTTTTTATAAAGAGGTTGTAGAACGTGACAAAAATTAATGAAGTCGGGGTGCTCGACTATATTAAACGACAATTCAGATATCATAACTATATGGGCTAAGGCTTCTCGAACCTAAAACACCAACACCATAATTATTGCATTAGTTAATACAATTAATTTCATAACAATTTTATAGTAATAATATACGTTATTAATTGAACTCAAACTGACCTTGGGATGCCCATAATTAGTTTTTGTTTTCACCACAGTTGGAGTAGGTACCCCTAAGGTTGAACGCTCAAAACCCAAAATAATTTGTCCCCCTACGACTAAGTATTTCCCCATTGCTTTCTTCCTTTCAACATATTGACCCATATGTCATGTCAAATGGGAAGTAGACTTGGTCTTTTGCAATTTCATCTTTTTCTGGTAATACTTGCAAACTGCATATATAACATCGCCAATAGTAACAAACATATCTTCTGGATAACACTCCCAAACAGTTGATGTTTTCCTCCTCTTAGTAGATGGAATAATAGAAGGTGGTGCTTCTGTTTGTTTTTCAGGACGTTCAGTTGCTTCAACTCCTTCATTTGAAGCTGAGATATCAAAATCTCCTATTGCAACCAACTCAATATCCACATCATCAATTCCAATCGTTTCAGTAGGTATAGGTGCTTCAATTTGCACTTATTTTCTCTTAATGGATGCATATACAAAATGAGCCATCGTGCTTACAATAGATGCTTACGATAAAGCTCGACTTGCTTTAGATGGTTTTACTCTTCTTAACGTCATATTCTACATCACAATTACATGCCAACGGTTAGATACAAAGAAAATAAAAATTTAAAAACACAACCCAGTTAGATACATGAACATAATTCCAGTAATAGCATAAGCTAAAGGAAATAATCAGATCAAAAGTATAAATTAATCAACACCCATTACTCTCTATTATAAACCGAAAAAGAAAAAACAAAACAAATTACAGCCCACAAACATTTTTCTTATTCTTCCAGATTCTTCTTCTCTTTCATTTGCTCTTTCTCGTCTCTAACTTAATCTCATGATCTAGGGTTTGGCTTCTATAACTTCTTAACTAATCGTAGTAATAGGAAAGTCTTAGCATGGTATCAGAGTGGATGCCTAAGACAGTGGATCCAATGGGTTTATTTAAAATTTTATAACACTGGCTGAATGAGCCCCATGAAAGTTTGAGGATATATTAGTGTTATGAGACTGTTGGGCTCTAGCTAACCTTAACTCATGTTTCTAAAGAAGATATTAAGCATCCTGAAGAGTTGGTTTGTCATACCTAGACTCAGTTCTAGAATTTAAAGTTATAACTATAGAATCATACTCTGAGTCAAGGCCATCCAGAATATGGCTTAAAAGCTCATCATCACTAATGTTATGTCCTCTAGAAAGAAGTATCTTAGCATACTCTTTCATCTTATCAAAGTAGTCAGTGATATTCATATTATTTTTCCTAGTGGTTTGCAGCAAACTTTTAACATGTAACAACTGAGACTTAGATTCAGACAAAAATTCATGTTCAAGTGTACTCCAAATTTCATGTGCATGTTGACACTTAGAGATGACCCTAAACATGCTTGCAGAAATTGAAGAAAACAACCAACTTACTAGCTATTTATCAATTTTCTGCTAGAGGTCATAGTCAAGATTAGGTTTTTTTGTAACTATAGGATCACCAAGCGTTTGAACATGAATAAAAAGGGCAGGACAACTAGAGAGACCTAACAAGTGTTTATCTAGACCATGGGCTCCAACAGAGAAGAGGACTTGAGATCTCCAGAAACTGAAATTGGTTTTATCAAGTTTAGGAGTGATAAATTGAAGGCTAGAGGAAAAGGTTTGTGAACTTAGGACATTGGAATTGGATTGACTACCTTCAATAGTATAGTTAGGTGAGTTTTCCATGATTAGTGGGCAATGAGATATCAACAGTTTAAGCAGTGAACACTTTAATTCTTCCTAGGATACAGAACATAGAGAACAAAGATATATTACTAGTTTAAATGAGACAAAGGATTAAAACAGTTCAGTATTAAATCAGGTCTCACACAAATTAAATTAATCAATCCTATAGTTTCATGGATCATATCACTACATAGTATTGAGACAAAAGGTTAACCAAATTAAGAGAGATAGAGCATGCAAGTACCCTTTTTTTTTTTGAAGCAGTATCCAAAATCATACTTCATCAAATTAGTCAAATTTGGTATCCAACAACGAGCAATCAAACAGCAAAAAAAAACTAGAAGCAAAAAAAAAAAAACCGAAAGCAAACACAATCGAGTTAACATGCATAAAAGAAAACAAACAAAATGATACAACTTCAAAAAAAAATTACAGCCTGCATTTAGCCTCCATAGACAGTGAAATGATTAGATTTCTCTTCAAACACAAAGACTTTAGAATATAGACCTAAACAAAGTACACTAACTTACAGTGGATCTTTAATGATGCATGACACAATATAACAACCACATCAAATTTGAACATGTAGCAAACAAGATTGCAATGATATCATAAGACCTTTCAGTAGCAGATTATAACAAATTGGATCTACTTCAGGAATCAAATTATACATGAACATCAAATTGAACGCAAGCAGTAACACCGACAAGTAGATCTACACATTGAACGCAAATCCATATACTAAACATTGTGAACAAATTATCAAAGATCATGAAACAGTGAAACACCACAACTAAAAAAAAACTTAGATATGCTCAAGTAACTAACAGATTTATAAAGTTATAACAAGAACTCTAAACAATAGTCCATAACAAGATTAGATCAAAACACAATAAGGCCATACAAACATTATCAAAACCAATATATGATGACCACCAATAAGATAACTCTAGAACACAAGTATATATATATGATGTACACTATTTCAACTGGAAGATCAGCTGAGAAAGTACTTGGTAAAATAAGTTACATCAATTGGCCTATTTAATTCAGGTCAACTGAATCCAAACACTTAAATTTTTAAGGCCGAATGACTACTTCCCATCTAAGGTTTGATGAAAAGCATTTCTAAGACACATGCAACCAACAATTTTGCTGTTAATAACCCAGCCGTTTACATCCAACCCCAACAGTGTAGCTTTAATAATAAAATTTTATATTAAAAATTAAAAACCCCTAATTCAAAAACCCTAATTCCAAAATTAGGGTTCAATAAATTTAAGGCAAAAATTAAAAAATTGAAAGTGAAAAAATGGAAAAACACAAACCTGAAATATATTTGTGTCGTCCACGTCGCCGTCGTTGTCAAACTTCTTGTCGTAGAACTCCCAATTGTTGGAATCTTCTATTGGCATATCAGAAGACTTGAATAGAAATACTTGAGAAACCTCTGTCGATGGAACTGGAGAGAAGCTACTGGCTAGAACTTCAGATTGTAGAGGGCTGTACTTGGGTCTGGAACTGGAACTGGAGCTTAGAGTTAGGAGGAAGAGAGTTTTACGCGACTAGAAAACATAAATAAGGGAATGAACTTCTTATTTAACCAAAAACAACACTGTTTTTGGTTAAATAAGAATCAGCTCACGAGCCGAGTCGAGCTGCTCGGCTTGCAAGCCTTAACTAACTGATCAGCTCGCGATCCTTGGTAAGCTAATCGACTCACGAGCCTTGATGAGCACTAGCTCATGAGTCAAGGCAAGCTAATTGAGTCACGAGCCTTGACGAGCACTGGCTCGCGAGCCTTGACGAGCTCTAGCTCACGAGCCATAATGAGCTGCTTGACTTACAGTTCGTATTCAGGCTCGAGCTCAGTTTCTCTGAAACTTGAAGCTCGAGCTCGGGATTGAGCTTGTTAATACCTGGCTTGTTTCGGGCTTGATCGAGCCGACCTAGATTTTGAGCTTGAGCCAACTCGGCTCGAATCCACCCCTACATATGAATGATATGTTTTTTATATTTTTCAAAAATCTGATAATAAATATTTAGTTATTAAATATTTAAAAATATTAAATCTGATAATAAATATTATTTTTAAATTATATTAAATGCCCATTTTACCCTTTTATTAAGTAAAAATGCACATTTCTCCTATTCCTAAGCAAAAATGCCTATTTTTTTTAAAATACCAAAATTACCCTTCATCACATCTATATAAACCCTTTCACTCTTACTCTTATTACATAGACTTCTTATATCACTTAAACACTCACTCTCATTCTCATTTTTACTTAATATCAATTACTATAGATTCGTTCGAAAGAAAGAAATTTGTATTTCTGAATTCGAATCGAAAAAAATCAAGTTGTGAAAACTACATTAAAAATAACATGTTAAGAATAGCTTATGAAAAAAATCACTCAAAAATTTGAATTTCAAAAACTACACGTTCAAATAGCTTATGAACGAGAAAACTGAAAAATTAATCTAAAATTTCGTAATTACATTGTAAAACATATCTAGAAAAGCACATTGTAATTACAAATGTCAAATTTGAAAACTACATATCAACTTCCCCCCCTCCTTCCCCTCCCGTGGGAGATTTCCGTAGCACCGACAGATCCAACCTATTTTTCAGCCAAAAATCGTTATTTCAGCCTCTAATTTCAATACAAATCAAATTTACACATCTAATAACACAATACCCCTCAAGAAATTCAAGCAAAACAATCAAGAATTAAAACATTTTATGCATTATTCAAAATCAAAACCCTAGACATTCAAACCTCAAAATCTCCCCCAAATCTCAATAATCCTAATAATAAGTTGATTCAAACAAGAAGTGGGATGATGTACTATCCTTATTTGTCATTTTTGGTTGTTGAAAAACACAAAAAGTCGACGGAAAAGACGAAAACCCGTTGCTCCTGTGGGAGACCCGTGGGAGATTCGAATTTTCTCCGATTTTGATTAGTAAATCCGTGGGAAATGTAGGGTTTATATATAAGGGTAGTTTAGTCATTTCCCAAATTGAGGGCATTTTTGCTTAAACCTTAGAGTTTTGGGCAATTTTGCTTAACACCCTCTAGTTTTGGACATTTATTATAATTTCCCTAAAACAATCCATGAAATACAAGAAAATAATAATCATGAAAAATGAAAGTTAGAACTTATTAAATGCCCAAAGGGATTCGCTAAAACTATAAGCATTTTTTAAATGATTTTAGGCTACTGGTTTATATTTCAAACTTCCTTAAAAAAATTTAAATAATCTATTTTACGATTTATGAGAGAGATTTATGAGGCATTATAGTGATATCGATTTAATTCAATATGATTCATCTTATTGATCTCTGAATTAATCTAATTTAATAACTGAAATAAATTTTAGTCTTAACTTGAACAGAGTTTGTTACTAGTTTTTAGTCTCATTGGTTTTAAAACACTAACAAGATATTAAATGTCTAATTAATGAAAGAGATTTTGTTTAATTAAAATCCACTATGACATTTAGTAAAGACAAACAGAACCACCCCAACATATGAAACAAAAAGGCCTGTTCTTGATGTACCTCTGAAAACAATATTACTAGGTCTCCCCATCTTCCTTTGAATTGCTTTTCTTTCTTATATATTTTGGTTTTCTTTGTTCTATAAATATTTTTGTTCTTTGTATATACAAGAAGCAAAAACTTATGATGGTAAAGAAGAAGATGAGAAGTAGGTAAGCTTTTGTTTAGTGGTTTCAAGAAGCATGTTTATACTGTTGTTTGTATTGATCATGATCAAACACAAATTATGATAATGTCTGATCATGATTTATACACATGATCTCTCTGGTGTTGATATTAAATGTTATATGATTTACTCAGAGGAATCTTCTTCTAGAAGAAGAATTCATTGGATGACATACATAGGAAATCCAGACATTTGTTATTGTTCTTTTTTCTTTATATTTTATAAAAAATTATTTTGGAGTTTACAATAGATTGTCTAAATTTAATTCTTAAACTTTTGCATTTTTCTAATTAAAAATCTGACAAATTTCTGCCATCATCTAATCATAAGCAGAAATCTCTTAAGATTTGCAATGCATAATATATATACAACATAATTCAAATAAAAAATGATACAAATTTTTGGTATATAAAAAATTGGTATGATATATGGTACATCATATAATACAATAGATAATGGTAATTTTACCAATATAGATTGATATATATTTTTAGAGAAGCGATGATTTGATAGAGATATATTTGAGAAATTTCATTTATTATGATAGTATTTCTAATATTTTTTTAAATGCTGGTTTTATAAAATTTTTATTTTTTTATTTGAAGAGACATATTTTTCTATGATAAGACACAAAAAAATAAAGTTTTTGATATATATTAAGATACGCAATTTGACAACAGTGCATTTTCAATAATTTTGTGTAAATTTCAAATATTTTATCTTATGGATGGTACTATTATAGAAAACCAAATATATAGGATCTAGACTATTTACAAGCTTAATTATTGCAAAGTAAAGTGTTATTTATAAACAGATAAGAACCACATCTCACTTTCATTTTCCACCTATCAAAATGACATTAGTGTAACGGTCAAATGAGTAATTTTTGTCACTTTACACAAGAATCAACAATTTAAAAAAAGGTAAAAGAAACTTATTGCCACCCGAAATTTACTGTTTTACCAAAGTTTTAACTATTAACTATAAAAAACCCAAAGACGAATCTATGAATGGCTAACATTAACACTTTCTATTAGTGTATGATTAAAATAACTGTTTTATCTTGTATCCAATAAAATAATCAAAATACCCTTAGGAGGCATTTAGTTTTAGGAATGTTTTATTACTAAAATTGAAAAATTACTTTGAAGATAGATTATCTTAAAAATTATTAAGTATAAATTATTAAATACCCTGTAATATAATTATTCAAAATATTTTTATGTTATTTGTTATATTAATTGAAAATAAGATTATTTTTGTTTAAAAATTTTTATAAATAAATTATATATTATAATAAAATCAAGATTACTTTAGTAATATTTTAATACCTAAATGGAGGTGGTAATCAAATTACCTGTTATATTATTTGTCACATCACCATTGGTAATAGAAGATTACCATTAATCATAATGATTGCATAAATTTTCCCTGTTTTTATGGTTTAGTTGTATTGTACAAATTGACACTCTTTGTACTATTATATACAATTGGTACATGCAATTCGTATTTTATAATAATCTTAATTAAATTTAAATGGTTGTTGAACTTATTTGATGTTATTATTGACATGGCTTTTATTTCTTGTAGATTCTTGTGCATGTCTAGCTCTTTTTTAGAAGATCATCACCAAAACTATCATCGTCTTTTCAAATTTGATTTTGATTGGGTTTGATTTGGATTTAGATTTAGATTTAGATTTGTCTGATTTGAATTATATTATTCTAATTGAGTTTGATTTGGATTTGATTAAGTTTGATTTGTTTGGGGTTTGATGCGGAGACGAATGAGAAAGGTTATTTATCCAAAAAAAAAAGAATGAGAAAGGTTGGTGAGGGCATTTTCTTTTGGGTGGTGAAGATGAATGGAGAAAGAAAAAATTAAGAAAAAGTATTTTAAAATAATAATATTTGTTAAAAGAAAATTAATATTATCATTTTTATTGGAAGAGAAGTAGGTAAATTAAATATTATTAAATGACAAACCGGTTAATTATAGATAAAGGGCATTTTTGTTATTGCACTTACAAAGACAAACCATTTTTTTATGATTGATTTTCCGGAAGTATTTGACAAGATTCATTTCAATACATTCAAGCCTTTTTGTACTTTACTCTTTATTTAGGAGTCATGTAGCTATTGAACATTTTATGTGTATCTATCAAATTAGAGTAATATTATGTATATTGAGTTTTAAGTATCTAATTGTGTATTTAAATGATATGTTATTATATGTTGATTGTTATTTTATCTTTAATTAACATATCATCTAAGTATATAATCATATTTTTAGAATGAGATGCTCATAGCTTTATTGATCAAAGAAATAAGACATGATCAAGTTTAATTTGTTTCAAACAAATTGAGTTTGAGTTGAAAAAAATTTCGCTCATTGATCTCAGACCTGACTTGACATCAACATATCATTGACGTTGTCACATCAGATGTTGCTTCACTAATAATTCTTCTTCTTTCGCGATTGTTTTTTTTCAAAAATTCTTACTCTTTATTTTCTTAGATGTTACTTCACCAATTGAATGAGTTGAGTTTGCTCTCAAATTGCTCATTCTAAATTCGAGTTAAATTTGAGCTAGTGTTTTTCAAGTTCAGTTTGAAGTTACCCATATATATTATAGTGATATACTCTCAATGAACATACATACTTAGATTTCTTCAATACTTAACTAGATTGAAAGACCATTGTTATTTGAACATTGCTATTCATTTTTATAAAATAAAATTATATTTCATATTAAAAATTACCTGAACAGATATTATAAAAATAAAAGATTGAGGACAAGAATTTTTTTTTTTCATGTGTTACCGTCGTTATTAATCCTATTTCTTTATTAATTTGGCAGATAAAGTCTAAAATTTGTTTTGTTAAAGGATGCAGTATTGTTAGATCTCCTTAACTTTTTTTTTTTTTTAAATTTCAATTTTATCTTAATAGCTCTTGTTTCTCTATTATTGTAAGGCCAAAAGACATATTTCCAACCTAGGTTTGATGCAAACCCAACCTCTCACCCACTAACTATCAAGAATCTAAACTCTCACTAATAGGTTGTTAAAAGTAATAGAAATAGTTAATTCCAATAGTAAAATCGTCATTTAACTAGTAATATATTAAAAATAATAAAACATTATTTATTTTCCCTCTAGGTTTAGAAAACTAACAATTTCCCCCAAGATTAAACTTTTAGATCTTATATTTTCTTCCCTAGGGTTTCTCCCTCCCTTTTTCCAACACCGAAACTGACAACTTCACTCTCCCTCTTCTTTTTGGTGCATCTCCAGCATAAACACCCCCCCTCCACATTGACTTATCTTCATCCCTAGACGAAGATGATACATCTTCGTTCTGTGACAAAGACATTGTCTTCATCATTGGATGAAGGCGATGTCTTCGTCCAATGATGAACACGAGTCACTGTTGGGAGGAACACGTTGGAAATGCCTTGGAAAAGGGGAGGGAGAGCGAAGCTACCAATTCTAATGTCAAAAAAGGGAAGGAAGAAACCTTAGGGAAAAATGTAAGATTTTAAAGTTTAATCTTGAAATGCCTTGGAAAAAGGGAGGGACAGCGAAGTTGCCAGTTTTGACGTTGGAAAAAAGAAGAGAGAAGCCGTAAGGGGGAAAATATAAGATTTTAAAGTTTAATCCTGAGAAAAAAAGTTAGTTTTCCAAACCTAACGAGAAATAGATAATATTTTATTATTTTTAATATATTACTAGTTAAATGACAGTTTTATCCTTAAAGTTAACTATTTTTGTTACTTTTAATAGTCTATAGGTAGAAGTTTGGATTTTTGACACTTAATAGACAAGAGGTTGGGTTTGCATCAAACTTTGGGTGGGAAATAGTCATTTGGCCTTATAGTAAATGTTGACTCAAGGAGTCATTATGCTCTTATTTTGATGATAACCAACTAATATGTCCCTTAGCATATTAACTAATGATTTTACTTGAGTGTGAGCTTAGATTGTAAGAATTTATCTAATGCACTTAAAGGAGTTTCAAGATGAAAATAAAAGAGAATACTCAATTGAAGAATTCTTGAAGATTTGAAGAAAAACTCAAGTTTAGGTAGATATATTTGTAATTTGGAGCATTCGTTTTGATTAGAGTATTTATTTGCATGGGATAGCTCACTTAAAAACTCATTTTTATATCTTTCACATTTTGGGTTAAAATGTCATTTTTCAAACTTATTGGGTTAAGCCAAGTTTGTCACTAAAGTTTATTAATTCTTTTAAAGTGATGAAGTTTTGTGAACTATATTTTCATATCTTAAAGTTGGTTTTGAAAGAATTTTCAAAAATGGGTTAAATTGTCACTTTTCAAAGTTTTAGGGGTCAAAACGATTTTTAAAAATTCAGGGGGTAAAATGTAATAAAATTTGATCGACCGAATTTGACCGACTGAATCAGCTTTCGAATTGTCCAGAAGCCATGTATTTTGGCTTCAGAAATTCGGTCAACCGAATTTTGGTTTGAATTTTTCCAACGGCTAGTGCCACATAAGCTCCACGGAAGTGCCACGTCACATCCGGTTGACCGAATTCCATCCGGTCGATCGAATTGTGCATTTTCTGGAAAACTAAAACGGCTATCTTTGTGCACAACGGTAACTTTCCTTATTTTCCCCTATATAAACCCAATCAATTTCGTTCGAAAAGAACTTTTGCTACCAAAAACTTTCATATATTTGAGAGCAAATTAGTTTTGAGCTTTTTAATGCAAATTCTTCTCTCTAATCAAAACCCTTGCCATACACTTTGTAATTTCATTTGCATTGGGTTGTATTAAGCTTTAACTTTCATATACACTCTTTGAGAGAGATCATATTTCAATTTCGTACTAAAATTCGTACTATAAAAGAGTGAGGTTCACTCTTGGAGAGATTAGCAAATTTCTAGTGAGAGAAATTAAGCTTTAACATTTGTAAAGGTTAATAGCACCTTGGAAGCTATTTTGGTTGTGAAGAAAAGCTTGGTTGAGGCTTTAGTCAACCAAGGATTAGTGGAATACTCCAAGGAAGAAAGCTTGGAGGAGTGGACGTAGGCCAGGTTGAGCCGAACCACTATACATCACGTGTTTGATTTTTTCTTCCCTTAAACTTATATTTTATGTTATGTTATTTTGATTGTATTGATTATTTGAAATATTTTAGTTATTTTCATACATTGGATTAAAAATAGGCAACATAATTTGATTTGAATAAATTGCTTTAATTATCAAATTTGGTAAAGATAGTTTTAAAATTGCCTAATTCACCCCCCCTCTTAGGCCATTCGATCCTACAATTGGTATCAGAGCTTGGTTGCTCATTCTCATAAACTTAACCGTTTAGAGCAATGGCCATGAACCTAGGAAAATCCCATACTGTTAGTGAAGGGCTTGCCCTTAATAGACCGCTATTGTTTGATGGCACCGGATATGCCCATTGGAAAAATCGCATGTCGATTTTCCTTCAAAGTGATTATGAATTGTGGGATGTAGTGCAAGATGAACCTTTTGTTCCTATGAAAGAAGTAGATGGAAAACAAGTGCCCAAAACTAGGGAAGAAATGACCTCTCAAGATAAGAAGAATATTGCCATTAATGCTAGAGCTATGAATGTGTTATATTGTGCATTAAATGAATATAACTTTAACAAGGTACAAGCTTGTACCTCGGCTAAAGAAATTTGGGAATTATTGATGGTGTCAAATGAGGGGACTTCACAAGTCAAAGAGACTAAAATTAGCATGCTCACACACTCATACGAGTTGTTTAGGATGAATGAAAATGAAACTATTAGTGACATGTTTGATAGATTTATTACTATTGTGAATGAATTGAAAAATCTTGGTAAAGTTTATACTAACCAAGAAAATGTCAAGAAACTTCTTAGATGTTTGCCTCCCTCTTGGGATCCCAAAGTGACGGCAATCGAAGAAGCAAAAGATGTCAAGACTCTACCTCTTGAAGTGCTTTTAGGTTCACTTCTCACTCATGAGCTTACTATGAAGCAACGACAAATTGAAGAAGTGGAGAAGAAGAAAAAGAGTATCGCCTTCAAATCATCCATCAAAGAGAATGAAAAGTTCCTAGAAGAGGAAGAGGGGACATCAAATGATGAAGATGAAGACATTGCACTCTTGAGTAGAAAGATTGGAAAGCTTCTAAGGAATAGAAAGCTAAGAAGAAATGGAAACTTCATAAAAAGGGATACTTCTAAAGGTGAAAGGGGAGAAAGACAAAGGAGAGAACAAATTGTGTGCTATGAATGCAAGAAGCCGAGACACATCAAATACGATTGCCCTCTCCTCAAATTGGTAGATCGAAAAAGAAAGCAATGAAGGCTACATAGGATGATAGCGATGAAAGTGAATCCGAAAAGGAGGATAATGAAGTGGCCAACATGTGTTTTATGGCAATTACAAATAATGAGGTAACTAACTCTAACTCATCTAATACTTTTGATGATTTAGATGACATAGATGATGAGATAGATGAAAACCCCTCACATGAAGAGCTATATGATACACTTGAAGAGATGAATGAAAAACTTGCTCTTTGCATGTCTAAAAATGCAACCCTTAAAAAGAAAAAATTTAATTTGGAAAAGGAAAATGAGTCCTTAAAGAAAGAAAATGAAAATCTTAACCAAAAAATCCTTAAGCTTAAAGGAAAAGAAAATGAAGAAAACAAGTGTTCCATTATTGAAAAAGAAAAACAAAAGTTTGAAAATGATCTTTGCATAGCTAAAAAGGAAAAAAAAATTATAGAAAATGAAATTGAAGTTTTAAAAAGGGGAGCAAAGGATTTAAGTGAAATAGTTTTAAAATTTAAAAATGGAAAAGATATTCTTGATAAAATACTTGGTGTACAAAGGGGAGTCTTAAACAAAAGAGGACTTGGTTATAAACCTTTTATCAAGGAAAAATACTTAAAAAATTATTTTGTTAAAGCCTCAACTTCAAGTGAATCAAATATAACTTGCAATTATTGTGGAAATAAAGGTCATATCTCATCATCTTGCCCAATTCAAAAGAAACATCATATGGGCACTAAGAAAGTGTGCGTTCCTAAGGGAACAAAAACTAACCACCAAGGACCCAACATGATTTGGGTACCTAAGACAAATTCTTGAATCTTCCATTGTGTTTAGGAACCAAAAAATAAAAGAAAGAAAAGCAAATGGTTCCTCGATAGTGCTTGCTCAAGACATATGACCGAAGATATTTCACTTTTCTCGACAATAAGCAAGAAAGATGGAGGACATATCACCTTTGCAGACAATGCGAAGGGTAAAATTATTGGCATTGGAGATATTGGTAACAATTCTCATATTATCATTGAAAATGTTCTTTTGGTAGATAGTCTTAAGCATAATCTCCTTAGCATTAGTCAACTATGTTATAAAGGATTTAAAGTCATTTTTGAGCCAAATAGTTGCACTATAGAAAATATGAATGATGGAAAAACAAGTTGTGTAGGAAATAGAGATGGAAATGTTTACACTATAAATTTAGAAAATGCATCTCATGAAAATCTATGTTTCTCTGCATTGCATGAAAATAGTTGGTTGTGGCATAGAAGATTAGGTCATGCTAGCATGGACTTGATTTCAAAAATCTCCAAGAAGGAGCTTGTAAAAGGTCTTCCGAAAATAGATTTTATCAAAGATAAAATTTGTGATGCATGTCAATTTGGTAAACAAACAAGAAATTCTTTTAAAAGTAAAACTCATATTTCTACATCTAGATCTTTACAACTTCTTCATATTGATCTTTTTGGCCCTTCAAGAACCGCAAGCCTAAGTGGAAAACATTATGCTTTTGTTATTGTTGATGATTTTTCAAGATTCACTTGGGTACTTTTTCTTGCATCAAAAGATGAAGCCCTCCATGCATTTTCAAAATTTGTCAAGAAAATACAAAAAGAAAAAGAAATGCATATTTCTTGCATTAGAAGTGATCATGGGGGAGAATTTGAAAATCATTTATTTGAAAACTTTTGTGATGAGCATGGTATTGAACATCAATTCTCTTGTCCTAGAACTCCCCAACAAAATGGTGTTGTTGAAAGAAAGAATAGGACAATTCAAGAGATGGCTAGAACCATGTTAAATGAAAAAACTTTACCTCAATATTTTTGGGCGGAAGCCGTAAACACCGCATGCTATGTTTTAAATCGTGTTTTAATAAGACAATCTTTAGATAAAACTCCATATGAACTTTGGAAAAACAAAAAACCAAATATTGGTTATTTTAAAGTTTTTGGATGCAAATGCTTTATTTTGAACACAAAAGAAAACTTAGGAAAATTTGATTCAAAATCGGATATCGACATTTTTCTTGGATATTCATCATCTAGCAAAGCATATAGAGTGTTTAACAAAAGGACAATAGTAGTTGAGGAATCCATGCATGTTATTTTTGATGAATCTAATCCTTCAACTAGTGTGCAAGTTGATATTGATGATGATCAAGTTAAAAATGGTGACCAAACGGAAATTCATGATTCACCAAATGATGATAAGGATAAAGCAAAACAAGAGCTAAAACATGAAGAAGATAAAGATAAAGATCTTCCTAAGGCTTGGAGGTATGCAAATGCTCATCCTAAAAAATTAATTATTGGTGAGGAAAATCAAGGTGTTAAAATTAGATCATCCTTTAATCTTTGTAATAATTTAGCATTTCTTTCACAATTTGAACCAAAAACATTTCATGATGCATTAAATGATGAATTTTGGATTTTAGCCATGCAAGAGGAACTAAATCAATTTGAAAGAAATAATGTTTGGGAACTAGTCCCTCGTCCAGATCATCAATCCATTATTGGCACAAAATGTGTTTTTAGAAACAAAATGGATGAATCCGGAGTGGTTGTTAGAAATAAAGCTAGATTAGTGGCTCAAGGCTACAACCAAGAGGAGGGAATAGATTTTGAAGAAACTTTTGCATCGGTAGCTAGACTAGAATCCATTAGGATGCTTTTGGCATTTGCATGTTCCAAAAATTTTATTTTATATCAAATGGATGTCAAAAGTGCTTTCTTAAATGGATTTATCATGGAGGAAGTTTATGTTGAACAACCTCCCGGGTTTGAAAGTCATGATTTTCCAAACCATGTTTTTAAACTTTAAAAAGCTCTTTATGGTTTAAAACAAGCACCTCGAGCATGGTATGAACGTTTGAGTAAATTCTTGGTTGACAAAGACTTTTACATTGGAAAAGTAGATACTACATTGTTTATTAAGAGAAAAGAAAATGATATACTTTTGGTTCAAATTTATGTTGATGATATCATCTTTGGATCTACTAATGTCTCTTTGTGTGAAGAATTTTCTAACCTCATGAGCAAAGAATTTGAAATGAGCATGATGGGAGAACTCAAGTATTTTCTCGGACTTAATATCACGCAAAGCAAAGAGGGTATCTTCATCAACCAATCTTCATACATCAAGGACTTATAAAAGAAGTTTGGCATGGAAGGACTAAAAGCTTCAAGCACACCAATGAGTTCAACTATCAAGCTCACCAAAGATGAGGGTGGGCCAAATGTTGATGTTAAAATGTATAGAGGTATGACTGGCTCTCTTTTATATTTAACCGCTAGTAGACCCGATATTATGTTTAGTGTGTGCTTGTGTGCTTGATTCCAATCATGTCCCAAGGAATCTCATTTAAAAGCCCTTAAAAGAATCTTCAAATATTTATATGGTACTAGATTTTTGGGGTTGTGGTATCCTAGAGAAACGTCTTTTGACCTAGTGAGCTATTCGGATGCCGACTTTGCCGGAAGCCAAGTTGATAGAAAAAGTACTAGTGGTTCTTGTCATTTTCTAGGTCATGCATTAGTTTCATGGTTTTCAAGGAAACAAAACTCCGTAGCCTTATCAACTGCGAAAGTAGAATATATTGCCGCTTGTAGTTGTTGTGCTCAAGCCTTGTGGATGCAACAAACTCTTAGGGATTATGAAGTTAACCTATCTAAAACTCCAATCTTGTGTGATAACACAAGTGCAATTAGCTTATCCAAAAATCCCATTCAACACTCTCGAACCAAACATATAGAAATTAGATATCATTTTATTCGAGATCATGTTTAAAAAGGTGATATTTGTCTTGACTTTGTATCCACCGAAAATCAACTTGCGGATATTTTTACAAAACCTCTTGAGGAAGAACGTTTTTGCAAACTTAGAGGTGAGCTTGGGATCATGGAATCACCACATTAGCATTTACACTTAAATATCATTGTGGTTGTGGTGTTTTGGATTAATTGAGAATGTCAATATATGCTTTATGCATCATTTCATGTTTGACCATCCTTGATAGTTTTCTTGTACCAATTATTCTTGCATTGATTTTTAATGTGTTTGATTTAATTTTCCTCATATTTAGCATCAAATTTCATTGTACTTTATGTTATTGAGTCAAAATTGCATAGTTGGATCATTTTGGCTTGTTTATACTCAATATGAGACAACAAAGTGCATAAAATATACACCAGAATTTTGCAGAATTCGGTTGACGAATTGGAAAATTCGGTCGACCGTTTGCTACAGTGATTCTGTTCTTTCTCAACTTTTCACCCTTTCACTTTGGAAAACTCTTTTACTCATCTATCGATGGTTAAAGTTAATCAAATCCGTTAGTTTTAAAATTTTATCTCATTTTTTCCCTAAACCTTAAAAAGTACCAATTTTCTCCCAGACCAAGGTTTAAAAAACAACATTTTTCTCTATAGGCAAAATTGTTCAATTTCTAGCAGCTCTTCCGACTAGCGATTCAAGCCGAAATGATGAAGGTCTTCCTCATCTTCTTCTGGGAAGACGAAGAGTCTCATCTTCCCATCGAAGCTCTTTGTCTTTCCAGCTTGAATTGTCAGTCAAAGGAAGGAGAGACCATTGGAGGGAGAGAACACATACGGAAGAAGAGACTGCAAAAGGAAGAGATCATAGAAGATTTAAGAGTAAACCCTAAGGGGATAAATGAAATAAAATTTTAGTTTATTTTTAATATTATAGATAAAAATGATGATTTTACCCTTAAAACTAGCAAACTTAATAGTTTATAGGTAAAAAAAGGGTTTTTCAAAATTAAAGGGTGGGAACTTGAGAAAGAAGCAATCTTTGGGTAGGAATATGTCATTTGGCCAATAATTTTTAGTAAAATAATTTTTTATGTTTGCATAATATGTTTGTATTGTTAATATTTTTGTAAACCCTTGAATATTGCAAAATGCACACTTAATCCTTAAGACAATATTGTTATTATTATTATGGAAGAAAAATTGAATTTTTGTAAGTAGTATTTTGTCCAGTTAGATACGGTCATGGGTAAATACTAGGTTGTTCTAGGTTCAATTCAATGTGTCTGGTCGTGCCCACAAGCGATGCCATGCCAAAGTATGTGACATGGCAAGGTGCAACGTGGGTCAGTTTGTCATAATATTTATTAGTTTTTAAATTATTTTATTTTTTTAAAGGGCTGAACCTTAAGGCCCCCTAACATGACTTGCAAAAATATGGGTTGTATGCAACTGGCTATGCCTTTTTAAAGGGGGCTTAGGGCGGGCCTCAGGTTAACCCAATCCCCTAAACATATCTATGTAAGACATTTTACTACCGATATTATGTATAGTATTTATAAGTAAGAATAATGAGATTATTCAAATGATGTTAAAAAAGAATAATATATTCTATATTTAGTAAAGAAATTACAGAGGTTATTAAAACCATTCTACACTAGGAATAACCATCCACCGCAAAAAAAACTAGATACTAAGTTATGCCTCTGTGTATGTATATGACAAATTATATATGACAATTTTAGTTGTTTTGCTAAAGCGATGAGCTCCTCTCTAGGAATGGCAGATTTAGGTAATTTGCCCATGTAATGTTAGAACTTGCTTCCACTAGATTTGAAAAATAATTCCCCTAGATACTAGTCAAGGTGAGACTTATCTTTTATACATCACATATTACAGGAGAAAGGAGAATAACAATATCAAATATATAAGTATCAACTAAAAAGTCCAGCCAAGAGGAAACGATTTAGAAATGATGTTGAATTGTTTATTTACATTACTTATATTTAATGGTTTTTAGGAAAATTATTTTTATAAACTTATACACTTTCTAAGCCTTTCAAGTCACACTTCTATAGTTTTCCCCTTCCGAGTCACCAACATTATTTTATTTTGTATTTCACTTTCTCAGGGTTTTAAGTAATGGAAATGGAGGCCGTAGATGGCATATAAACGAAATTTGTATTACTGATACAAGGATATTATGCTTTTGCAGTTTCCAGCCATGGCCTAAATTTGCAGTTTCCACATTTCATTCTTCCTCTTTCAGCCTATAAATTTCTCACAGAACACACAGTGCGACATATAGCTAGGTTCCTGAAACATCAAGCGAAATAAATGTCGTGAGGCCTGTCACGGAGAGGTGGAGAGAGAAGTGCGGCCAAGGATGATTTGCCGACACAATCAGATGCATTTGAGAATTTTAATATTTTAACGCCTCAGCAAATTGTTCTTGGCTAGATTGAGCTCTCTTTTTCTTATGCAAGGTCTTCAGGACATATATATATATATATATATATATATATATCTACACATGCTGAATAGCATGGTTTCACCGAAGCTGACAATGCATGTACACATTACTACCGTCCAAAATATTCCCATCAAAGGGGCTTCCATTGAGAGGCAGAGAGTTGAGTACAGCCAAGGATAGGACTTGCCGCCATTGCAAATGCCTTCTGGCAGCCTGCCGGCAATTGATTATCGGTTTCTAACAGTTAATTTGTGCAGACATTGAGGACTGTTTATAGTATCATATAGATATTCCTTTACTCTTCACATGCATGCATATGCTTATTGTAGCAGATATTTTTGAACATACATGTATCAAAGCAACTGGTTGATATGGAAAGATTTGATATGAGTTTTCCCTAAATGACAGAAGAAAGATTAAATAACAGTAATATATGAATATTTTGTTTAAATAATATAATCTTGTATACGTGTAATTTAATTGTAACCTTTTGTGAAGAATTACGTGGCTGCACTAACGGCAGTGTTCTGTTTTCTTTTGTAAAGGAAATGCAAGTTCACTAACGGCAAGTTAATGGCATTAATTGATATGGGGCATTTTGTCTTGAAGAAATTTGGAAGAAATTTGCAATTCTGCATGTTTTTGTTCTTCATTGTTTTTGAGTGTTCTATTTTCTGGAATTTTCTTGTAGCAAACATGTTCTGCATGTTCGATCAAATGGTTGAGAATTGCGCAAGTGTCAAACATTTTGAGGGTTGAGATTATTTTTCGTTTTTGTGACAGACTGATCCCTTCCAGTATAAAAACCATAATGTAAGCTTTTACTAGCTGAGCTTTTATAAAAGTTTTTGAGGTATTTGCAAATTCTCTGATACTTTGTTTTACTAATTTTCCATTTCATGGTGTCAGGCAAGAAGACGAGCTGTGAAGAACTTCCTCGTGCCACCACGCCACAGTTTGGAAATTTCTCTCCGTCAAGTCTACAAGTGATAAATCCAAGACTGACAGAGGAAAACTATCAGTACTGGCGAGCACAGACTCTCTTCATGGTCGCAGCTTTTGGCCTAGAAGATCACTTGAAAGGTCTGCTACTGTGTCCTGCACCCATTATTTCCATAAGAAATGATCCTGATTCAACCAATATTAAGAACGTAAACCCTGAGTATGCTGTCTGGAAAAGGTTTGAAAAGCTACTTATGAGCTGGCTTTTAGCCTCAATATCTGAGTGTATTTATAACCACACTGCTAAGGGTTCCACCTCCACTGAAATCTAGAATACTCTGGAATACTATTTTGTGGCTGAATCAAGAGTTAGATTGATGCATTTGAGGAATATGTCACAGACCTTCAAAAACTTGGCTATATTACATTGAAGGAGAGTTGATTAATTACATTGTAGATGGTCTAGGACCTGATTATGATTTTGTAATACTCGATTACTTCAAAACTTGACTCACCTAGCGAGACCATTTCCTTGGCTGATGCACGTTTTGTGCTGCAAAAGTATGAGCAGCGTTTAAATAAGAATTCTATGATGACCTTTGATGTACATGGTGGAATGGCCAATTAGCTTAATTAGTTAAGAATTATCCGAGTGAAAACTCGCCAGGGAGAGGTACTAAACTGACTAAGAACAACAGTTTGTTCTATACAAATAGTAATGGTAGTAATAGCTTCTCTTGATCTGTTGCTGGACATCAAAATATGTCTGAAGGAACTCAAAATGCCGTAGCAAGAAGGAGAGGAAAAACCTACTGAAGTGGTGTGTAGCAAATCAGGGCACATAGCTCTGCATTGCTATCATCGATTTTATATCACTTACATTGAGAACACACAAGTACCAGTAGAACAGAATGCTACTGAACAGTTTGTTGAAGGTGTTCCAACTGCCTACAGTAAACAAAATCAGAACAAATCTAGGTTTTACTCTCTTCTCCAAATGAGAACATACAGAGTGCACAGACATTATCAAAGGGAGCTTCAGGAGACTCAGTTAGCAACAAAAACACAGCAACACCTATTTCTGAAATGTCCAACATGAAAGCTCCTGTTCATGCTAGCATTTCAGCAAAGACTTTCATAGTTACACCAGAGACTGTTGCTGATCCACACTGGCATATGGACTTCGGAGCAATTTATCACTTTGTGTCTGACCTTAGTCAATTCAGCCTCAGTTCTAGTCAAAACTTGCTTAGTGTTGCTAAATTGACTATAGAAAATAATGTTAAGATTGAATTCTGTCCTGAGTTCTGTTTAGTCAAAGATAGAGACACAAATGTGATTCTTATGGAAGGAGTCTTTAGAAATGGTCTATATCAGCTTTATTTATACTTAACATGTTCAAAAATGTGTCAACAAGTTTCTGACTCAACAAAAACTCCAGAATTTAGGAGAAATTCAAATCTGAAACAGTTGCAGAATATAGCCTTACAATCCAACAGCCTTGATCCTTTAGTTTGTCACAAGTGTTTGGGACATCACTGCAAGCAAACACTCAAATTAATCTTTCAAACCTGTGAGTTCTCTACCAAAGTTCCCTTTTGAAATTCCTCTCTGCAGTGATTGCCAGTTTGGCAAACATCTTCAAATGCATTTCTCTGCATCTGATTCTAAAGCATCAGCCCCCTTAGATTTGCTTCATAGTAGTGTTTGGGGCCCTGCACCAGTAGTGTTACAAGAAGGCTATAAATATTACCTGCATATAATTGATGACTATTCAAGATTCACATGGTTATTTTCTCTTCGAAATAAGTCACAGGTTTGGGTCATTTTTTAATAGTTTCATATAACGGTTGAGAGAGTTTAGAGGAAAGTAAAAGTCGTTTAGAGTGATTGGGGAAGAGAGTTCAAACCCCTACATTAATATTTCCATGAATTAGGCATAGATTTTGGACATCTCTATCCCCATACACACCAACAAAATGGGAGAGTCTAGAGGAAACATAGACACATTGTTGAACTAGGATTAGTTATACTTGCTCAAGCACATATGCACTTGTCCTATTGGCTGGTTGCCTTCCAAACATCATTCTTCTTGATCAATCGGTAACCTTCCTCTGTTTGGAAAATATATGAGTGTTTAAAAATTTATTCAAACAGCTTCCAAATTATAACGTGAAGGAAAAGTTTGGCTATGCATGGTACTCCTACCTATGACCATACAACCAACATAGGTTTAACTTTCACACACCGAAATGTGTATTCGTAGGGTACAGTCCTAGGCACAAAGGATATATGTGTTTAAACTCAGAGAGTAGAATTTTCATTTTAGCTAGTGTAAGCCTTGATGAAAATTGTTTTCCATTTAAAAAGAATTCAGATTTTGACAAAAATATCTGCTCTGAAAGCTCTCCAATCCAGAACAGTTTGAATTTCTTAGAAGTATTCACTTTAATAATCCAAGAACTTCAGCTGATAATGATCCTCCTATGACTCTTGCAGAGAATATTAGCTTTAGTACCAGTGAGACACCACCGGAAATCACTGCACCTTTAACAGAAAAACAAGCTGTGTCAGATAATCAACCCAATTCTGAACCTTCAGAGTCAGCCCAACAATTTTCTTTAGACCACTCGCCCATAGCTAAATGTCCTTTCTCTTCACAATTAGACCACTTAATTGACTCTCACAAAACTATCAATCTAGAGGTTGTTTTGCCTTTTGTATCTAAAACTAAGTTTGAAAGTACAAAGGCAGATGAGAGTTTTGAAAATTCAAAGGGTGCTGCCAATGACACAGTTAATAGTGAGGAAATAGTAGAGCAGGATATCATTAAAAATAACCAAGTTGTGAATGAAGAGAATGTGCATCCAATGTTAACCAGATCTAAGACTGGTAATCTGCCTGGTCAAAGAAAATTTGCTGTTAGTCTCACTAGGGAGCCAAAATATCCTGCTGAAGCTATAACAGATCTAGCATGGTTTCATGCCAGGAAGGATGAGTATGAGGCCTTCATTAGAAATAAAACATGGGTGTTAGTTCCAACTACACAGGCCAAGCACATAGTTGATCACAAATGGGTTTTTAAAAGGGAGGTGGTATATTGCAGAAGTTAAAAGCCAGGCTGGTAGCCAAAGGCTTTCAGCAGAGTCCTGGCATTGACTATCTTGAGACTTTTATTCCTGTAGTTAGGCACATTACCGTCAGGGTAATACTCACACTATCAAATTAATATAAACAATGCTTTTCTAAATGGGGAGTTGGAAGAAGAGGTTTACATGTCCCAACCTCAGGGCTTTGTAGATAAGGAAAAACCTCATCATGTGTATGGCATTGTATGGTTTAAAACAGGCCCCAAGGGTTTCGTATGAGAAGCTGAAAAAGGTGCTAGTAGCTAGAGGGTTTCATAACACCGTAGCAGACTCAGGTCTGTTCATGTTGAAGAGGAAACAAGTTGTTGTATTTGTATTAATTCACATGGATGATATTCTCCTTACTGGTCCTGATACCACCTTTATAGAAAGCTAATTGGAGACTTGAACAGAGAATTTGCTTTTCAGGAACTTGGTAAACTAGGCTATTTTCTAGGACTGGAGATAAAAAGATCTGAAACAGGCTTACACGTTTGCCAATTTAAGTATGCCCATGATCTGCTAGTGAAGACACATATGCTGGTAGCCAATGCATGTCCTATGGTTGTGGGAACCAAGCTGTCTGTTGGAGATTGTCAGCTGTATGATAATCCGACATTGTATAGAGGTACTTAACTTTATCGAGGCCAGACATCTGTTTTGCAGTAAATAAATTCAGTCAATTTCTAAAAGAACAGACTCAATTGCGATGGCAGGCTGTAAAGAGAATTCTCAGGTACATAAAAGGGACACTTCAACATGGGATCTTGTTTAAAGGTCTTGACTCTGGAAGCATACTCCATGCAAATTGGGCCGGAAATTTGGGAGACAGAAAATCAGGTACTGGCTATTGTATATACTTGGGAGGTAATCTGATTCAATGGAGCTCTAAGAAACACAGAGTTGTAGCTGTCTCTTCAACAAAGTCTGAGTATAGAGCTCTAAGTCAGACGTCAACTGAAATAGCCTGGTTGACTAGTATCTGAGGGAGGATTGTCCATAATTCTTCAATCAAGTCTTAATCATTGCATTCTAAGACTTGAGGGAGGATGTGAAGAATTATGTGGCAGCACTCTAAGGATCTGTATAGAATTTTTCCTGTTATGCTGTGAATCTGTGATTGTTTTTACTGCACTTGAGTTGATGATTGAGGGCTACTGTTTTTCAGTCCCTCACGACAATCTATTTCAAGACTAACGGCACTGTTTGTTTTCTTTTGTAAAAGAAATGCAAGTTCCCCAACGGCAAGTTAATGGCGTTAATATAATACGGTGCGCTTAGAAGTTAATTGATACGGGGGGTCTTGTCTTGAAGAGTTTTAGAACAGGAATCATCTGCTTTTACTCCTCACTTCATTTTCCAGCCTTTCAATCAATACAACAGTGGATCTAAATTTTGTTCTTCATTGTTTTTGCGTGATCTTTTTTCTGGAATTTTCTTGTAGCAAACACGTTCTGCATGTTCGATCAAATGGCTGAGAATTAAGTGTCAAACATTTTGAGGGGTTTCAGATTATTTTTCGTTTTGTTGACAGACTGATCCCTTCAAGTGTAAAAACCATGATGTAAGCTTTTATTAGCTGATATTTATAAGAGTTTCTGAGGTTTTTTCAAATTCTCTGGTGTTAGCTCTTGTACTCTCTTTTACTAATTTTCCATTTCATTCTTGAAGCATCCAGTTCTTGCACACATGACTATGTCGAGGTAGCTAGCTGAGTAATGCTGGTACGGGAAAACGGTGTTTTCTGCAGGATAAGTTGACATTCTTCAATTGAATAAACTGCAGGCTGTTGAGTGACAATAATTTGAGTTTTCCTTCATGGTTTTGAAATTTGACTTTTCATCTCTTGTTTGAGGAAAAGCTTCGGAAAAAGGAATCAAGAAAAGGATAGTATAGTCTTGAAGAATTCAACCGATTCTCAATCCTCAAATGATCAACTTCTTCCTCAAATTTGATTTTTCATCTCTTGTTTCGAGCCAAGTCAGTCGTCAGTACACCAACATGCATAATTCGAATGTGGACGCGGGCGACTCTAGCACAAGCACGAAGCAATATGTGGTAATCTGCATGTGCAGTATACATAAAGGCGCCTTCATCCTTCTTCCGAACTTAGTGAAGATAATCGGGACTCTTGAGTTTGACCCTTGGTGGAATATAACAGAACCTACCATATCTGATTTCAACTGTCATATGGCTCTCTCTACTGAAGCTTTATCATTGGTTCCATAATGATCAGCTGTTAAATCCTTCTGTGAATTATCAAAACCAAAAAGGGTTTCATAATGATCAGCTGGCATACCATTACACCCTTTGTCTCTGGTTCTTTTGTTTTCCTGTAATCAACAAAAAGTTTTACAAGTTTGCGCACACCTTTGAAATCAAACTTCAATCAATACGTTTATCCAAACTTTCCCTCACTTCACATAGTATAATTTGCAAAAGCAAATTATATTGAACTCCAACCATAGTAGTATCTAAAACAGAAAGCACAATTTGTAAATTAAGGAAATTGAACTCGAAGTCCTACAATCGTTTAAAAATAGATACTACATCAAAACATGTCCAGGCTTTTAAACAAACATCTTACGAAAGCTTAAGAAAAATCTAACTAATAGTTTAATAATCTATCAAAAATAGAATGTCTGGTTGCCTCCATGCATCGTTGAGGAAGAAATCTCAGGATTTTTCATTGGTCAAATTTGTCAAGACAATGCAATCCCTTTCCTGAATTCCTGTCAGAAAGCTTTTCCAGGGGCAAAGAGAAAGAAAACTTGGGAGTCAAATTTCAACATGATAGACCAAAATTAATCAATCTTATCAGTCAACAGGTTGCAGGTTTCATTTAAAGATTTAACAGGCTCTTATTCTGCATGGAATCCCATTTTACAGTTCCGGATAATCAGTTTTTCTTATCAACGGGGAAATTGCATGTCAAGAAGTAGCAGCTGTTGCTTGTACGCATTTTCTGAGAAGTGTGACAGAATTAACCAGACGATTATGTTCATTATCCTTTTTTAATTAAAACAAGTACAGAGAAATTTGTAGCTTCAGTTTTTAATTACAACCAAACGTTACTCAGAAGATTAGCTCAACTGTTCATACAAAATCTCTGTTACATTGCCTACAAATATTTCAATAGAAATTACATTAAAAATACAATGAGAGAGTTTTACACTGATAAACGCAAGCCTTAAAATGAATTTCAACACACAGTATATAAGTTTCAGCGTCTAAGCAATGCCAGGCCATCCTTTTTAACCGTCTACATCTACCCAGATTTTAATCCCTGCGATAAAACAAAAAAAAAATAGTCAAGAATGTTAAAGGATCATTACTTTTTTATAAATAACATAAATTAATTACACTCGGATAGAGAAAACGATGGAACGTACGAAGATGTGATTGAAAGGAGTGGAAGCGTCTGGTAAGTTACTAATCCCATTATAACATAATTCAAATTTTGTGTTGCTTCTTCCATTGAAATTGATGTTATTGAAGATGAACAACTTGGAGAGGAAAGAGAGTGGAGCTTTATGGAGCTCAGAAGAAACAAGTTTAAGGGTGTATGCAGTTGAGATGCAATGGTGAAAGAAACTAGGACAGATATTTATAGTGACATTGAAGAATGTTATACCATTAATATTTGTTAGGAATCTGCATTGGTTGGGCGTTGAGTTGGGATTTTGTGGATGCTTCAATAAGTGGTATCGGAGTCCATGATTCCAACTTTGACTTTGCTTATCAATGAAGCTCCAATTGAGGTGAGGTTTCGCGGTGTCTTTTTTTGGAGGTTTAGGGAGTGTAAGTTTGTTGTGAGTGGTGTTGGATGACTCAATGTGTGATTAGGGAAGAATTACAAAGAATCCCGCATTTGTTGAACAAGTTTTTGGGGTGGAAGAGACTTAATAACACTTTATACATTGAAATAAGAAGAAATATAAATTAAATATTTCAAAATAATAAGAAATATAAATCATTAAAAATGTAATTTAGTTTATAGATTCTTTGATATCCAATTATTAAATGCACTAGATTGACTTCCATATTAGCTAAAAACTTCCATACCTAACGTAAAATTTTTAATAATTACAAATTTTACTTCCATAGAAAATACAATTAAATTAAGGTAAGGACATTCTTAAGTTCTCTGGAGGTGCTCATAGTTTCTGAATTTAAACATCTTGGAGAAGAAGGCGCAAGATCCATAGAGCTTGAAAAAACTTTTTTTTTTGTTGTAATTGATGAGATTAAATTGTGACAACTTTGTTCTCCTCAATTTATGGTCACATGGGTGATAATATACCATTATTACTAAATGTATATTCAGATTATACATTTTTAGGATGCATTATATATTATAGATTATAATTAAATGTAATAGATTTACTTCCATAGTAGCTATAAGCTTCCATCAATAACATAAATAATACTATCCATGCAAATTACATATTCTTTGGTATCCAAATATTAAATGTACAAAATTTAGTTCCATATTAGCTAAAACTTTCCATCCTTAACATAAATTAATTAATTATTATTAATTTTACTTCCATCGAAACTCTATACAATTACATTAAGGTAAGGACATTCTTCAATTCTCTATATTTCCTCATAGTTTCTTAATTTACACAAAGATCCTTACCACAGGTTAACTATTAATTTAAATATGTTTTTTTTTTTAAATACATAGAAAAACTTGAAAATGTCTTCAGAAAAATTTACATTCTATGGCAGATTATTTACCTTTTACACCTAGTTAATAGAATAAAAATACAAAGACAGTTTAAATTAATAAATAAATGAAAGAAATACAACATGCATTCTAGTTTGAGCATTTTTACATAATTCTGCCTATATATAAACCCGTCCTAAAGTAGAGCTTCTTCATTCCTCAGAACAATAAGAAAAAATGATTTCAATTAATTAGCGTAAGAGAAGGAAATGCAGACGATGATGATGAAGAGAACAAAAATCTTTTTTTTTTTTTGTTATCGGATCAATGGTTTACCAAATTACTAACCTATATCGCAATGGTAAATCAAAATTTGCTATTATAATTCCATCAATATCTCCTTTTTTTTCTGTTTAATCTATCTTTAAACAATTATGCTCATATATATATATATTCCAATCAACTGATTAACTTGATTGGGAATTATTGTATGGAGATATTGAATATTGTAGCCTTTTTTTTAATAGTGTATATATATATATATTATACAACTCATTTGCTTAACAAAAATATCACAACAATAATAATTTTTCCGAAAATGCCTTTATTGACATCACCCATTCTCTCTTTTTCATCATTCTTCCAACAAGAGAAGACATCTCTACAACATGAAAAAAAATTTGAAGCAAGATGATTCATCAACTCTAAAAAATAATTGAAACAAACACATGTAATTGAACAATAAAACCCATGAAAGAAATTTAGAGAAAGGAATCACTAACCATTATAAAGGATTCACATAAACACAAGGGAGAGAGAGACGAAAATTGTCAGATTTCTTTAGAGAATTCACATTTCTTCCAAAGATTTCATAGCAAAATCATTCAAATTCAAGTTAGTCTTGATTCAAGCCCTTAAGTTTTGTGTTTTCTTCTTTAACAATTGAAAATCAAATAATGTAAGGTAGATTCATGTTTATTACTTTATGTAAAATATAATTTTGTTATGATTTCATGTTGTTTATATTGTTTAATGTTGTAATTTCATATTGTTGTATTATTTAATGTTGTTATAATATTATTTAATGTTGTATTAATGGTTAAAAAATACAAAAATTTAGGTCTGGATAAACACCAATCGAAGAACAGGTTGGCGGAAAGCCAAGGGTTGGCATCAACACCAAGCCTTGGCTTTTTACCAACCCCCTTGATCCACATGTCTGTTGCTTTGATGCCAGGGCTTGGCGTTGACGCCAACCCTTGACTTTCCTCCAATCCATTCTTCGTCTAGTTTTTATTCATACCTAAATTTTTTGTATTTTTTAACCATCAATACAATATTATAACAATATTAAACAATACAACAACATAAAATCACAACATTAGCCAATCTAATAATATGAAATTATAATAAAATTATATTTCACATGAAATCAAAAACATGAATCAACCATACATTATTTTATTTTCAATTGTTAAACAAGAAAACACATAACATAAAGGCTTGAATCAAAACTAACCTGAATATGGATGATTTTGCTATGAAATCTTTGTAGCAAATGTGAATTCTCTGCAAAGATTTGGAAATTTTTGTCTCTTCCTCCCTTGTGTCCAAGTTGAATCCTTTATAATGGTTTTTTTTCATGAGTTTTATTGTTCAATCAAAGGTGTCTTCTCTGTTGAAGAATTTTTTTTCATGTTGCAGAGATTCCTTCTCTTGTTGGAAGGCTGAGGAAAAAAAGAGAAATTACTATTGTAATATTCTTTCTTTCTGTATAAGTTATTTCAATCGAGGTACTTTGAGAAAATAAATTATTGTTGTGGTATTTTTATTTAGAGTTTGAGATAAGTGATAAATATGTATACATGGTTTAAAAAAAGGGTAAAAAATTTAATATCCTTTATTATATTTGTTGTAATATTATTTATGCTCTTTGAAATATCTTACAAAAAGAACCATAAATTAAAACCTAATATCAATATTTGTTTCTTTGTATCTAATCAAATTAAGTTCTAATTGAATTCTCTTCCTTCATTGGATGCTCGGATCTCGATTTGAGGAATTAAATTCAATTGTGAATTAGTCAAATCCAAGTCTGAATGTTTCTCAAGTGAGAAAATAACACCCTGGAATCAGAACTTCATGCTGGAGGAGCAATGGGTTGGGTGTCTAGGCTTTGTGGTCGGTGGGATAAACGGATAGGGTTGGGTTTTGATGGGGACGAGGTGGACCAGACCAATTGTAAGGTGGGCTTGGAGAAGAAAATGGGGTTTGTGGGTTTGGCATTTGTGGGTGCAGTAAGCAATCAGGCAATGTGTTTAGTGGAGGGTTACCTTGACCCGACTGGAGATGGGTCGCATCAGCTACACCCGAAAGCCAACCCATGTCATATATTGCCCAGTCTCGTTGCTCGACGTCTGTCGCCATTTGCATTAAAGATTGGAGATCTGCCGATGCTAGTAGTCGTAGCTCTGCCTGGATTTGGGGTTTCAAGCTAGCCATGAAAGCGCCTCTTAACCATTCGAGGGACATCGTAGGTAGTATGGCGACCAGTTGTTCAAAACGTGCTCAATACTCTGCCACTATCTCTGTCTGCCAATAAAGGATGATTTGCTCATATGGCGTGCGGTTCTGCATAGACCCAAAACGAAGGAGCAACTCTTCTTTTAACTCTCACCAGTCTCTAAACGGTTGCCACAGCTATCGGAACTGCAGCCAGCTCAAGGCCTCACTTTCGAAATAGAGAATCATTGCCGGTAGATGTTCCCTCTCGTCCATGCCATTCATTTGGAAATATCACTCAGGTTTGGCTATCCACCGCCAAGGGTATTCTCCTTTGAATAGGGGAAGCTCCATACTCCGATGGTCTCAATGATTCTAGTGCTTAGCTAGGCTCAAGTGTGGCCTGTAGTTGTTTCTGGAAGCCTCTCCATAAACTGCTCCAACTCTAGGGAATAGGGGCGGCGGTGGTGGAGTAGTCTGGTCAAAATTCTCTCCCGTGACGGCTCGAGTCTTTGGTTGAAATGGTGCCTGTGAATGGCCAACAGTGGTTGTCGACATTGTTTCAGTTTCTTTCCCTTTGATATTTTTCGACAATAACTGTCGTATTTCATATAAATTCCCATCTATTTTATCAAATCGTGAAGTCGAAAGAGCTTCCAATTGCCCCAATTTCTCATCCATTGTTGCCACTTTCTCGGCTAAGTCCTTGTAATGCTTCTCTAATTCTTCAACTCTCCCTTCCATTCTCATTATTACCATTACCCAGCTTCGTCGCTTTGATACCAAGTTTGTTACGAACCTGGATGTGTGTCTTCTATCCACCTAGCTGATGGTTTCCAGCCGCACCCAGTAGCTCCTCCAGCAGGTTCCAGACACAGCTCCTTCCTGCGGTTTCACAACCCCAGATACGATGGTGAAACTGAGACTAGGATTTGTGGTAACAACGAGGATTGCCGTGCAATTAATTTCTCTATTGTTACTATATATTAATACAAATCACAGCTTCACAATATTGCATCTCAACAGGCAGCATTGAATTTATTTGCTGATGACTTGAGAAATTTATGCATAGAATCTGAATATGCTTGATTTAGCATATAGAAACTCTTAATTTGATTTCTTCATTATTCTATTTATATGTATAAAGATCTAGAATAAAATGTACAATATACGTATAATCTGTTGTGTCATCTGAACAATATTATGAATCCAAATACAGTCAACATTATTCAGCTAGCTAACTACACTTTAACTTAATTCCTCACTTTCCGAAGATTATTGACCCATTTGAAGAAAAGTTGCTTCCCTCATGGGAATTGTTGTTGAGAATAAACAACTTGATGAAGAGGGAGTCTGAAGCCCTGTAGAAGTTTGAAGATACAGTTTTTCTTTTTGGTTGTAATTGACGAGATACAGTTTGAATACAAGTTATTACTAAGCTAAGTAGCACGGAAATGGAAATGCAGAGACACGAAAACAGAAACACTGAAATGCAAATATAGGAAACAGAAATTGACATGTGAAATCGATTTTGAAATATTTTATACAAAGAAACAAGTTTTTCTTTTTCCTAAAACACATTTTGAACTTTTTAAATATTTCTTTGCATTTTCATTTCCTATAATTACAAAAAAATACATTTCAGCCCTTCTGGTTTTGTGTTTCCACTTTCTGTGTTTCCATTTCGGTGCTACTTAGGAGATGGCACAGCAGACAAAGCAATATTTTATTCTAAATCTATCTTTAAGCATAAAAACGATAATGAAAAAGACAAATCAAGGGTTCTATATCTTTCTCAGAAACTGCCTGACATGGAGCCAGAATGTTCACATGTTCGCATTCGGAAATTGTACTGATTGCAGAGATAAGCTAACGACATCCTTCACTTCTTGAGTTGATATCCTTAACATAATTAAACAGGAGATGTTTGAGTTAATCATGTGTAGTTTTATAGTAACAATGGTGACGCTGTGCCATTATAATAAAAATTAATGAATATTTTAAATAAATAATGTAATGTAAAATTTGAATAGCGAGGCAATCCTCTTGTGTGAAGACCAGTAAAGATAGATGAAAGTCTAAGTGTGTTTTGAATGTTGATTGGTTTCTTCTTCCTCATTTGTTTACGGCTTCTCTTCTTGTTTCCTATACTTAGTTCCCATGAAGATCCAATGGGAGAAATTGCAAGGTTTTGTGTTTGTTTTGATAAAATTGAATGGTTCAGATTGTAATTCACATAGATTGCCAAGCCAGAATGTAGCTGTTTTCATATAAACAACGTTGTTGTGATTTTCTCATTAAGCAAGTAAGATTGATTTTTGAAGATTATTTAGTTCGTTTTGCTTTCTGTTCTTCTTAGTAGTTTCCATAAGAATCTTGTCCTGGTATTAAAGCTTTTGACTTGCATCAATTGCTAATTTTGCATCTTTTCCTAATTCGTCATAAACATAAATAAAATTGGTGCCTAATTCTGAAATTTTTCGACCGACGTTTTCTACCAACAATTTTTCAAATTCCATGTTGCAAGCCATAAACCCTAAGATTAGTGAAAAAATTACCGCTTGGACCATAAGCACTTTTCTCTGTAAGAGCTCATGATCTTCAGGATCCTTTAACCAATTCAATTCCTTGTCCTACTCCATTTATACTTGCAAAACAGAAGATGGAACTATTACTGATAAACAAATTAATCCATTGTACTCTAATTGGAAGAGAATTGATAAATATTTGATGAAATAATTATTAGTTCTATCTGACCAAATGTTTAGTCATATCTGCTATTAAAATATGAATTAGTTTGTAAACTTATTTCGTAACTGAGTAAAAATGAGTATACAAGCAGAACGCAGGATATTGCTGACGCTTTAACAACAAGTGGTAATAAGATTTTGGATGAAGAGCTTATTAATTTCATTTTAGGTGGTACAACACTTTTTACGCAAGTGGTAATAAGATTTTACATCTAAGTTGGATTCTACAACTAAAACTATAACTCTTATTGAGGTAAATTTTGTATTGCAAAAATTTGAAAGGTGGAATATATAAGATCAGCTCATTTTATGCATCGGATTTTAATGGTGAAAGTGCCAATCTAGTTGCAAGGTCCAAATGGAATGAAGATCAAAACTGGACAAATAAGGTGAATGACTGATCAGAAAATATGCAAGCTTATTTCTCAAATAATACTGGACAATATAATCAGCGGGCAGAGGAGGAGGAAAATTTTTTTCAAAACCCAAAGTAATTGTCAAGTGTCTGGCAAAAGAGGACACATTGCTCTCCATTGCTATCACTGATTTGATATCTCGTCGAATGGCCGTTATAATAATGTTCCACGTACTCATCAAAAAGTTAGACACAAATTTCCAATACAATGGACCTTCTTCACCCCAAAAATAGCATATCAAAATTCTCTCAAGACAAAGATGTTACTATTGATTTTACATCTGAATATTGTCTTGGCAAGGCTAAAGATTCCAAGATTATTTTGCTTTAAGGTAATTTAAAGAATGGATTCTATATCAACTCTCAAAATGTCCTGATCTTGGTTTGATGAAATACAATCAAAGTCAAGTTCAAGCCTTGGGATTAAATTTTATGTCCTTAGAAATAGATAGAACCATTGAAACTTTAGTGAAAAACAATTGATATGTTAAAAGATTATTTTTTAGATAATGTTGTTCTATATGTCAATAAACTTTCTATTTTAGGTACTCTTATTGCTTGTAATTTGTTTTTGTCCCTTTATTAATTTCTATAACACTCACTGGTGTGTAACAATGTTATTTGTGTCCTTTTGAATTAAGTTGAGTTAATGTTGGTATTTGGAATATGTTAGAAATTATTAGTATTATGATATGGGAATTTAAGTTGTCAAGCAACCATGCATGAAGAGTGCTCACCCATTCATGATGTGTCAGGTGGATAAAATGGATAATGTGTCATGCATGATTATTTAAATGAATGAACAACTATTCACTGGGTGTGAACAACCATTTCAATGGTAATATGATTTTAAATATATAAAAAGGCACATATCCGCACGTTATGAGTTATTTACACACACAATATGCATAATTTCATATCACAAGAAAAATGATCAATTCTTTCTTTTTTCCAGTGATTAAAGGTGACAATAAGATGTTCATATATTTTCAATATTCTGATATGAATTTTTTGTGATATTTTAATGTGTTTTCATAATACAGAAAGCTATTAGAAACGTTAGGAAATAAATTGACTTGTTTTGGTATGAAAATCTGGTAAAGACAATGTGATTTTTCATTCTAGACACATATGAACAACCATTCTAAGGACATAAACAATTGTGTATTAATACCAAAATTTAAGGTTTCATATGTATATGAATGATCATGCAAAAGACATATACTATTGTTCAATGATTAGGGTAGAGTTATTGATACACAACGAATGGTCGTACAAAAGACATGTCTAATCATTTGTGACACGTAGGTTAAGTCATAATGAAAGTATGTATAAAAGAGTGCACAAACATTCATGTATGATTACTTATAAAACTCCCCGTTAAGCAACATCCAATCATGAACGTGTGATTGAAAGACAACTATGATGTAAGCATGAACGATCATTCAAGGACATGTATCGTCATGCATGCTCAAAAGGACATTAATGACCATTCAACTATTATGTGCATACTCATGATACTCATACTTTATCTTATTCTCTATCTCAGGCACATATCAGTACTTCAACATACCTCTAACATCCCTAAATTCTCATAGGAACACTCCATGACCAGGGGTCCATCTTCCCTGAATGTGCATTTATTTTTTTTATCACATTTGACCGTTCATCATGCTACAAAAAAAACTAGCTTTCGTAAAGAAGTAATAACGACAAGATATTATCCCCGCCATTATAAGTACTTTTTTCATGATTTTAGCGATAAATTATTTATACTTTCATTAAAACTAAAGAAATTTATGACTTTAAAAGTCTATTTCCCATTGTTAAAAAGTTTTAACAATGGAAAAATCTCATCATCAATCGTCATTATAGTTTCTATTATTAAATGTATTAATGACGAGAATAGAAGAAATATTCTCCTTGTTAAAGCCCCTTTTTTTGTAGTGTCATTAGTGAACGGATATTTATTCTTACTTGGTATAAACCTCCTTTATATTCTCTTTCACAATTGTTTATGTTTGAGTTATCATGTACAACTTTATGTTTTTGAATCAATGTTCATTCTTATGTCATGAACAACTCTCCTTTTTCACTTTCATGACTGTACACCACCCTAAGGCTAATTTCTCAAAGCAGACTTCTACATGTTGCCTAAAATGGTTATTGTGTTAGCCATAAGTTATTCACAAGTTACATATTATACTTCATTAGAAAGATTACCTATAACTTTTTAATCTACTTGAAGTATTAATTGTAGATCTATATCATTTTAACCCAATTGTATGCCTAACACTATTGTTGTTAATCACAAATCAAACATTCTAATAATTTTGATGCAAAAAATCTCACATCGAACAATAACAGAGGGACTTTGGTTAATATAAACCCACCATCTCTCTCAAAGATGCCTTTAAGGTCAAATCATGAGACAAATGAAGCCCAAGGCAAACAATACCTTACGACTTTAAGAGATACGCAATGTGTAGATTGAGACAACATCAACAGTGACATTGTTTGAGGGGACGATGTGGAATATGTTTTCCCCAAGCCCCTCAGTTAGGGGCTATGTTGGTACTAAAAATGTCATATCTAACAAAAGTTGTAGGCTTTGGCTTAATATAAAACCATTGTCTCCCTCTCCCCTAGCAAGTTAGCTTTTAAGGACAAAACCATAAGGTTAGCAAAAGTCAAATTGAACAATGTCTCATAGTTTTAAATCATATATTATGTGTGGATTAAGATAGCACCAACATTAAGCAATCCTGATCAACAAATCTACTTCAATCAACCGAACTTTGTAGAAAATCAATGATTTTGCAAACCAATAAATATATATCAAGTAATTATCAATTATATTAATCATTATAATAAATAAGAAAAAAATTTATGGGATTACTTTTAGGTCCTTAAGATTAAAACTTCTGCTCTATTAAAAATGTATTGAATATCCTTGAGTAGAGGGTTTTTTCTCTTTTTCTTTTTTTTTTTTTTTTTTAATTTTGGAATAAACTTTTGATAGTTTTACTTTCTAATATATTCTAGGACAAGCATGAATATAATTCCAGCTCAGCCTAAACACCCCTTGTTTGAGTTTGACTCGAATGAAAATGAGATAACTTGAGTTCAACTCCAATTTATTAAGCCAAAGTTAAGGGTAGCTTGAATTCAGCTTGGTTTCTAAGTTTGAAGTTCGACTTGAGTTTATGGCTCGAATTTTGGTTTAGATTCGTTGTTCAAGTCCATGACTCATTGATAAATACACATTATTTTATCCAATAATAAGTAAAACAACATTGTTTTAACAATTACTTAACATGATTTGAATCAAGCCATAAATCAAACTTGACCTAAACTAAACCATCCGCCTATCTCACTAGACAAACTAAGTCGAACCTATCTAGGTTGAGTTCAACTCAATTTAAAAAACAAACACTCTCCTAACTCCAGCTTAACCTAAACAAATTCAATTTTTTAGCCTGAGCCAACTTTGGTGTAGGTCTCGTCTTATGTGCAAGTACTAATATATGCGTTAACAGTGATGTGTTCGGTGATTTTAATGTAGAAATAAAATAATATCTAATCACATTATGACACATCATTATTAGTATACAAATTAGTAGGTATTGTTAGTGCACATGATATTAATTATTTTAGGACAAAATTTTATTATTATTGTGCAAATTTAATACACTTGTTTATAAAAACCAGACCAATTCTTAAGCTTGAACTCAATTTGTTTGACGTATACAAAGATCACTAAAGTAATATTAATTTTGTGATTGTTTTACCTTTACTCATTCAAATTTTAAAACAACAATGTTGTTGTTTTCAATTAAAACAATGAACCACCCAATTCTATAATTTTTTTTTTTTTAAACAAGAAATCGTACCTAAGATGGACCATCCCTTCAAGCCTAAACCACCACACTAAGCATGACACCCTTAGATCCAATGATCAACCTCACAACTACTAAACCAGGTAAGTTAAGAGTTTAATCTTTATATATACCTTTATTCAATTTTTAACACACAAAAATTGAATAAATAATACAACTTTTTACAATGCTAGGCAGTGACAAAGTATTTGATAGATTCTAAAATAATAGGATGTAAATGTTTTTTTTCCAAAAAGAAGTGCAGGCAGATTAGCTCAAGATGGGTTTCAAGGAGTCAATCTCAAGTCTATTTTCGAATCTTCAAGCTCTATTCAAATGAAATTTAAGTTTAGTTCAATTTGAGGAAAGTCAAACTTGAACTCAACTTAAGTTCAATTATAATAATGAGTTGAGTTAAAAGTTTGATTCGACTAGTATCAAAATAAAGTATTAGTTAATACAATATCATTTTAATCATTTTGAATCTTAGACTTTCGGGCCTAACAAGCTCAAGCTCGAGTTCCATAGTACTGCACCTAGCCTTGAGCTCAAGCTTGAGCTTGTTTAGGGTTCTTGACTTGAATTCGACCATCTATTCTTGTCAAGGAAGCCCAAAAATGCCATTTTTCCCTTGGATTTGGTCCATTCAGATCTCTTTCCTCCAACAATCGTGTATTCCAATTTCAGAGCCGGAGGTGATTGGTGGCTGCTGGAGCTGAGAGCAACCCATTCTTCGTTTGAATTTAAGTAGAGGTCTGAATGACTCATTAAAGAGGCGATTTAAGTCAATAGAATTGAAAAAAGATGTTTCACTGACTGTTTCTTGATTTCTTCTGCTTGATGATTATAGTTGTAGTTGTATTCTTACTCATTAAGGTTTAGAGTCATTAAGGTTTATAGTTGTAGTTTTAGAGTGTTAGTGGGACATAATTAGTGGGATAATGGGTCACTATTTTTTAGCATTTCAGTTATTAGTTTTTTGTATTTAAAGGACTGTTCATCTAATAAAATTTTGTAGTTCAGCAGTCAATACTTTTCTGTCTTCATAGTATTTAACAAAATTCCTGAGTGAGTTTATGTGTTATTTCTCTTTTCCTTCTAGTCACAACTCCATCAAACTTAACAATTTATGGCATTAGAAAAGCAACTTTGAGAAACTGAAGAAAGAAGTTGAAAGGATGAGAGATGTCAGAGCTGATTTGTTGAGTACAATTGAGAAAGCTGAACGTCGAGGGGAACAGATTAAAAGGGATGTTGAGAGGTAGCTGAAGAATGTTAAAGAGTACATCGATAATGCGATGACGATTATTGAAGACTTTGAGCAGAGAGTAGGAAATCAATGTTGCAAGAGGTTGTGTCTTGATTTGACAACTCAGTATCAGCTTAGCAAGAAAGCAACGAAGTAGCTGAAGGCTCTTAGTAGACTCTTGAAAGGTAGAAACTTTGATAGAGTTTCATATGGTAACCTTCAACGGGACATATAGTTTAGATATTCTAAGGATTACGAGACCTCTGAGTCAAGAATGACCATTTTTTATGATATATACAACGCTTTATGCAATGGTGACATCAACATGTTTGGAGTGTATGGGATGGGGGGCACCGACAAGACTACACCAGTAAAGCCAGTTACTTAACAAGCTGAGGAAGACAAGTTGGAAGATGAAGTGGTTCTGGCATGGGTAAGCCCGACTCCAGTCATAAGAAAGATCCAAGGAGACATTTCAGATCAGCTAGGTCTGCAATTCTATGAGGAGAATGAATTTGGAAGAGCAAGGAGGCTATGTGATCGATTGAATCAAGAGAAGAGAATCCATTTAATCTTCGATGATATTTGAAAAATTCTTGATTGGTATTCCAACACATTAAGAATTCATGATGTATCAGGCAAGAAGGGTTCTCAATGTAATTTCTTGGTTGTTGTTTTGAAGGAAGAAGAAGCTTTTAGTCTATTTAAGAATATAGTCAGTGATTCAATGGAAAAGCTTGAGTTCCAATCCTTGGCAATTGCATTTGTTAAGGCATGTGGAGGTCTGCCTGTTGCCATTGTTAAAATTACAAATGCATTAAGAGGCAAAAGTTTATTTGAATGAAGGTAGGCATTCCAGATTTTGAGTCATCTTTCATCAAGGAAATTCACCAAAATGATTGAGTATGTTTGTTCAACTATAGAGTTGAGTTTCTGTCATTTAGAAGATGAGGAACTCAAGTCAACATTTTTGATTTGTGGTCTAATAAATTATATTGTTACGGACTTATTGAAATATGGAACTGGTTTGGGTTTATTTAAAGGCATCAATACTCTGGAAGAAACATGAGATAAGGTTTATTCATTGGCTCATGAACTCAAAAGCTCTTGTTTACTGCTTGATGGTCATAACTGTGAATGGTATTCTATGCATGCTATTGTTCATCATGTTCCCTTACCAATTGCATATAGAGATCAACATGTTTCTACACTTGAGAAATGAGATTATTCCCAAGGATTGGCTAAATATACAGTAAAAAGTTGTAATGTAATCTGCATTCTTGATGGTGACATTAGTGAGCTTCCTCAAGGATTAGAGTATCCAGAAGTTGATTTTCTATATTTTGAATCTGAAGGATTAGATTTCAAAAATGCCTGAGAATTTCTTTTAAAGGAATGACAAAACTCATTGTTTTATGTTTGACCAAAGTGCATTTACTGCCACTATCTTTCTCACTTCATTTTGAAGAATTATGAATTGGGTTTTAAACAGAATGAATATTATTACAATGTAGTCTGAAAAGGAAATCTAATTTTACAAAACAAAAAAAATAATCTACACTAAGCGAAAAAAGATTGAAATCTAATTTTACAAAACAAAAAAAATAATCTACACTAAGCGAAAAAAGATTGAATCATAATCAGATCAAATTTGAATCAAATCGAATAAAATCAATTAGAATCTGACCAAATAGGAAAGTATATGTTATCTAACATTCCTCCACAATTGCAACGAGAGCTCACAAGACTACAATTGAGGACACAAGAAGAGAAAAGAGCTCACAACAGAATCCTTTGGCAAAGATTTTAGCAAGTTGAGAAATGGTAGGGATATGTTAGAGTCAAACAGCTTATAAGCAACTTACTAACTAATAAAGTGCAGATCAATATCAACATGCTGAGTGTGAGCATGAAATATTGTATTGGTAGCCATGTGTAAAGCAGACTAATTATCACAAAGCACAAGTGAAGATGACAATAGTGGAATACTGAACTCCTGTAGAAGACAACAAAACCACTAAACATCAATAATCATATGTTCCAGTGCCCAGTACTTAGACTCTGCACTAGAGCAGAACATAACAATTTGTTTCTTGGTAGTCTAACAAACAAGGTTACAACCTAGGAAAACACAATCACTAATGATAAAATGTGGTGTTGAAACATCAATAACCTAACCAACATCTAAATAGGTAAGGAGATGAGGACTAGAGTCTTGATGAAATGTAAGGCCATGAAATAGAGTGCTCTTAATATAATGAAAAATGCATTTGACTACATGTATGTCTTTGTGAGTAAGAGCAGATAGGCACTAAACAACCTGATTCACAACAAAAGCAATATCAGGTCAGATGAGCATAAGATACTAGAGGCCACCGACCATGCTATGATAAAGTGTAATGTTTGGAAATGAGACATCATCAATAGATGGTGATGTCTTGAAACTAACAAAAGAGATAGCATAAGGAATGCATGAGTCAAGCTAGAAGCATCAAAACAGATCTACTATATAACAACATTGAGATAGATGTAAGGTGATAAGTTGTTGAACAAATTCCACATTAAAAGGCAGAGCATAATGTCAAGACACAATTTGTAATAGTTGAGGCATCATAACCAGCAATAACTAAATTACCCACATAAGTAAACAGAAGTGTAACTACGATGGATATATTGCGAATGAATAATTATGGATCAGGTAGAAATGAGTACAATCAATGTAACCATGCTTGAGGCACCTGTTTAAGGCCATATATAGCCTTAATAAGGTGACAAACATGACATGGATGGTTAGGGTCTATGAAACCAGGGGTTGCTCCATGAATACTTCTTCAGTGAGATATCCCTAAAAAAAAGCATACTAGATGTCAAATCGACGTAGTGGCCAATCATACATGGTGGCAAGAACAAGAATCATACAAATAGTGGTTGGCTTGACAACAAGACTGAATGCTTCTACAAAATCCACACCAACTTGCTAGTGAAAACCCTTGGCAACTAAACAAGCCTTATACCACTCAACTGACCCATTAGTATGACGTTTGACCTTGTAAACCCACCGACAACCAACCAAATTCTACTAAAGAGATGGCAGAGCAAAAACCCAAGTGTCGTTTCTCATATAGGCATCGTATTCCCCACTTATTTCCTAATACCAATATGGAAATGACTGAGCTTGCTTGAATGTGGTAGGCTCATCGAATGTAGGATTAAGTGTTTTGGCAATAAAAGCTCGATGAATCATATGAGGAGAGGACGTTATGATCTAATTGATACTTCTAAACTTGGGCCTAAGAGGTGTCGTCTCAAATCTATTTGTAACATCCATCATTTAATTATTATTATTGTCATTAGTATTACTTAAATAGTACAGATGTTATTTTAGAAAAAGATTTAAATTTTTAGGGAATAAGGTAAGTTCAAATTAAAAAAAAAAACATTTTATTGGTTAAAGGCAATGATGAGGGTCAAACTTGTCAAAAAGAGAGAGAATAGTTTTTTTTTTTGGTCAATAAATTGAGGATTTAGTGTGATCTTATTATTATTTTTTTTTTAAAAAAGCTTCCATAGAAAAAAAGAAGAGAATATTTTCTTTCAAAGTAAAAAGGGAGATTTTGAGTGTTAGTTTTAGAAAAAGAAGAATTATTGAGAAGGGGACTAAAATAGTGAAGCAGTACAATTGAAATAATTTCTCATATTAAGGTATGTCTCAATATTTTCATTTATTTGATTTTATACATGTTTTATGATTTGAGAATTAGAATTTTTTTTAGAATTTCAATTCAATTGTATTATTGTAAAGTAGAATATGTCATAGTTTGCATTGTATATTGTTTGTTCCATGATAGTTTTATATTAGTTTGTAAAATAAACAAAAAATATATATATATTATTTTTTGAATTTTTAGTTTAATTTTTATATTATCCTTGAATGTATCTATTTTTTAATTAAAAAATCATATATATTTGGTTCTATTTTATTTTATATATTAATTACAATTTATAAAAGCTGAGATTTTTAGTAATTTGTTTATATATTGACTTTGTAAGTTTAAATGGTTGGTTTATAGTATTTTAAAAAATTCCAAAAATTTTATTTAAGATGTTACAGAGAGTTATTAGCCATTTTATGAAATTTTATGATTTTATAAGTTATAAAAATTTCATAAAATTAGCTAGAATTTTAAGGTGTTAAACCTGAAATTTTTTATATAGGTTGTAACATGTAAAAGAATTTATTTATTTTTATACTTTTTAATCATTTTCAATTTAAATATATATATATATATATATATATATATATATATATATATATATATATCAATATTTCTAGTTCTATTCTAGAAATTTTCATAATTTTACGAATTAAATGTAATTTATTAAAATTGTTATAGGATTAAGTGTTAAACTTAAAATTTATTTAGGCAGAATTTATGACCGGTAAAGAAATTTAGTTTTTACAGCTTTTTGAATTATTTTGACTTGAATTTTTTTTTCAATAAATTGGTATGTCTAGTTTAATTCTGAAAAATTTCACAATTTTATAAATTATATGTTATTTATTAAAATTGTTATAAAATTGTGTGTCAATTTGGAAGATTTTTGGCAATGTTAGTGATTTGTAACAAATTTTCATTTTACATGGCTTTTTAAATATTTTCCGGTTGATATATTTTTTATTTAAAAAATCAATATGTTAATTTTATATCTACAAAATTTCGCAAATGTTTTAGTTATATAGAATTTTATAAAATTTTTGGAAGCTTGAGCTATCAAACCTGAGAACTATTGACAATGTTTATGAGCTGTGGAAGGAAGTAATTTTTGAGAAGTTTCATATATTTTTTTTAAAGTTGAATAATTTTTAGTAAACTATTTATATGTCTTCTTTGTCCCTATAAAGTTTTGTAATGTTTCATTTTGTGTAGAAATTTATAAAATTCATGGAACAAAGGTTTGTATAGTGTCGACATGTGTTAGTTAGGTCTAGGGTTGTTCATTTTTGGTACCCTTAAAATTTGTGAAATTAGTTTTGGAATTGAGGATTTACAATGGGATTTAAGGATATTATTGAGAGTATTAATATAAGTTGAATTCATTGATTTTGGCTAGAATCCGAATAGATTGTGTGTGGTAGCTTGGATCGTATAAGAGTTTGTATAGATTTTTGTTGTTAATCGAGGTAAGTAGAAACTATTCTTTTTGCATGTATATATACATTACATGTTTGGAAATGATAGTCAAATTTGAAAATTTTGGTTTTCGTAAGTTATATAATATTTTTATAAATGTTTTCTATCAAACCCAAAAATTTCTACAAATATTGTATTTATATAATATAGATATTTCTTTTATTTATATAGCTTTTCTTTATATATATGTGTGTGTGTGTGTGTATAGTAAGTTATATATTATAGATATTTCATTTTGTTTGTATGAAATGACTTCTGTAAGTTATAAAATATTTTTGTACATGTTTTTATTTCACCTAAATTGCAAGTACTTAGACATTGATTTAACAAGATTACTTATGGTATATTTATGATTTGAAATTTTGTACATATATGTGTGTTCTTTTGACTAATTATCCGTAGTCTCTGAATATCTGTTCTAAACTCTAAAACTATATGTTTGGTGTTTTGAAAGGTTTTGAAATAATTTATCAATTAAACTCCGAAACTAAGCACCTCTTTCTATTTTACCTTTTTTTTTTTATCTTCTTTTGTTGATTTTCTTTACCAATATTTGAATTAAATGTTTAAAAATGTATATATAACGTTTAGCTTCTACTTACTGAGTTGACAACTCACCCCTCGTTATTAACATTTTTGCAGATTAGAGATTTCATAGAGTGTGAGTTTTGTTTAGCATTTGAGGGATAAAGAATAAAAGGAGCTAGCTGAGAAGATTGTTAAAAGAAAATTAAAGTAAATTAATAATTATTTGGTTGTATTTTTTGGTTTAAAGACTTTTTATTCTAATGTTTTGTGGTTGAAAAACTTTGTATTCAAGACTTGGCTTTATTTGAGAGATTTTCAAAATCTTTTTTATGTATGTTTTATTGTGGTTTTTGGGGTGTTACAGTTGTGGTATCAGAGACTTAGGTTTGAGATTCTGTAGGCTTTCAAGATGATTTTGATATGTGTTATGATAATTGGATTTAGCGTAAAATCATGATATATGATTGCTTATAGATAAATTATATATATACATATATATACATACATACATATATATATACATATATATACATACATACATATATATATATATATGTATATATATATACATACATACATACATATATATATATATATATATATGTATATATATATACATACATACATACATATATATATATATATATATATACATACATATATATATATACATATATATATATATATATATATATATACATATATATATATATATATATGTGTGTGTGTGTGTGTGTGTGTGTGTGTGTGTGTGTGTGTGTGTGTGTGTGTGTGTGTGTGTATGTATGTATGTATGTATGTATAGTTTATATTAAAGTTTTGTCATTTTTGTTCATGTTTCTAAGATGCTACCATGTAGATCGACTACAAGGCAAGACCCTTCGACTTCGAGAGATGGCAATCAAGATAATGACAACATTACCCTTCATCAACTTGCTCAAGAAAGTAACCTGATGTTACATGTAATGAATAAATTTCTAGAAAATCAAGCTAAAGTTTTAGAGCAAATAGAAAATGAGAGAACCCCCATAAGGCAGGATGTGAGGAATGAGGAACAAGATGGTAATGCAGGGGGTGCAATGTTGGAGCAATTTAAGAAGTTAAGACCTTTTGTCTTCCAAGGCATTATAGATCTTATGGTAGTTGAAGCTTGGTTGAAGCAAATACAAAAGATGTTCATAACTATAAGGTGTAGTGATAATGAAAAGGTTGTCTTTGCTACATTTATGCTTCAAGGTAAGGTTGATCATTGGTGGGAGGCCACTTCACGTCTTTTGAGGAATCAATTGGGTGTAGCTCCGATTACCTAAAGTAGGTCTGAGAAGTCTTTCAGTGAGAAATACTTTCCTGATTATGTGCGCTTTAAGATAAGATTGATTTTCTTAATCTAATTTAGGGTGACAAATCTGTGGCTAAATATGAAAAGAAGTTTACTACTCTATCTCGTTTTGTAGTGAGGACTTATAAAGGATGAAACAGTCGTTATCAATATTTCTTTGAAAGTTTAAGACCGGTTATCAAGAGTCAGTTGTCTGTTCTTAAGTTGAATAGTTTTGTTGATATGGTTGATCAAGCAATGATAATAAAGAGATATTTAATTGAGTCTCAAAATGCTCGGGACAAGGGAAGCACGTAATTTAAGCTTAGTGGCAGTCACAGTGGTGGTTCAAGCAAACAAGACAGTTTTGGTGGTTCAAGCAAACAAGTTGGTTTTTTTCAACCTGGAAATAGAAGATTTATCTCAAAAACCTATTGGAGTGGGATTTTTTTAGAATGCTATAGCATCACTTTGTACTTTTGTGGTAAGGCACATTCTAGAGAATGCTATAGAAAGACCGGAGCTTGTTTTAACTATAGATAAATAGGGCATTTAATTAGAGACTGCTCGAAGAGGCTTGGTGCTTTTAACACTCAAAATGTTGAGGGTCAAAACAAGAAGTTAAAAGCTCAAGGACGAGTATTTGCCATGACTAAACAAGATGATGAGGCTTCCAACAATGCGGTGGTAGGTACATTATCTCTATTTTCAAAGGAAGCTAAAACTTTATTTGACTCTAGCGTAACTCATTCTTTTGTATCATGTGTTTTCACTTGTCATTGTGAGAGATCCCTTGAGCCACTAAAATACCTTTTGTCAATTGCTACTTCTTTAGATGATTGTGTATCAATTGATTGTGTTTATAAGTCTTGTGAAATTTGCTTTGGGGATAGAAAATTTCTTGTAGATCTTTTACTCTTAGAGATGTATGACTTTGATGTATTCTAGAGATGAATTGGTTAATGGAGTATCATGCAAGTATTAATTATTTTACCAACGAGGTTATTTTTCATATATCGAAAGAGGAAGAATTTCTCTTTCAGGAGGCACAAGGTTTCTATAATGGGTTGATTTTTACGGTTAGAGCTAGAAAGATAGTAAATAAAGGATGTAGGGGGATATTCTAATAGTTAGAGATTTTTCAGCTGTATTTCCAAAAGACTTACTTGGTTTACCTCGTAATCGAAAGATTGAATTTGCAATTGACTTGTTATCTAGGACTCTCCAATTTCTAAGGCTCTATATAGGATGACACCTTTAAAGTTAAAAGAGTTTAAGGTTCAATTGCAAGAGTTATTAGATAAAGGATCCATCTGCTATAGTGTTTCACCTTGGGGTGCTCTTGTATTGTTTCGAAGAAAAATGATGAGTCTATGAGATTATGTTTTGATTATCGTCAACTGAACTTGGTCAACATTAAAAATAAGTATCCTCTCCCTTGGATAGATGACCTATTTGTTCAATTACAAGGTACAATAGTGTTTTCAAAGATTGACTTACAATTAGAGTAACATTAGTTAAAGATTAAGCCTAATGATGTGCAAAAGATAGCTTTTCATGTTCATTATGAGCATTATGAATTTTCAGTTATGCTTTTCGGGTTAGCCAATGCTTCGATAGCTTTTATAGACTTAATGATTAGAGTATTTCATAGTTATTTGGATCAATTTGTTATTGTGTTTATAGATTATATATTGGTTTTCCCTAAGAGTGAGGAGGAACATAAAGAACATTTAAGAATTGTTTTGCAGACCCTCCAAGAGAAAAATCTTTGTGCAAAACTTAAGAAGTGATGGATTACCAAAATGATGATGCTAGACATCAAATGAGACACAAACATAGGTATAGATTATAATGACATGAGGATTTAGTTTGTCCTATTCATATGTCCTTAATCATGAAACTAGATAAATCAAGAAAACATAATTAGTATCAAAGGTAAGCTTATGAATGAACAACAAATTTTTTTGCAAAGATAGAACATATAAGACATCAGATAAGATAACAAAAATGAGGAGATTTAGACAGACAAATAGACCCTTGATGTGAAATTAACAATAAATAACCATTACCAACAATCGTAGAAGACATACCGGTGTGGGGTTGAGGAGCAAACAAGATGAAACCATTAGGTGTCATATGACGTGTAACACCAGAGTCCAAAACCCAATTCAAATTAGATGGATCACACATGGACATAGCGACGAAAAAAGTAGTCATGGAATCTACTATATAGGCAAAATTTTCTCTTTGTGGACAAACACAAGCAAAGTGCCCATCTTTATCACAAATTTGGCAAGCACCTTAAGGAAGAATAACATTTAGAGTCGGGATCAAAGGGGATTGATATAAGAGTTGAGATTGCTAGCAAGGAGCAAATTGACCACCATTACCATTACCATGACCACAACCATGTTTATTATGATCATAAGATTTATGTTTGCCAAAAGATTTGGAAGAACCTAATGATTGTGGGGGAGGATCGAGTTCAGCCATAGCAACAAGTGGAGAAGATATACTAGAAAGTTTCTGTTAAAAATGCTCTTCAAAAAAGAAAAGATCATACAACTTATCAAATGTAGTGAATGACCGAATGTGCAGAGAAGTGATGAAGGATTGATACTCAAGACCTAAACCATCAACAACGTATTCCATAAAACAGTATCTGAAATAGGAAAACTAGTTGTAGCAAAAGAATCAAAGATGGACTTGGCATCAATGTAATTAGAAATTGTCAAGGTAAGTAAAATTTTACATAATATGTAATGATTTTTGTTTTATATTGAAAATGTTAATATATGATGAATTATGTTATGAAATTCTTTATATAAATATGAATAAACTATTTTATGATTTTATTATATAATGATATTTCGAAAGCGTTTACACAAAATGCTCACATTGTAATTGTTTTTTCATCTAAAATATTTTGAATGATGAAAGGTTTGCGAGTCAATTATGAATATGAATGATAAAGGGACTGCAGACCAATTACAAATATGAATGATAAAGAGCTTGTGGACCTATACAAATATAAATACGATAAAAGGCCTACGGACTTGTTATGAATATCAATACGATGAAGAGTCTACAACCCTATAAGAATATGAATATGAATGATTAAAAGTCTGTGGACTTAGAATGAATACGAATAAGAATACAATTGGGTCACCAGAGATACAGGTGACACTTCATGACAATGGCTGAGTACGAATTTTATGTTTTTTATTTATGAGTAACTTTTAAGATTATTTTATGAAAAATGATTAATATTGTTTATTGTTATGATTGATAAATATGAAAGTGTTTTATGTTTGTTTTCCCTTATGATAATGAATATGAAGGTGTTTTATACAACTTTTCCTTATGATTTATAACCATGGGAGTGTTTTATTTCCTTATGATTGATGGATACGAAAAATTTTATTCTTGTTTTTCTTATGACTGATGATTCTAGAAAAAAAAAAGTTTTTATGATACAACATTTATAAGAAGTTATAAATATTATATTTGTTTTTACTTACCGAGTTAACGACTCACTCTTTGTCTTCATCATCTTGTAAAATAAATTTTCTAGATTAGCTAAGAGAAGTGAAATAAAATGAAGTTAAGACTAGTTGAGCGATTGAAGAGTCTTGATATTTAGATTTTATTATTTTTGAATTATGTAATTGTAGATTATTATTTATAAAACAATGATTATGTTTAATTACTTTTGGAATTATTACTAGGAGGAATAAGAATCTGTTATGAAGTAGAATTATTTTTATTTAGAATAAAGTCATGGAAATAAGTAGAACTCCAATTCGAATGAGTTTAGAATTTGGGGTGTTGCATTACAGAATGTCTTCTAAAGATCAAGTTCATCTTCGATGTAGTTTGATAAGTTATGATTTGTGTTTCTTTAGAAATTATAGGGTTTAAATTACTTGACAAATAATTTTTCTGGACATACTATAATTCATCCTTATCTTAGAGATTGTTCCATATTCATAGTCCAAGTCTTCCTTTACACGATTGTTAATATTTTCTGGGAAGTTGTTGGCCTGGTGCTATATATTTGCCGGATGATAAGGCTTTGGACTTAATACAAATGAATTGGGTTACAATTATCAATTGTTATACAGAGTTTAGGAAATGGAGCAATATTATTAATTTTTAGGATTAATGAGGTAAAATTATCCATGGTTTTGGGTCAGTGTTTAGGATTAGAGCAACATCTTGGCTGCAGACTAACATATTTATTCTAATTGTTTTAAGTTAGATATAAATAAAGGGTGCAGATGTAATTTCCTTTAACACTTGTATCGAAAAGACATGTTAAAAGACTTGGCTGCAGGTAAATATTTTACTGAAGGGTTTCGCCTAGTGCTCAAAGGCTTCTATCATTTTCAGCTGGAGGAAATCTTGGAGAAATTAATGCACAGAGCAAGCAGTTGATTGGTTGGCTTTGTCTGCAATATAAATGGTGGTCATCCCATTTTTTGTCAAGCTAAGCTGGATTTGTTTATCTGAAATCATAGAAAGGTTATCTAATGTCTAGAAAGGTGTTGAATGGAGTTGCCAACGTTACCTCTCTGATGTTTTAGCCAAAGTAGGAGTGTTGGTTGATATTGTAGTAGGAATTAAACAAGAGTTTCATAAAACTCAAAGAAATCTGGAAATTTTCAGATCCAGAAAACGTATGGAAAACAGAGAAAAAACAGAGGAAGAAAGAAAGAGAAAAAATATAAGCTGATGGACTTCAAATCTGCTTTTAATTTTCGTAAATGAGTTATACATACATCCAAAAGCAGTACATGACATCAGCAAGCTTAATTTGTACAATAAAAAATCAGCAAAAGTCCTAATATTAAGGATCATCAAGCAATTTTACCAAAAGCACACCTACTGCTTTGACTATTGTTTTGTAAATATTATGTAAAATGACACAAAGAGCCTCAATTCTCTAACACTCCTCCTTTGAGGTCTTTGTCCACAACACCCAGTTTAGCTTTAAGGAATTCAAATTGAGGTCTTGAGAGTGCCTTGGTGAAGATGTCTGCTAATTGGTCTTTTGATTTCTGTTTCAGAAAATAAATCCAACAGTATCTAGAGAAGTCATCTATGAAAAGCATAAAGTATAGGCTGCCATTCAATGACTGCACACTCATAGGTCCACACAAATTAGTGTGAATCAATTGAAGTTTCTCACTGGCCCTCTATTTGCCTTTTGAAAAAGGTAATTTTGTTTGCTTCCCAAGATGACATACATCACATACATGTTCTGGAATTTCAATAGGAGGCAAGTTCAACACAAGATCACTATTTTGCATATTTTTCAAGGTAGAATAGCTAAAATGACCAAACCTCTTATGCCATAATGTTGAATCACTTTCTAGATGGTGAAAGGCATTTAAACTGGTTTGATTCCAATTTATGACAAAGTTTTTATCTATCATGTTTACTACCATTACTTTATTTCCCATAGAATCATTTATAGTGCAGGCATGATCTAAAAAATGAAGAGAATATCCTTTCTCCAGCATTTGTCCTACACTTAACAGATTATGGCTTATATCAAGTACATAAAGAACATCTTGAATAAGTTTTGTACCTTGTGAAGTTTCAATAACAGCAGTACCTTTGCCTTGAACATTGACCAGCTCACTATTTCCAATCCTTACTTTTGAAGAGTAGGATTTGTTTAACTCCTTGAAGACATCAATATCAAAAGTCATATGATTAGTGCACCCACTGTCAATTAGCCATTCACCCTTTTTGTTGCTTTTTGCACAATAAGAGGCAACAAACAAATTTTCACTTGATTCCTCAAGCTTCTCTGCTATTCTGACTTGTTGTCCTTGTTGATCTCTTTTGCTCTTGCAAACTTTTTCCACATGACCTTGTTGATTGCAGACCTTACATTTTGCATTAGGCCTAAACCAACAAAAATTTGGAGTATGATTTTTTTTCTTGCAGTAAGGACAAGGAGCAAACTTTGTTTTCTTTTCCCACTGCTTTCCTTTCTCCTTTTTTTCCTCCATTTTTTCCAGGCCTTGCTTTCTACCCAAGCCACTGCCCAGAGTTTTCTCCTGGTGCTTTACATTAAAAGCTCATTCTGTTGATTCTTCTTGTCTTAAAGCTCTTCTTTGGTCTAGAGCTTTAAAGGCATTTACCACTTCTGTTAAAGTAAGTTCAGAGAGATTTTTAGAGTCTTCAAGAGAGGAAATTTTTGATTCATACCTCTCTGGAATACTCACTAAAATTTTTTCCACAACTCTTTGATCAGTAAGTGTCTCTCCAATCAATCTTATTTGGTTGACTACCTTCATCACTCTATCAGCATACTCCTTTATGGTTTCAGTTTCCCTCATTTTCAAAGTCTCGAATTCTCTCTTGAGATTTAAGACATGCATTTGCCTTGATCTCTCATTTCCAAGAGAGTCTTCTCTGAGTCTGTCCCAAGCTTGTTTAGCAGTCTCACAATCCACTATTTTTGTAAAAATAATATTTGTGACTGCTTGGTGTATTATGGAAAGAGCTCTGGGAGCCTTAGTCATCTCTTCTTCATGCATTCTGAGCTGATTTAAGGTGGGATTGGGTCCCAGTTAAGGAGGCAGCTTCTCTTCTTCAACGTACTGCCAAAGACCTACTCCTTTTAGAAAAGCTTTCATTTTTATAGCCCAAATATGATAACTGATAAGGCCATTAATTGTTACTATTTTGATTTATAATTTCCTTGTGTTGTGTGGAAATTTGATGCAATCTAATAGAATTACTTATCTTTTTGCTTTTAGGAAGCTTTGAGTAATTTTGGAATAAATAGGGCCAAAAAGATGAAAAACTGGAGCAGATCTATTAATCTGGAATTTCTGTAGTGCAGACTAGGCGTGGGCACGTGAAAGATGAGAGTAGAATCTGGAAAACAAATCTGAACGCCCAGATCAGCTGCAAGAGTCCAGAAAATATTAAGATTTGCTTCCTAGGAAAAAGATAATCACCAGCTGGAAAAGAGAATTAATTGAGCTAAATAAGGAATGATATTTTTGGAAGAAGAATTTATATTAAAGATACATATCTTTTCCTTTCTTTTTGGGAAGATATGTGTCACTTTGCTTGATTGGATTAGGAGATTAGGGTTGATTTCAATTTCCAGATTTTTAGTAGGAAGATAATATATATATTCTCTTATTTTTATTTGAGAATTATCAACCATTGTACTTAGAGAATTAGAGAGAAAAACATGGTCTACAGTGGCTGAATAATTTATCTTGGTTGAAGGGATCTGAAACCATAGAACTACAATGATTGTGAGATTTATTTTGTTCTTTAATGCATCTTTTTGATTATTTGAGTATTGATTATCTTTCTGAATTATTTGTATTGATTGTGTTGGTTGATTTCTAAGGCGCGCGATTAGTTTATCAATTAATATAATCTACGGCTAGTTTAGGTGCTGAATCCGTAATTGTTCAATCCATCTAATCGAAGTGGCAACTAAGTTTATCGTTTGCTGCGTCAGAAGCGATAATCCTAGGGAAATAATCAACTAGATTAAATGCAACGTCGTACGTTTGTGTTGTCTTGCTTCGTTGGTCTTTCTAATTCGTAATGCTATTGTTTAATTAAATTCGAGATCGTATCCGAATTATTAATCAATAAGGGTTAATTGGAATACATGTTTTTGATTAACTAATCGTAAGGAATGACAGGTTAATTCAATACCACAACGAATATTCAATTAATTAATTTGATATTTTGTTTCGATGATCAATCGTAGTTCCAATGGTGGATGTGACCGAAGACCAAGGTTTGTTAAATCGATTTATTCCTTTTAGATTATTTTACTGAATTTTTAATTAGTGTTTTTCATTATAGTTTGCATTCACTTCAAAACCCCCCTTTTTATTTATTTGTTTCGATTTATTTGTGACGACATACTAATCAAAGCTCTTCGAGGGATCGATCCCTACTTTCCTTTACTACATTTTTGTTGCAGGAATTTAGGATTTAATTTGGGTGTCAACGACAGCACGTACCAAATTTTGGTGCCGTTGCCGGGGAGTTTTTAATTTGTATGTTCGTTACGCGATCTTTGAAACAAGCTAGTTTACAGTTTGATCCAGAAATTGAAAAGACTGCAAAAGGGCTGAGAAAAGAAGCGAAAAGGAGACTGCAAGCACACAAATCAGTTCACGAAACAGAGGAAAACATGGCTGAAAATCAGACTTTAAGAGAGCTTGCTGCTCCAAATTTAAATCAACAACCACACTGCATTACTTTTCCGAATTTAGATGTTAATACTACCTTCGAATTAAAATCTGGACTAATTCATCTTTTACCTATTTTTCGTGGTTCTGCAGGTGAAGATCCTCATAAACATTTAAAAGAATTTCATGTGGTGTGCACCGGAATGAAACCGAATGGAGTAACCGAAGAACAAATCAAGATGAGGGCTTTTCCGTTTTCTTTAAAAGATGATGCGCAAGATTGGTTGTATTATCTACCTGCTGGAAGTATCACTACTTGGCATGAGATGAAAAGATTATTTCTGCATCAAGAGCAGCCACACTTATCTTTTGCTCGTCCTCGAGTAAAACAAAAACAAAACAAAACAAACTCAAAAAGGTTCCATCAATCTCTTTTCTCACGATACCAAAAAGTGTGCATACCTTAAAATTCAAACCAACCAAGATTCAAGCATCAACACACATCATTATCAAACTTTACAAGGAAATATGCACAAAGACAAATCAAGATAATCACATTCTAAAGCATGTATAAAGTTTTCATGAATCTCCTCACGGTTATCACTCATATCACTCATGTGTTTAATGGTTTGGTGTTTCGCTCAAATTCTTCCAATGCAAACATTCTACCATAAGCTTGCTTATACACCAAATCTCCACCACTTAGATTATATACATGCATAAATCAAAAAGACTTTATTTTAGGTTGTAATGGGGTTTTGGGTAAAGGTAAGGATTAATGGATACAAAAGGTTAAAACCATGAATATTAACAAAACATTTAAACACCTAAGGGGAACAAAAATGTAAAGATAAAGCCACCACATTCACCACATTTCTTTGCTACTTGCCATTGCCTTTCTCTTCTCTCTTTTTCAACTTTTTTTTTTTTCTTTCTTTTCTTTTTCCTTTTTTTTTTTCTTTTCTGTTTTCTTTTTCAGCATTTTTTTTTCTTGAATAACTAAGAGAATTGATAATAAAGCTAGCAACATAGGGCAGTAACAATAACAACATAAGGCAATAACTAAGAGAATTTAAGTCCCCTTTTCCCCCACACTTAAAATTCTTCAAGATAGCAAATTCACCCAGCAACAAATTTTTAGTTTAAATGCTCTACTAATTTTCATGGTTGGGTGAGGATTTTTACTTGAAGGCTTGGGTTTGTAATATGGTTTTAGCACAAAGAATCAAGGGTTTTGTAAGGCTCAAAGGGTTAACTAGGGGAATTCAAATAGGTTGGCTTTTTAAGCTAAAGGTTTTAAACAAGAATGCCTTTATCATTTCCATGCATGCATATTTCAATGTGGTCTCGAAACGGTTCGAAGCAAGTTCTAGAGATATATTCACATGGGAGAATATCACTCATCAAAGAAAATATAGATTGATATGAATGTTTCAATCTTTTTAGGCTCAAAACTCACGGGTTAATTAAATTCACCTTAACTTCAAACAAACTCGAGCACTCAATTATTAAAATTTGTTTAAGTGCATACCCCTAATTAATCTAACAAATCAGTGTACAATGCTCTCCTTTTGAATCGGCTAAATTCCAAGGCATGCATACAAATTAATTCATTCAAAGTGAAATTAATGGACTGTTTAGCTGACTAAAAATAGGGAAGGATACGCTAGCTGCCATAAAAAACAAACTTTATCTAGCAAGGAGCAGCAACAAAACAAAGCAAAAATTTTAGGCATAACAGAATACGCCTAACACAAGGAAGACAGAACAAAAAAAAAAAAAACTGACAGAGAAACAGAATAAAATAAAAGCAGAACAGAGAAGACCAGAGCAGAGAAGAACAGAACAAGTAAACAAAACAGAGCAGAAAAAAATAAATAAATAAAATAAAACTGAAGGACAGAATAGTACACAACAGAAAAATAAAACACAAATGAACCCTCCCCCACACTTAAACCAAACATTGTCCTCAATGTTTAAACAAAACAAATTATAATGAGAACTGAAATTTAAAAGAAAAGGGAAAGAAGACTTCTCTGGATTTGGGGAAAAGGAACAGTAGTTCGAATTTTTGGAGAGTTGCAATTAATGGAAGATTCTTCAGATTTTGATAACAGCTCTGGTGTAGGAGGCCTCCGATGGGTGGGTTTTTGCTGCTCTTTGATGCTTGTGAACGGGTTCTGACCATGGCGTTGCAGAATGAGGAAAGGGGCTGCTAGGCTTTTATTTTAGTTGGAGAGAAATTGTGAGGCGTAGGTTTGGCAAATATGGTCTCTGGAAGCATATAAACCCAGCCTTATAATTACACTAAATCATATGGCCCCCTTGAATTTAAGAAAATAGCAAAGCAGAAGCTAGACTTTTGACGGAAGCATATGACCCAGTTCCAGAATACCAAAATGCAGATTTCTCCCCCATGAACATTTACAGACAGCTCACTGGAACCTGCAGGTGGAAGAAGACGATTGAACAGTAACATGAAAATAAATTAAAATAAACCTAAGCGAAAATCATAAAATAATTGCTAATTAAATATCTAAAAATCATAAACTAAAATTGGAAAACATAAACCGAAATTAAAGCAAATGTCTAGAAAATTTAAATTTAAGCATTAATTAAAATAAGATTGAAAGCTTGGGTTGCCTCCCAAGTAGCGCCTTTGTTTACAGTCGTCGGCTCGACGTAATGCCTTTATTTATTTATCCAGGATCTTTCAACTCCACTTCTCTGATGTTTTCAGCTGGCACTCCTTTGTAAAACAGTTTGAGTCTATGGCCATTAACTTGAAATACTTTTGATGTCGCTACGTTTTGAATCTCTAGCTTTTTCGGAATTTGCACCAGTTTCTCTTCTTGCTGCTCATTTATCTTGCTGGAAATGATCACTGGTAAGATTTTCCCATCTCCTAGGTACACATATTTAAGGTGATTTGGAAGAGGTTTCAGCTCCAGCTCTAGTACCTGCAAAATAGAAGGTAACAATTTTTCATTAGGCACTAGCAGCTCAATATAAAATAAATTACCTGTATTTTTCAGCTCTCTGAACTCATTCATCTCTGTCCCTGCATTCTGCAGATTTGAAATTAATTTAAATTCATCTCTTTCTTTCAAAATATTTTTATGGTTAGCCACCTTTAACTTATCATCACCATCAAGTATATCCTGCACTAGAGAATCAATTAAATCAACTGAATACACAGGAAAATCCATATCAGAATATTTCATAGCATCATAAATATTAAATTGGACAGCTTCACCATCAAACTCCATGGTCAATGTGCCTTTGTGAACATCAATTTTCGTTTTAGCTGTTTTCAGAAAGGGTCTTCCTAGCAAAATAGGTGCAGATTAGTCATTATTTTCCATGTCAAGAACATAAAAATCAGCTGGAAAAATTAATTTATCATTAACCTGAACAAGAACATCTTCAATTAACCCCTTGGGATATACATTTGATTTATCGGCCAACTGAATAACTGTGCCAGTTTTTTCTAAAAGGTCCAAAATTAAGAGCAGAATAAATGGAATATGACATTACATTAATAGATGCTCCTAAATCTAACATGGTTTTTTCAATTTTTGTTCCTCCTATGGTGCAAGGGATGCAAAACATACCTGGATCTTTGCATTTTTCAGGAAGATTTTTGCGAATTATGGCTGAAACATTTTCTCCTACCTTTATTTTTTCATACCTTTTGAGTTTTTGCTTTCTTTTCAATGTACACAGCTCTTTCAAAAATTTAGCATAGCGAGGCACTTGTTTTATTGCATCAAACAGTGGAATATTGACTTCACAGTCTCGAAAGGTCTCATATAAATCCGCATTGCTTTCGTACTTCAGTTTTAAAGCTTCAGGAAAAGGAGGAACAGGTTTGTATTCGCTGAGAGGAGGATATTTACTTGTCGCTACCTTTTCGAAAGAATTATTTTCTGTTGCCAATTTTTCTCTGTTTTCTGCTGGCTGTTTTGGTGCAAGTTGTGCTTTAATTGGCATCTCCAGCTCCTTTCCGCTCCTCAACATTATGGCACTAACATTCTCCTTTGGGTTCATCACAGTTTGTGACGGCAGTTTGCTTGAATTTTGTGCTTCCAGCCTATTGATTGCAGTAGCCATCTGACTCATTTGATTTTCTAGATTTTGAATGCTGATTCTGGTTTCCTGTTGAAATTTCACAGTGTTAGTAGCCAAAGTTTTAACAATATCTTCAAGAGATGTACCTGAATCAGAATTTTGAGTTGGCTGCTGCTGTCTAGAAATATAGGGCTGCTGATACGGTTGAAAATTATTTGAAGGCTGATCCACATGTGCATTCCCATAACGAAAATTAGGATGATCTCTCCAACCTGAATTGTATGTATTCGAATAGGGATTATAATTATGATTTCGCTGCTGCTGTTCTAAAAATCCCCCCACTGCATTAGCATGTTCAGAGCAGTCATCTTGAAGTGTTGGGCACATATCAGTTGGATGTCCTCCTATTGAACAAATTCCGCAAACTTTTGCCGCCTCTATTTTTCCTACAGCCATTTGACGTACAAGAGTAGTTAAATCATCAAGTCGTCTCTCAAGAGAAGATACATTTACCTCATTGACACGCCGAGACGAATGGCCTAATCTATGCCCAAATTGTTATGAATTCGATGCCATATTTGCAATTAAATTCCGGGCTGCTTCAGGTGTTTTGTCAGCCAATGCTCCACCACTTGCTGCATCAATCATATTTCTCTCATTCGATAGAAGTCCTTCGTAGAAATATTGAATAAGTAGCTGGTCACTAATTTGGTGATGTGGACAGCTTGCACAAAGTTTTTTAAAGCGCTCCCAATATTCGTATAAAGATTCTCCAGTATGCTGCCGAATGCCACAAATTTCTTTCCTTATGCTGGCTGCTCTTGATGCTGGAAAAAATTTCTGCAAAAATAATCTTTTCATCTCATGCCAAGTAGTGATACTTCCAGCGGGTAGATAATACAACCAATCTTGCGCATCATCTTTCAAAGAAAACGGAAAAGCCCTCATCTTGATTTGTTCTTCGGTTACTCCATTCGGTTTCATTCCGGTGCACACCACATGAAATTCTTTTAAATGTTTATGAGGATCTTCACCTGCAGAACCACGAAAAATAGGTAAAAGATGAATTAGTCCAGATTTTAATTCGAAGGTAGTATTAACATCTAAATTCGGAAAAGTAATGCAGTGTGGTTGTTGATTTAAATTTGGAGCAGCAAGCTCTCTTAAAGTCTGATTTTCAGCCATGTTTTCCTCTGTTTCGTGAACTGATTTGTGTGCTTGCAGTCTCCTTTTCGCTTCTTTTCTCAGCCCTTTTGCAGTCTTTTCAATTTCTGGATCAAACTGTAAACTAGCTTGTTTCAAAGATCGCGTAACGAACATACAAATTAAAAACTCCCCGGCAACGGCACCAAAATTTGGTACGTGCTGTCGTTGACACCCAAATTAAATCCTAAATTCCTGCAACAAAAATGTAGTAAAGGAAAGTAGGGATCGATCCCTCGAAGAGCTTTGATTAGTATGTCGTCACAAATAAATCGAAACAAATAAATAAAAATGGGGGTTTTGAAGTGAATGCAAACTATAATGAAAAACACTAATTAAAAATTCAGTAAAATAATCTAAAAGGAATAAATCGATTTAACAAACCTTGGTCTTCGGTCACATCCACCATTGGAACTACGATTGATCATCGAAACAAAATATCAAATTAATTAATTGAATATTCGTTGTGGTTTGAATTAACCTGTCATTCCTTACGATTAGTTAATCAAAAATATGTATTCCAATTAACCCTTATTGATTAATAATTCGGATACGATCTCGAATTTAATTAAACAATAGCATTACGAATTAGAAAGACCAACGAAGCAAGACAACACAAACGTACGACGTTGCATTTAATCTAGTTGATTATTTCCCTAGGATTATCGCTTCTGACGCAGCAAACGATAAACTTAGTTGCCACTTCGATTAGATGGATTGAACAATTACGGATTCAGCACCTAAACTAGCCGTAGATTATATTAATTGATAAACTAATCGCGCGCCTTAGAAATCAACCAACACAATCAATAACAGTCACCATTATAGAGAGGTGGTGAAAGATTAGAAGAGGATGAGGCCATCATGAGCTTAGATGAAGGAGTTATGAGGTGAATGTTTTTTTTTTTTTTTTTCTTCTTCTTCTTCTTCTTCTTCTAATACAGCCCCTTAAGATCACTAAACATGCTCTGATACCATGATATTGTAGTAGGAATTAAACAAGAGTTTCATAAAACTCAAAGAAATCTGGAAATTTTCAGATCCAGAAAACGTATGGAAAGCAGAGAAAAAACAGAGGAAGAAAGAAAGAGAAAAAATATAAGCTGATGGACTTCAAATCTGCTTTTAATTTTCGTAAATGAGTTATACATACATCCAAGAGCAGTACATGACATCAGCAAGCTTAATTTGTACAATCAAAAATCAGCAAAAGTCCTAATATTAAGGATCATCAAGCAATTTTACCAAAAGCACACCTACTGCTTTGACTATTGTTTTGTAAATATTATGTAAAATGACACAAAGAGCCTCAATTCTCTAACATTAGTCTTGAATCAAAATATACATCTAGTTGTTGCATATAGTATCAAGAATAGTAGTGTTTGTATGTATAGTTACAATTATATATAATTGTGAATTCAGTTTGAATGATTAGTTTGTACAAATATTACTCAGACTTACACTCTCGGACTCTGACTCTCTGAAACTTTTGCTATCTTTCCATTTGAGGCTGAAATCTATCAGTGACTGTGACGAGGACTCTCATTCCATCGAAGACAACGTCGACGCCGACTTCGATCCTGTCAAGGTATCCTGTTTTTCAATTTGTTGTTTTACAATTAGTTTAGTTGCAACTACAAATTTTTAGTGCTTTTATGCCTTAAATCTTCAGTCTATTAAAACTTCTTCAATCTCTAGTCAATTTAACGTTGTAATCTGCCAACGGCGACGCCGACTGCATCAAAATGCTAACGTCGACGCTGCTTTTTCTCCTAAGAAAGTTATTGGTGAAGGTGACAGGTAAGCTTGATTATGACTGCAGTTGAATTTCCTCCTAATTTATTTTCTACGAGGGTTGTTCATATGAATTTATGTTCAGGTTAATATTTCCTTCTTTGTTCACTTATAGAAAAATAGATTTTATACTGTTCCATTCGTAACTTTCTCTCGATTGTATACTTCTTCATGAAATTAAGTTTTGACACGTTCTGCAAACTTTCTCCAAATTTATCAGAATTTTTAGCAATATCATTTAGCATTTTTAGAAAATTACTCTGGAAATTTTACAGTAAAGCCACCTAAAAGGTTGTCGCAAGCTTCCTGTTCTTGAAATAATCCAAATTTTAGATTCAATAGGATTTAGTTTTTTCAATGTTTTTCCACATTCCACATCTTCATTTTTGAATGCGCTCTGTAAATTTGCTTATGTGATTTGTACAACTCACTCTTCTTTTTGATAGATCCAAAATATAGTTGTGGATATACTTTGAACTTTGTGACATATGCCACCTTTCTTATTTTTCGCATGTCTGAGATAATTTGATTATCACCTTTTTAAGTATTAAAAAATTATTATGATGATCTTAATTTTATAATAATTAATCATTACAAATTAGATTTTAAAATAAAAAAACTTTATATTAAATTAAAATAATAAATAACCTAACTTGTGACTATTTGGTCAGTTCACGCACATCCCTTTTAGGGATGGCAATTTGGACCCGACTTTAGGAGCCCCGACCCTCCCCGACCCTAAAGGGGAGGGGATTCCCCGATAAAAACGGGAAAAGGGGCAGGGATGGGGAAGAAAAAATCCCCGTAATCGGGGACGGGTCAGGGACGGGGATACATATGTCCTCGCCCCGCCCCGCCCCATCCCCTCCCCACCCCTTAAATCTAATATATTAATATAATAATTTCTAAACCATTAAATTCTAGAAATTTTTACATTATGATTTATTAAAACTATAACTTTAATTTTACTAATTTTTGAATTATCAATTATCAGTTTTTACTAATTTCTGAACTATTAATCTAATATATTAAAAAAACCCCAGAATCTCATTATCATAAAATGCAAATACACCAAATTAATTCTATTTCAACTTCAAAACTTAGTCAGTCAATCCATCAGGTTTTACACAAAAAAACAAATTATAAACTTGATAAAATCAATTGAAGTGAATGAAAAAAGTTAAATTTAATGTTATTATAAAATTACCCTAAATTACATACATAAAGAGCTACTAATGAAGAGATTGATTATTGCATATTGTTAGATTTTATGAAAACTTTGTATTTGAACTAAAATAATAATGAATATTTTGTAGCTCTTGTAGCAAGTGATATTTTGGGATAATATGATTTATTTTATTTATTGAAATACATAAAGGAATTAAAATTTATATTTGCGGGTATAGGGAGGGGATTTTTCCCCGCGGGGACGGGGTGGGGATGGGGAGGGGATTTTTCCCCCTGGGGATGGGGAGGGGATTTTCCTTCGTGGGGAAGGGACGGGGATTATTTGTTATCCACGTAACGGAGACGGGGCGGGGACAGGGATTGATATCCCCTAGGGGACGGGGACGGGGATTGATATCCCCTCCCCGCCTCTCCCCATTGCCATCCCTAATCCCTCTTCGTAGTTTGTCATTTAGTCATCCCCACGATCCTAGTCAGTTCATGCGCCTCCCCTCTTGTTTGATTGGATTGGTTATTATTTATTTTTTTTAGTATTTATTAATTCGGTAAATTGAGACTTAAAGCTTATGCTTTTGAAGTTAATGTTAGTGAAGTAATTTGTCATTGTGCTTTGAACTGTATTACCAGTGTGAATTTGTTGTTTGTTGTTTTCAATTCATTGAAGCTCATTTCATTTGTGTTATATCGTTTATGTAAATGTGACGAATTGGGTTAGTTTTATTACATTTTATAGTTTTTGTTTGAATATCTTAAGAGGAAAACAGCTAAAAGGTTCTTTTTTTTTTTTTTTTGCGTGACTTTAGCTGGTAGTGAAGGGAATTTTTTGATGTGTAGTATTATAAGGAAGAAATATGAGATTTTCGTTCTTTAATACATCTTCTTAATTATTCAAGTATTGATTATTTTTCTGTATTATATATTATGATTGTATTAGTTAATTGTTAAGGTGTTCAATTAGTTTATTGATTGATATAATCTATTGCTAATGTAGATGTTGAATCCACAACTGTTCAATCCACCTAATCGAAGTGGCAATTGAGATTTATTGTTTGCTACGTCAGAAACCATAATTCCTAAGGAAAATATTCAACTGGATTAAATGCAACGTCGTATAATTATGTTGTCTTGTTTCGTTAGTCTTTCAAATTCTTAATACTATTGTTTGATTAAATTTGAGATCGTATCTGAGTTATTAATCAATAAAGATTAATTGGAATACACATTTTTGGTTAACTAATCATAAGGAAAGACAGGTAATTAATACGACAACGAATATTTGAATAATTAATTTGATACTCTTAGGTATCGATGATCAATCATATATCTAATGATGAATGTGACCCTAGATCAAGGTTTGTCAATTCAATTATTTATTTTAGATTATTTTACTGAATTTCATTTACCGCTTTTAATTACAATTTGTATTCAATTCAGAAACCCCCCTCCAGTTTCATTGTTTTGCAAGATAAGTAAAGTCTTACTGATTGGAACTCTTTGAGGGAACGATCCCTACTTTCCTCTACTACATTTTTGTTATAGAAATTTAGGATTTTAATTTAACTGTAGACGATAGCACTACCAAATTTTGGCATTGTTGCCAAGAAGTTTTTAGTTTCTATGTTCATTACACGATCTTCAAAGCAAGCTGATTTATAATTTTATCTAAAGATTGAAAAGACTGCAAAAAGGTTAAGAAAAGAAGCAAAAAGAAGACCACAAGTGCACAAATCTACTTGTGAAACAAAAAAACACATGGCTGAGAATCGGACCTTAAGAGAGCTTGTCATTCTAGATTTGAACCAACAACCTCATTGCATTACTTTTCCTAATTTAAATGCTAATACTACTTTTGAGTTAAAATCTGGACTAATCCATCTTTTGCCAACATTTTATGGCTCTACAGGTGAAGATTCTTATAAACATCTCATAGAAGTCCATATAGTTTGCACAAGCATAAAATCGAAGGGAGTGACTGAAGAACAAATCAAGATAAGCACCTTCCTGTTCTCTTTGAGAGATGATGTGCAAGATTTACTTTATTACTTGCCTGCTAGAAGCATTACCACTTGGCATGAGATGAAGAGACTGTTTTTGGAGAATTTTTTTCCAACTTCAAAAGCTGTTAGCATTAAGAATAAATTTGCGACATTAGGCAACATAATGGAGAGTCTCTATACAAGTACCAGAAGCGTTTTAAAAAACTATGTGCAAGCTATCCGTACCACCAAATTAGTGACCAACTCTTTATTCAATACTTCTATAAGAGACTTATATCGACTGATAGGAATATGATTGATGTAGCTAGTGGTGGAGCATTAGCTAACAAAACACCTGAGACAGCCTAAAATTTAATTGTAAATATCGCGTTGAATTCACAACAATTTAGGATTAGATCAGACCATTCATCTTAGCGTGTCAATGAGGTAAATGTCTCTTCTCTTGAAAGATGACTTGATGATCTAACTTCTCTTATACGTCAAATGATTGTAGGAAAAATGGAGGTAACAAAGGTTTGTGAAATTTGTTCAATTGTAAAGCATCCAACTTATATTTGCCAACGCTTCAAAAGGAATCTTTTGAACAAGCCATTGTAGTAGGTGGATTTATGGGACAACCACATCAAAATTATAATCTCTGTAATGGGAATGTATATACAAATCAACCTTTAAGCAATTTTAGCCATACTAGTAGCCTTACATTCTTAGGCAGTAATAACTAACTCAAAATTTTGATTCAAGTACGTCTCTTGAAGACATTATTAAAACTCTGGCTACTAACACTGTGAAATTTCAGCAAGAGATGAGAACCAGCATTCAAAGTTTGGAAAATCAAATAAGTTAAATGGATACGACAATCAGCCAATTGCAGGCATAAAATTCAAGTAAATTACCATCTTAAACTGTAATGAACCCAAAGGAGAATACTAGTGCAATAGTGTTGAGAAGTGGAAAAGAGTCCAAGATGCCAATTAAAGCACCACTTGCACCAAGCAACAAGTAGAAAAAAAAAGATGAAGTGGCTACAGAAAATAATTCTCCCAACAAGAATGTAGTGACAGGTAAATCTCCTTCCTAAAGTGAATATAACCATGTTCCTTATTTTCTCAAAGCTTTAGTAGTTAATCAAAAGTATGAATGCAATGCGGATTTATATGAAACGTTTTGAAAGTGTATAGTCAATATCCCACTTTTTGATGCAATCAAATAAGTGCCTCACTATGCTAAATTTTTGAAGGCGTTGTGTACAGTGAAAAGAAAGCAAAGGTCTAAAAAGTGTGAAAAAATAAGGGTAGGAGAGAATGTTTCAACTATAATTTGAAAAAGTCTTTCAGAAAAATGCAAAGACACAAGTATGTTTTATATCCCTTGCACAATAGATGGCACCAAAATTGAAAAGGTCATGTTAGATTTAGAAGCATCTATTAATGTGATGTCATATTCTAATTATTCTGCTTTTAATCTTAAATCTTTGAAAAAAATTGGCATAGTGATTCAGCTAGTTTACAAATCGAATGTCTATCCTAAAGGGTTCATTAAAGATGTTCTTGTCCAAGTTAAAGATAAACTAATTTTTCCAATTGATTTCTATGTCCTAGACATGGAAAATAATGACCAATTAGCACCTATTTTGTTAGGAAGACCTTTTTTGAAAACAACCAAAACAAAAATTGATATTCATAAAGACACACTGACAATGGAATTTGATGGTAATGTTGTTTAATTCAACATTTATGATGTGATGAAATATCCTGATGTTGATTTTCTTGTTTATTCAGTTGATTTAATTGACTCTCTAACACAGGATGTTTTTGAACTTAATGATGAAGGTAAGCTAAAGAAGCCAACCGTGAGCATCTTTTGAAAGAAAATGATGAACTTAAATTAAATTCTGATTTTCAAAATATAGTGGTAGAAATGGATAAGTTCATAGAGTTGAATTATTCAAGTAATGTATCTTATATTGGGCTATTAATGCCTAATGAAAGACTTGTATCTTCTGTATTACCGGCACTAGTGTTGAAACTGAAACCACTTCTAGATCACCTCAAATATGTATACTTTAGAGATGGGGAGACCTTACCAGTAATCATTTCAAGTAAGTTAAATAAGGAGCAAAAAGAGAAATTGTTGCAAATTCTGAAGAGACATAAAACAACCATAGGATGAACCACTGTTGATATTAAAGGAATTAACCCCTCTTCCTATATCAATCGGATTTTGCATCACAAGAGATCTAGACCAATTAGGCAACCACAAAAGATGCTAAACCCACCTATAATGGAAGTGGTAAAGAAGGAGATTTTGAAGTTGTTTCAAGCCAAAGTGATTTATCCAATTTCAAATAGTGAATGGGTCAGTCCCATTCAAGTTATGCCAAAAAAGACTAGTATCACAGTGGTAAAAAATCAAAACAATAAGTTGGTACCCACCCGAGTTCAAAATGGGTAGTGGGTTTGTATAGAATATATGAAATTAAATACTATAACTTGTAAAAATCATTTTCCTTTACCATTTATTAATCAGATGTTAGAAAGGCTAGCTGGCCGAGCTTACTACTGTTTTCTAAATGGCTTTTTAGGTTATTTTCATATTATAATTGATCCAAAAGATTAGAAAAAGATGACTTTTACATGCCTATTTGGAACCTTTGTATATCGACAAATAACATTTGGAGCTTGTAACGTGCCAACCACTTTTCAAAGGTATATGGTCAATAAATTTTCAGATTATATTAAACACATTATAGAAATTTTCATGGATGATTTTACCATTCATAAGGATTCATTCGATAATTGTTTGCATAATCTTGCACTTGTTTTGCAAAGATGCATTAAAACTAACCTTGTTTTAAATTTTGAAAAGGCCAAAGAACTATTTCCCACCCAAGATATGCTACATTCCCAAGTTTTCCCCCCTTAACTTTGATAATCCCAAATACCCACCCACGAGAAGTTACAATTAATGCAACCCTAACCCCTTAAAATTTTATTTTTTTTTGTCCCCCTAAACTTTAAAAACTAAAAGTTTTCCCCAACCTATGTTTTAAAAAATGATAGTTCCACCCTAGGGTTTTGTTTTGAAATCTCCGATGTCATCTCCAGTTCCATTGCCAATGGCCTCTCCCTCCAACGGTCTTTCTCCTCCCATTTAGACACCCGATTGGCATCAGAGGGTGATGGAAGATGAAACTATCTTCTTCATTTGGGAAGACAATGTCTTCTTAAAAGAAGACCTCTGACGAAGCTCTTTGTCTTCTATTGCTCCTCCAACACTGATCAAGCATCTAAATGAGAGGAGAGAGACTATCAAAAAGAGAGGAAGCTTTGAGAGGGAGAGCTTACCGACAATAGAGTCAGAGATGACATTGGAGATCTCAAAACGAAACCCTAGGGTGAAACTATCATTTTTTAAAACTTAGGCTAGGGGACACTTTTAGTTTTTAAAGTTTTGAAGGCAACAAGAGATTATATTTTAGTTTATTTTTAATAGTATAGAAAAAAATAACGATTGTACTCTTACTACTGTTAATTTTAATTACTCATAGATGGGTATTTGGGATTATCAAAGTTAAAAGAGGGAAACTTGTGAATACAACATACCTTGGGTAGAAAATAGTCTTTTAGCCTTTTGAAAAATGTCATTTTATGGTTACGCAATGTATAGTATTAGGGCATGTAGTTTCAGCTAGGGGTATAAAGGTAAATAAGGCTAAAATTGATATTATTCAATCTCTACCTTACTCTAGTAGTGTGCAAGAAGTTTATTCTTTGCTTGGCCACGCAGGTTTTTACTAACACTTTATTAAGGATTTTTCCCATATTGCATCACCATTATGCAAATTGCTACAAAAAGATATGGCTTTCAAGTTTGATGAAAGGTGTAAGAATGAATTCGACAAGTTGAAGCAGTAACTAACCTCAGCCCCAATTATTCAACCACCTGATTGGAATCTTTTGTTTGAGGTAATGTACGACACAAGTGATTATGCTGCAGGAGCTATTTTGGGCCAACAAATTGGAAAGGCACCATATGTTATATATTATGCTTCAATGACATTGAATGATACATAAAAAAATTATTTAACCACTGAAAAGAAACTCTTGACTATTGTTTTTACATTGGAAAATTTTCGTTCTTATTTATTGGGTACTAAGTTTGTTATTTACTCTGATCATATAGCCCTTAGGTATTTGATAACAAAGAAAGAGGCAAAACCAAGGCTTATAAGATGGATTCTTCTACTAAGTGAGTTTAACTTGGAGATCAAAGATAAATTTGGAGTAAAGAATTGCACTGCTGATTATTTGAGCCACCTGGTTCATGTGAAAAATGAGCAGAATCTGCAAGAGCAATTCCCAAAAGAACATTTATTTTTTGCAAGTTGCAGGCTACCCTGGTACACAAACATTGTGAATTATTTAGCTACTAACATGTTGCCAGCTAGATTGTTTAAGGCTTAAAAAGACAAGTTAAAAAATGACGCAAAGTATTATGTATAGGATGACCCATATTTGTGGAAACATTATGCTGATCAGGTTATAAGAAGGTATGTACTCGAAATTGAAACTATTTCTATTATTACCTTTTGCCATTTATATGCTTATGGAGGTCATTTTGAAACCAAAAGGATAGCACAAAAAATTCTGGATTGTGGGTTTTTCTAGTCATCTTTATTTCGAGACTTATACTCTTTTTGCAAATCTTGTGAACGTTGCCAAAAAATAGGTAATATTTCACAGAAAAATGAGATGTCACAAACTCCAATTTTAGTTTATGAAATTTTTGATATTTGGGGTATTGATTTCATAGGACCTTTTCCAATTCTTTTGGTTAGATTTATATATTATTAGCTGTTGATTATGTCTCAAAATAGGTAGAAGCAAAAGCTACCCGAATTGATGACTTTAAAGTTATTTCAACTTTCTTTAAATATAACATATTCAGTAGGTTCAGCATTCTAAAGGCTCTAATTAACGATCAAGGGGAGCATTTTTGTAATCGAACAGTAGAGGCGTTGCTGAAAAAATATAGTGTAACATACAAGTTTACTATGTCTTACCATCCACAAATCAACAGACAAGCTAAGGTTTCACACCAAGAAATTAAGTCCATCATTGAGAAAACTGTTGGTCTAACTAGAAAAGATTGAAGTTTGCGCTTAGATGATCTTTTATGGGCATATAGAACAGCATACAAAACACCAATTGGTATGTCACCGTATAGGTTAATATTCGATAAGGTCTACATCTTCTAGTTGAATTAGATCATAAAGCATATTAGGCTGTTAAGCAGTATAATATGAACCTAGATGAGAGTGGTGAACATAGGAGATTACAACTGCAAGAATTAGAAGAAATTCGCAATGATGCATACAAGAGTTCTAGAATTTATAAAGACAAAACAAAGGCATTTCATGATAAAATGATTTTCAGAAAAGAATTTTCAATTGGCCAAAAAGTTCTTCTTTTCCATTCAAAATTATGGTTGTCTCCTTATGGTGCAGTAAAAATTCAGAGCTTAGCAACCTCTAAGGTGTTCAAAGTTAATGGTCATAGACTCAAACCTTTTTATAAAGGATTGCAAGTTGAAAATGTAGAAGAATTGGAGTTACAAAATCCCGTCTATATTAATCAATAGACAAAGGCATTACGTCGAGCCAACGACTATAAACAAAGGTGCTATTCAGGAGGCAACCTAAGCTTTCAATCTCATTTTATTTAGTCTCACAATTTTAATTCTCATGGGCAATTGTTTTTTCAAATTTCAGTTTTACGTGTTCTAATTTCGGTTTTGAATTTCAATTTTAAGATTTTTTATGTTTATTTGGCAATTGTTTTCTTTAGATCAGGTTCATTTTAATTTTTTTTTATATATTGATTTGTTTTTACTATTGAGACATCTTCTTTCTTTCGCCTAAGAATTAGTTGGCCTTTAGTTCATGAGGGAGTAGTCTGTAATTTTAGTGTTCTAGGGCTAGGTTATGTGCTCTATAAATGTTCAATTTTTGCTTTGTTTTTTTAAAACATCAGGGGCCCATATGCTTAAGTGAAAGTTGTTTTGTTTATGCGTAAACCATATTTACCGGTGGCCACCTTTTTTCTCATTCAAGCCCTAGTCGCCTTACCCTTATTCTAAACCGCTATAGTGAAAACCCGATCACAACATACAAGGCTGACAAGAGCCACCCACCAGAAATCCTCTACACCTGAGCTATCATCGAAACCAAAAACATCTTCCATCAATCACAACTTATAATCTTCATCTCTATCCCACTCAATGCCTCACTCATCATCTTTCTTGTCATCGCCTCAACCATGACAACATACCACTCTTTTAGCCTAATCTAGTCCGCATTCTTGCATGCAAAAGGGGAAGCAAGTCGAGCTCTCTAGTAGCCTAAAGCTTATGCTAAGAGGATTCAATACCTTTATTAATGAACAAGACCAACAGAGGCATGAGTCCATATATGAATGCAAAAATCTATCCCTGTAAGTATGTTCATAATTGAACTCTTGATCAATTGTGCATTCATAATGAATTTGATATGCTAGTTAATAGGATGGGTTGGAAAATTTATGTAAATATGAATTGCCCTACCTTTATTGAGCTGACACATGAGTTTTACACAACATTTCAATTTAATAATAATGAGGAGCTTGACTTATTCACTAAAGGGATAATTGAGTTTAGGATAATGGGGAGAGAATGTTCATTTTCAATTTCTAAGTTTAACATTGCATTAGGGTTTTTGAAAAAAGATGATGCCAAGAGTGAGTGATATATATGTTCCCAATGTGATTACAATCCTGAGTTTAAACTTGTTGAGTTGTGGCATGAATGGTCGATCGATTTAGCTCCATATAACCTTAGTGCCTCAAAGAGTTCTTACTTAAAAAGTCCTGCATTTAAATACTTATAGCATTTTTTCACTTTTAATTTTCTTAGGAGGCGGATAGTACAGGTACTTTTGCTAAGGTTGAGTTTTATTTTTTGTGGTGTATAGAACATAATATTCAAGCCAATTTAGGTTTTTGGTTGCTCACTCAATTTTAATCGATGGTCCAAAAGAAAAATAAACCTTTGATCATTGGTTCTTATTTCACTTAATAACAATTAATTTGGGTTTATTAGATATTTCTAACCCTAACATGCATATTGCTTGTGAAATGGAACCATTGGATATGACTTGTTTAAACAGGATGAAACTTATGACAAAACAATCAGATGGTAGTTTCAGCTTCGTGTAGCTCAAACCAACAGTTATGCCTTCTTCTTGACCTAACATGTGTCAAAGAATAATAGTAGAAGTAGCTACAACCAACACCCATCGACCAACGAATATTCCATCATCATCCTATACTCCTTTGTTTAACAAGCTCGATGCACTGTCTGATGGTGTTTTTCGATTCTCAAGGGTTCATGCCACCTTATCCCTCATCTCCATAATACTGTTCTTTTTCCCATAGATTTAGAGAAGCCTTCTTTCCCTTTTCTTTTATATTTTAATTTTATTTATTGTGTGTTGTGTTTAAACATTATGGACAATGTTTGGTTTTAGTGTGAGGAAGGTTCACCTGTTCTATTCTGTTTTGTTCTCTTCTATTCTTTTGTTTTGTTATTCTATTCTTCTTTGTGTTCTTCTTCTTTTAGTTATGCCTTATTTTTCGTCTTGTTTGTGTTGTTGTTCTTTATTGGTTAAATTTTGGTTTGTGGTTGTGTTTTTCATTGATATGGTAGCTGGTGTACTCTCCCCTGGTTTAGTCAACCAAATAGTTCCATTAATTTCATTTTAAATGAATTAAATTGTGTGCATGCCATGGGATTTAGCTTATTAAGTATGAAAGCAATGCACAATGATTTGTTAGATTAACTAGGGGTATGCACTTAAACAAATTTTGATAATTGAGTGATAGAGTTTTATTTAAAGTTAAGGTGAATTGATTTATCCCGTGAGTTTTGAGCCAAAAAAAAGGATTAAAACATACATATTAATCTGTGTTTTCTATGATAAGTGGTACTCTCCTATGTGAATATATCTCTAGAACTTGCTTTGAACTATTTCGAGACCATATCAATATATGCATGCATGAAAATGATAAAAGCCTTCTTGTCATGAAAATGATAAAAGTCTTCTTGTTTAAACCCTTTAGCTAAAAAAGCCAATTTGTTTCAATTTCCCTGGTTAGCCTTTTGAGCCTTGCAAAGCCCTTGAGTCTTTGAGCTAAAACCATATTACAAACCCAAGCCTTCAAATAAATATCCTCACCTAACCATGAATATTAGCAGGGCATTTAAACTGAATTTTGTGCTTGGGGAATATGTTATCTTGAAAAATTAAATGTGGGGGAACAAAGGACCTAAATGCAATAGAATGAGACTATGAAAAGAAGTTGGCATGAAGATTTGTTATTGCTACTCCCTTATATTGTTATCTTTACTCTCAAAATCTTCTTAATTATTCAAATAAAAAAGAAAAAATGAAGAAAGAAAAAGAAAAAGAAAAAGAAAGAAAGAAAGAAAATGACAGTAGCAAGGAATTGAAAAAGTAATGTGGTAAATGTAATAATTTCAGTTTTAGAGTTATGTTCCCTCTATGTGTTTAAATGTTTTGTTAATGCTCATGGTTCTAACCTTTCATATCTATTAATTCTTCCCTTCACCCAAAACTTCATTACAACATAAAATAAAGTCCCTTTGATTTAGGCATGTATATAATCTAAGTGGTGGAGATTTGGTAAATAAGCAAGCCTATGGTAGAATGTTTCCATTGGAAGAACTTGAGCGAAACACCGAACCATTAAACACATGAGTAGTATGAGTGATAACTATGAGGAGATTCACCAAGAATTTCATACTTGCTTTAAAATGGAATTGTCTTGATTTGTCTTTGTGTGCATCTCCTTATGAAGTTTGATTATAATGTGTATTGTTGCTTAAGTCTTGGTTGGTTTAATTCTTAAGGTATGCACACTTTTTGGTATTATGAGAAAGAGATTGATGGAACCTTTTGTTTTATTTTAAATAATAATTGTAGTTTGCTCGAGGACAAGGAAAAAATAAGTGTGGGGGAATTTGATATCATTGTTAATTGTCATTATGTGTCTTTTGCACTTAGGGAGTTTTGAACATTTCCAAAGCTAAATTTGGGCCAAAAAGACTAAAAGAGGAGCAAACTTAGTAGTCAACAAAATCTGTGATGTTGACTAAGCGTGGGCACGTGCAATGACGAGAACAGAAATCGAAATTTAAATTCCAAATCAACTAAGATATTTTAGGAAAGTCAAAATTTGTTTCCTAGAAAAATGGGTGATTGTTAGCTGAAAAAGAGGAATACTTTTTTATAAGATAAAGGATATACAAGGAAGAGATGGAATTCAATTTGGAAAGGATACATATGTATATATTTTCTTTTCTTTAGGGGAGGATATATATAGATATTTTTCTTTTTGAGAGAGATAATTTTTTTTTTTTGGTTTTATCTTATCTTGATGATTGGAGATCTAATCATGGCTTACAGTGGCTGAAATCTTTTCTCTTGGTTGAAGGGATTTGAACCCATTGAACTACAAGGATTGTGAGATTTTCGTTGTTTAATGCATCTTTTTAATTATTCAAGTATTGATTATTTTCTTGTATTATTTATTATTATTGTATTGGTTGATTGCTAAGGCGCGTGATTAGTTTATTGATTGATATAATCTATTGCTAGTTTAGATGTTGAATCCATAATTGTTCAATCCATCTAATCGAAGTGGCAATTGGGATTTATTGTTTGCTGCATCAGGAACTATAATTCCTAAGTAAAATATTCAATTGGATTAAATGCAATGTCATACACTTGTGTTATCTTGTTTCGTTGGTCTTTCTAATTCTTAATGCTATTGTTTGATTAAATTTAAAATCAGATCCAAGTTATTAATCAATAAGGGTTAACTAGAATACATATTTTTGGTTAACTAATCATAAGGAAAGACAGGTAATTAATACAACAACAAATATTTGAATAATTAATTTGATACTCTTGAGTGTCAATAATCAATCATAGATCTAATGGTGGATGTGAACGTAGACCAAGGTTTGTCAATTAGATTATTTTGTTGAATTTCATTTATCACTTTTAATTACAATTCGTATTCAATTTAAACACCCCCCCCCCCCCCCCCCCCCCCCCCCCCCCCCCCCCCCCCCCCCCAATTTCATTGTTTTGTAAGATAAGTAACGACTTATTAATTGGAACTCTTCGAGAGAATGATCCCTACTTTCCTTTACTATATTTTTGTTGAGGAAATTTAGGATTTTAATTTAGGTGTAGATGACAACACTGCCAATAATCACGAATAGAATTACCAGTATCACTAGAGGCAGATTTAAGTTGAGTTCAAGTCAATCTATCAAACTGAAACTCTAATTTGAATTCAGATTAAATCAGATCTAACACCAATTCAAATTAAGCTTGCTCAATTCAAGTCCACCCGTAGAGATGGAGGAGTTGATTAAGTCAAAGCCTTCTTTAGTAAACATGGTTGATTCTCAAGGCAATTAACCATTGCATATGGAAACCCCTAGTAGTGGAGTTAATTTGTTTGGCTTCCCCGTGCATCTTTCTATTGATATATTTTTGCTGTCCTTTAATGAATTCTATGCAAATAGAATCTAGGGAATTTTCTTATAAGACCTAATCGTGGAATTATGAAATGATTGAGATGTTTGTTTATTATCATAGAAAGATAAAAGAAAATTTTTGTAGGCTTCCATTGCCTTGGATGATTGTAGAAATGAAAATTACATTTTAGCGTACCTGATAATCATGTTATCAGAGGGTATGCTATCGTATGAATTTGGGTTTTTGATTAAAGATTTTCAACTCTAATCTAATCCAAATTAGAATTGTGTTGAAAATTTTTTATTTTAACCCAGCCCTTTAATTTTCGGATTGATCTGATAGAACCTAAATTAACCTAAATTATGTATTATTTTTACTCTTTTAAGTGTTTTTAGTGTTTTAATTTGTTTTAATTTATTCACTAAATTACTCTAACCCATTACTAATGAAACATACAATATGACATTTTATCTTATTTACAAATTTTCTAAAAATTATGCACTATAACCTTTGAAATGCGTCAATAATCTATCTGACCAACTTACATTTTCATTATTGAATAATAAAATGAAACATTTAAATAAAAATAAACAATAATATGAATAATCACAACTACATAAAAGTACAGTTATATACAATCAGTGATGATTTCAATTACTAATGATATTGTTTTTCAACATTTCTTAATTTATCTCTAACAAATTTTTTTAAAATAATATTTCTCTAAACATTCAAATTGATTCAAGTCATGCTGAGTTATTTTCATGTTAACTTTAATACTACCCGATTTAGTTTCAAGTCTTGTCGGGTTAATCTGAAATAAATTTCGTGTAAGTAAAACTTAATGCTAACTCAATTTTTTTTGTAACATGCCAAATTAGATTAACAAATTGTGTTGAAAATTATCAGTTTTATATTTTATAGGACCAAATTAGATCAAATTGTAATTACATATCAGTTTGGTTTTGTTTTGTTTGATTTAATTTTGAAAATAAAATGGTTTGATTTGGTTTAAATTTTTGAGAAATAAGTTTTCTTGTCAGTTTGGTTTAAAAATTTTCTTGAATTGTACTATACACACCTCTAATGAAATTCTATGATATGAGTTATCTAGTTGTAAAATGTTTCACAAATACAAAACTTTTACACAATAATATTGCTATCTACACCCACGATATGTTAGATATATGTGTTTTAAAACATGGATTGGATTGCAAGTCAAATTGATATTTGGGTTTGATACTCAAAATTATCATATTGGATCAACTTACTGTCTATTTTAATTTTTTATTTAATTAAATATAACAATCCAATAGAAGTTTAATGCTTTATTTTGTCCAAAATTCTTTTTCCCATCATTTATCTCTTTCATAAATTTTGATGTTATATTAAACTTAAAAAATTAGCAAGAAAATTATATAGGGAAATTAAAATAATTACCCTTTTTTAGGGTAATAAAAAATTTATCCCTAATTTTGGGATTTAAACAAAAATATCTATATTTTAAAGGATTTAAAAGAAAATGCTCTAAATATCCAAAAACACCAAAACTACCCTTCCTTTATTCTATATTTTGGGAAATTAATTAAATTACCCTTTTTAAAGGGTAATAAACAAATTTACCCCTAATTTGAAGATTTAAACCAAAATACCCATATTTGAAAGGATTTAAACAAAAATGCCCCAATAAAATACCAAAACTACCCTTTCTATATTTCTATATAAACCATATCTCTTCTTTTATCTTTAACATATACAATTTTACACATTATCTAAGAGAGATTTCTAGAGAGAGAAAAGAAGTTCATGATTGAAATTTCGAGTAAGAAGAAAAAAGTTCATGATATCGAGGTATTTATATCTGCTATAACTTCAATCGTTATTATTTTATTAATAATACAATTATATGTGATGTTTTATATAAAAAATTCGAGTTGTATGTAAAAAGAAATTAATAAAAATTATAGGGGGCATTTTGTAATTATTATAGTAGTATGAGGTGAAATAATATTTTACAATAAAGGGTGTTAGAGGATTAGATTAGATAATATTTGAGGGTAAAATGACATTTTACAATGAGAGATGTTAGAGATACATTAGATAATATTTGGGAGTAAAATGATATTTTGTAATATAGGGGTAAAGTGATATTTTTAAAAATTAGTACCACATTAATCAAAGTATATTAATAGTCACAATATGTAATTGAATTATGGAATAGGTATAATTATGCAATAAAAATAAAACCACAAAATTCAAATTTAATAATAAAATAATGTAACATAAATCTATAAATAATATTTTCAATCATATTATTTATGTTGATTATATATTTAATTGTAAAATTAATCTAAATGATTAGATATGTTTCAATTAGATACAAGGGGAAATTGATAAAAAAGGGTGAGAATATAATAAAATATGTTGAAGATAATAGAAAATTGATTAAAATTTCAAAACACACGACATTCAAGGAATTAATCCAAATGATGAAGTGTAAAATAGATCGAAGGATGAAACCAAAGTATCTTGATGACGATATCCCTGTTGAAATTTCAGATGATGGAGATGTTGAGGTTCTTAATGATCTGTTTAATCTTTTTAAAGAATGTATTCCAATTTTTGTAACATTTACAGTTAATAATGATAGTTATGAGATTCAATAAGAAGATGAGGGTTTATAAGGCGGTGAGCTGAGTAGTTATCCAACAGATAAAGAGATTAATTAGAAAGGATTCAAAATATTAGGATCAATCCAAAAAAAGAATTTTCTAAGAAAGATTTTGTATACCTAAATGATGCTAATGTTAATGTATTGTATAATGCGGAAGAATTTTTTCATGGCAGCGAAAAAAAATTTTCATATTAGAGTGAATTTGAAGGGAATGTTTTACATGATATTCCCATCGAGGAATCAGAGGTCAAAGAGAAGACACATGTTAATAAAGATATTATAGGTACAAGTAGTTTTTCGTAAACAAATCTTGGTGGTGGGAATGTTCATTTTAATGCATTTCATTGGTTATCACTTTTTTCTGACCAACCATCTACATCCAGAAGCCCAGGTATGCAAAGAGATAGTGCTTCTCTAAAAATTGATACATTATTTTCAAGTAAAAAACATGTCATTGATGCGATAAGTGGAGATGCTTTTGAGAAGGGATATCAGTTTATAATGCATAAGTCAGACACATGCAGATTGATGGTTAAATCTCCTAATGAGGAATGTAAGTGGCATGCAAGGGAAATTAGGGTGGAAGAAAGTGACAGTTTCGAACTATGTCATATGGATAACCAACATACATGTTCTATAGTTCAAATATTATCTCATTATAGGCAAGCAGGGGCCTAAACTTTAGGGCAAAATTTGAGGACCAAATATATATTAGTTCATCATGTTAATCGACCAAAGGAGATCATTATGGACATCGTCGATCAATATAAAATTGATATATCATATGCACAAGCATGGCAGGCAAGAAATTGGACACTTCAATCATTGAGAGGCATACCAAAAGAATCATTTATGTTACTGTCAGAGTATTGCTACAATTTAAATACTAACATTGTAATCCGAGAACTGTGACACATAAACTAACGGATAAGCAGAAACAATTTAAATACTTTTACGTGGCATTGGGTTATAGTATTTGTGTGTTCCAACAACATATTCGATCAATCATTTGTATTGACACTATTTCTTAAAGGATAGATATCTAGATCAATTATTTATCACTGTTGTATTGGATGGTAATAATCAGATATACCTATTGGCTTTTGACATTGGTTACAGGGAAGACTATGACACATGGTGTTGGTTTTTAATAAAGTTGAAGGATTGTTTCGGTGAGGTACCTCATTTAGCCATGATTTCATATCGACATGTCAGCATATTCTCTACAATGGCTGAAGTATTCCTTGGTATGCACCATGGCTATTGTTATCATCACTTCCATTGCAACATGAGATCCAAGTACAAGAAGAATGCAAAAGTCATGTAAATGTATTGGAAATCAACTAAGGCATACATAGAGTATGAATTTCAAGAGATAATGAAGCCATTGTCCCGTATGCAGCCTGATATAATAACATACTTGTGTAAGCTGGGTTTTGATCGATGGGCAAGGGCATATCTCTCAGGGCATAAGTATAATATAATAACTATCAATATTGTTGAATTGTTTAATGCACTTATTAAACACGCTCAAGGTTTACCTATTATTGAGCTTATTGAGTTCATCAAAGGTACATTACAGCAATGGTTTTATGATAGGAGAAATCATGCAAGTAAGTACATATTCAATATCATAACATGTTATAAATATGTGTATGTAAACTTATACTTAATTACTCACTATATCTATTTGTATTTATATGATTTGCAAATGCTTGCACTAGCCGGGTAACACATTGAGTGGAGGAAAAGATTATCAAACATAGGCGAAAGTTTTCAAACTTAGAGGTGCATCCTATTACATCTAAATGATACCAGGTTATTGATAGTGCCCAATAAATGCTTTGGCCTACCTAACGGAGTGAACATGTACATGTAGAAAATTTCAACTATCACAAATTCCTTGTATACATGTCATTGTCATTGTCAGATATATGAAATTGACCCCTTACGTTCAATAGGTGCATCCATACTATAACACCGCCTTTTACCATTCAATTTACACAGAGGTCATTAATCCATTAGTAGATCAATCAGATTAGATCCATCTAAAGGATGGAACTGTTATCCATCCACCTTCCATCCATCGTCATTGCACGAGACGTCTAACAAATAAAAATAAAAGTCCTTCATAAGAAGAGATTGTTAAACAACTTATTAGTAACCAATGTCACAAACCTAGACATACGAGATAGAATTGCAAAAGTCATGTTCCGATACCTGGTTTCGTACCACCAAGTTTAGGAAGTAAAAAGAAAGATAAAAGATAACTACGCTTGTAATTGTATTTGGTGATTTTGATATAAAAGTTGTAATTGTACTTGTTACTTTAAATATAAAGTTTATGATTGTAATATAGTTTGATATAAAAGTTATTATTGTAGTTGTTACTTCATATGTAAAGTTTGTGATTGTAATATATTATCTTTAAAACTTGTGATTGTATTTGTTAATGTATCTATAAGATTTCAGCTGGTAATCGTTATATATGTCAGTGTTGATTTTATATATCCATTTTTAGTCATTTTTTTGTTCACTATATCTATCGTTTATAATAATTATATAAAGGATAAACGCATGTAAATGAACCTACATATACACATATTAGCATATAAAACATATGAATGAATGCATATAGATACATACATAAATAAGATATAATATTATGATCAATCAATATCCTAAAAAAATAGTTATGTGCCTAAACTTGTGCGTAGGCGTAACGAGTCCTCCTTTCAAATGATAACAATCAGCCAAGTGTCAAGCGCTCGATGTATCGTAATATGAACACACCATAATCACCTAATAGGGGCACCTGCTGTGGTATATCCACCACCTTATGTAATGCAAATGGATCGTCCTATAAAATCCAGCCCATGTGAGACCAAATGATGTCGCAACTAACAAATATGGTATCATCGACGTATACCCCAATATCTTCCAACTAAATAGCTCCGAGTTAGTATTAAAACTTTATAACGAGTCATAAACTGTAATCTTCCACTCCTTCAAATCTAGAACCCTTATTACCTAATGTGCATTATCGAAGATGTCAATGGGGAAAACTATAATTTTCCTCGCCAGGCCACTATCACAGTATCAACATATCATAATATCAATAGTAACGAGTTAACATGAAATCGATCAACAAATGTTCAATTTGGATATAACATTTACAAACAATGTTATAATTACCTGAACCATCATAAAAAGTGTCAACAGGAAAACCTCATGCGATGATCTGTCATCCCCTACATCAAAAGTCAATATAAGATCTTCCAACATATTATTAGTTAAATAATGATTTTATCCCTAAAACTAATTAATTCTATCAACTTTAACAACCTACAAATGGGAGTTCAAGTTTTTAATAGTTAGTGAGTACCAATTTGAATTTCAACAAACCTTGGTTGGGAATAAGTCTTTTGGCCTTTTGACAAGCTCTAATATGTTGGTTATACTCCTGTAACCCCTACAAAATTGGTCAGTTTCGTCTAAAGAATGAAGCTCCTTAAATTTGGTCATTTGAATTAATTATATTTTAATGAACTGACCACCTTAGAATTAAACCTTAGTTTCACCCATATACTAGCAAAGCACGTGCTACTTCATAAATTTGCCGGACCTAAATAATTTTTTTTTTCCATTTAATGGGTTGGTGAGTAAAAGATGTTGCCTATTTGAACCATTATATATATTTGCGGGACCTAAATATTTTTTTTTTTCAATTTAGTGGGTTGGTGAGTAAAAGATGTTGGCTGCTTGATTTGAACCATTATATATATATATATATATATATATATATATATATAGTTGTCAACTTGATTAGCTGTGTGGAGTCTAATTCTCACCCAAATATTACCTTTTTTATGTTTCTACCTATTAACTTAAAAAATTTAAAGACTCGCCCCATGATTTAAATAAAAGTTGGCTAGAGGACTTATTCCCACCCAAATATTACTCTTTTCTTAATTTTCATCAATTAACTTTAAAAAACTTAAACATTCCTTCATCTATTAATTTTTATTGTTAATATTAAAGGTAAACTTATCATTTAGCAAAATATTTAAAAAACTAAAAATTTATCACATTTCCCCCCTTAAGTTTAAAAACTAACAATTTCACCTTACCTAAAGTTTGAAAAATGATCATTTTCCCCTAGAGTTTTCTAGTCATTGACCTTGTTCTCTCCAGCCATCATTGACCTTGTTCTCTCTGCCATCACTTACCTTGTTCTCTCGAGCCATCATTGAGACGAAGATGCTTCATCCAAGACAAAGACGATGAATCATCATCGTTTGAGAGATGAGGACGATTTGTCGTCTTTGTCTTCATTTGATGAAGACAAACGTCTTCATCTTAGTGATGGTCAGAGAGAACAAGGCTGGTGATGGTAGGAGATGAATCGAGATGGAGAGAGAAACCAGGAGGAAAAAATAACACTATCGTCACTACCTCTGGCTGCCAACAGTGGTGACTGGAAAAATCCTAGGGGAAAATGGTATTTTTTTTAAACATTGAGTGAGGTGAAATTGTTAATTTTTTAAATCTAGGGGGAAAATGTGAAACATTTTAGTTTTTTCTAAAGATTTTTGTTAAATGACAATTTTACTTTAAACAATAATAACAAAAATTAATAAATAGATGGGTGTTTGAGTTTTTTAAAATTAATAGGTTAAAACACGGGGAAAAAAGTTATTTTTGGGTGGGAATAAGTCCTTTGGCCATAAATCTTTTCAAACTAAAATATTGTTTTGGCAATACTACATGTACATATTTTAAATTACATAAAAATAGTTACATAAATGATGTATTATCATATAGTTGAATATTATTAAATTTTTAATTCAAATCATTTAATCACATAATAACATATTATCTATATACTGATTTTATATATTTAAAATGTAGACACATAATTTTATTGATATTGCTTCACAATTTACTTCAAAAGGTCATACGGCTAAAATGAAAATTTTATGCCCTTTGAAATAGGGTTGGATTCCTTTGCATGTATTCAAAACTCTAATTCGAGTTCAATCAAATATTAAACTTGTTTTCGTAAACAAAATAAATTTGAACATATTAGAGTTTGAATAAAAGATTAAACATGTGTTTATAAATAAAATAAATTTAAACTGACCTAAATATTTAAATTCAAATCGATTAAAATTTACTCAAAATTAAACCCAAATCGGATTGTCCGATCCAATTTGATCATACCTCCTCCCGCAGAGATTAGAGTAAAACTTTTGCATTTCAAGGCTTGCACTATACCAAACTTGTAGACCCTTTTGTAGGAAAGTAATTTTTTTTTTTTTAATTTTTGTAATTGGAGGAAGTTAAACCCGATTCTCTGTAAATAAACATGGTCACACATTTTGATTAAATATAATTTGGACTAAAAAATATCTCTGGCAATTCTGATTTTGTTGACAATTCAAACCAAATTTTCTTCAATACTCTAGAACCATTCAAACCAGCGCTTTTGACTTTTTGACTTATTAAACGTTAACAGGACGAATAAAAAAAGAGCAAGGAGGCAACCACTCTCTTATTCTAATTGCTATACGTACACGCTAGCGTGCCTATCTGTTTTTCACTGATTCATATTGAAATTAATTAATTAGCTTCATTTGTAAGGAAAGAGTTGGAAGCAATATCCTTTGGATCTGATCCTCGTTCCTCGTTTTTTATTTTCAAGTACGTATTTGTTTTCTTTTCTCATTCTTACGAAATTATATGTGTGTGTGATGTGTGTGTAATTTATTATGTGCGTAGGTGGGAAAGATGAAAATCAGTGAGGGAACCAAGTGTTTACAAGATTTAAGCTTCATATTTGTAGGGAATTAGGCAAGGGTCACTCTGTTTCTAAGCTTCATATTGAGTTAACTAAGGTTCATTTGTAGGGAAAGAGATGGCTCCAATAACCATTCAGATTGATCCTCAAGATTATTTTCAAGTAAGTATTTATTTTTTCACTCATGTTCATACAATATTATAGCTCTCTGATATGTGTGTGTAATTTATGTACGTAGGAGGGAAAGAAGAAAATCAGTGAGGGATTCAAGTGTTTGCATGATTTAGTTCAATGGTGTAAGCACAGCTCGAGCCCTGAAAATGGTGGAATCCTCCATGAAACCATGACCTACCTTCGATCTCTTCCACGACGAATACAGGTAAACATTCTATGGTCCTTCGTTGTTCGGAATTGGGACTTTTTATCATCACAAAACTGGTCTTGCGGTTTTGGTTTTCTATTTTATTATATTATATACTCCAAGAGTAAGAGTAAATATTTAATTGAAATCATATCAAACAAATTAACTATTTTTTTGTTTTAATTCAAGAAAATAATGAAGTGTTTAATTTGTTTAATTATGAGGAATCATACTCTAATGTTAATGCTTTCGTTCCTGCTTTGTCCGATCTAAAGTGACATAGTTTCTTCCTTCTATTAAATATGTGAAGGAAATTGAATCTGCAGCACATCAAGGAGGAGCAGCACCTGCAACTTTCAATGTCCATGGAACAGATCTACAACGTGGGCAGGTTCTTCATTAATGCTACTCTTCATTAATGTTGTATTAGGAATAGTTTATATGATTTTATATTAACCTATGAGGAATAACACTTACAATTTTTTTCGTTCTTCCTCTGCTTGAAAACACAAAGACAAAGGTGATTGAATCTTTAGCACCGCAGGAAGACGCATTTGTATCTAATCCCCACGTCAATGAACAGGTAACCATTTCTCTCTCTCTCTCTTTTAATTATACAATAGTAATGTTATAGTGAAATTGTTTTCATATAATTAATTATTATAATATTGCCTCAATTAAAGAAAAATAAATATTCAGTTATTTGCTAGTTGGGTTGTCCTGTTAAATAGAAAAATAAATAATATTTAGTCATTTGCATTTTATTATTTATTAGGTGAAAATTTGTTTATATGTTAACAGGAAATCACTCAAATAAGAGAACAAAATGTCAACTTTAAACCTATTCCAAATCCAGAGATTAATATGGGGATGAATAAAAAACGAAAATTGAGGTCAGATGTTTGGAATCACTTTACAAAGTATGAAAATGAAGGTAAGGAGCTTAAGGCCCAATGTCAATATTGTAAGAAAGATTTTGATGGATCAAGTAAGAGTGGAACTACACATCTCAGAAATCATCTAAAAAGTTGTTTAAAAAATCAAAATAGAGTAGGAGATAAAATGAAAGAGTTGAGTGTGGTTGATCAAGAATAGCATGACTCTGATTTTGTGCAAAGAATCATTGAACGATTGAACAACATAGATGATGATATAACTGAGGTTTATATAGAAGAGAAAAATAAGTTGTATAGATATTTAGATGAACTTTTTGGTCGTTTTAATGTAATAATTGCAGATTCGATAGACTTTGGTATTAAGTTTGTGATGATTTGGTTCATTGATGATAAATGGAAATTGAAAACGAGGATTATTCATTTGGAGAATTATGGTAATGATGGAAGACTCTTAAATGAACACTTTCTAAAGTGTTTGATTCAAGATTGGAACATAGATAAAAGAATTTTGTCTATGGTTGATCAGAGGGTCAATCCATCAAAAGATTTGGTACCTCAGCTTACCAATTGGCTTAATGAAAGAGTTTCACTTCCTGTCATCGGGAATTATGAGAGACATCGTCATTTATTATCTGATTTTGAACTGAAAGTAGAAAATGTGATGTGGACAAGTAATATTATGTCTGAAGTGAGGGAACTCAGAGGCTACAGCATGACATCATCAAACAAATATAAGTTTGACTTAGCGGTAAAACAAGTTGAGTCCATGGGTAAAAAAGTGACTTCCAAATATAATGATGATTGTTTTCTTTATGATTTCAAATTGCTTGATTGGGCAATGGGATATAAAGAAGTATTTTGTGAACTGAAGCGCATAGATCCTGATTTCACGTCTTCCAATTTTGATTGGGATGACGCTACTTCACTGCACAGTTTTTGGGTAGTGGTTGAAGATATAAAAAATGATCTTCCGAAACTGGGAGATTCTAAGTTGGTAAATGAGTGTTTCCCTATGGTTTATCACTTTTTTTCTAAAATGCTACAGTTCAAAAATACTAAAAATCAGTACTTTCGCCTTGCTGCATTACGTTGCAGAAAATTTTTTGATGAATATTGCAACAACTCTATGTTGGTAATTGTAATCACAGTGATTCTGGATCCAAGATTTAAACTAGATATTGTAGAGCGTTTCTACAATGAAGTTTATGACGATGAGGAAGACTTACACTTTAAGAAAATCATGGATGATGTTACAAATATTTACAATGAATATGCGAGGGTTGTCAACAATTCTTCCATGGTTATAGCATACGCAAATGAGACTTCTTCATCAAAATCAGAACTGGGCCGCTATTTGACAGATTCCAGGGTTTCTCTCCATGAAGACTTTGATATATTAGAATGGTGGCGCTGTAATTCTCTAATTTATCCAACACTAGCTATGATGGCTCGGGATTTCTTATCCATTCCTATGTGTTTTGATATATTGGAATGGTGTCGATCCATTCCTATTGCTGATATTTATAATATGCGTTTCGATGTTGGCTTAAAAGATGCTTTGGCATGTACAAAAGTTTGGTTAAGCGACCATGATTGTATGTAATGAAGTTGTTGAAATAAAAATATATGTTCTATTTTTCCCATTCCCTTTCAACAAATGATCATGAAATTAAAATTAATTAAAACCAAAGATCAATATTTTATATATAAAATAAATATATAAAAAAGATTTCTTTTATAAATAAATTAAAATTACTAAAAAATAAAACACCAAAAAATATAAAAAAATCAAATTAAAAAATATAAGTCAACACCACAAAAATCGATTCCAGAAGAACAAAGAGATCATACTGGTTACAAAAATAAATGATTAAATTGATCCAATTGTCATCAAAGAAAAGCCTGCAACTAATCAACAATTGAATCACTTAAATACGGTTTTTATTGCTAAATAGTATAATAAATATTATAAGGATTTCTTTTTTGTTAGAAATTACAAATAAAGATATGTTCGACCAATTGTTAAATGAAGAAAAATAGATTAATATACATTTCTTCTTGTAATTTATCATGTTCTTCATAGAATCTCTACTTTTCATTGTTTTAAATTAAGTTTTAAATTATATAAACATATTATAGTTTTACTTTATTATTTGAATTAATAAATATAAATAAATAAATAAATATACAGGAAAAGATGTTGTGATCCCAAATATAGTTTTACTTTACTATTTGAATTAATATTAAAATAATATTTAAAACAAATTTTTTATTTAATTATTAAATATAAAATCTAAATAATATTGAAAAAAAATCTAATTTAGTTTGGTGGAAAACACACACACACACAAAAAAAAAAAAAAAAATCTTTGAACACAAATTAAATAAAAATTAAATCATCTTTCCAACATTTAAGGCCAGGAGAAAACAGTCTAACTATTGAAACAAAAATTGATTTTATCTAAATCCAGTGAGACCATTGAACTCGATAAAATTGATTGAACTGATTAATTTAATCTAACCTAATATACCCCTTGTAAAAAGAATAAAAAAAACGTGGGAAACTTAAATAAAACTTTACATTATTTTATCAATAAGCTTTTTATCTTTACATTAAAAACTTAAATTAACAAATTAAAAAAAAAAAATGATTCAACGCCAAATTAAAGATGCCACCCCAGGACATTAACCAAAAACCACCAAGCAATCACCACGGCCATTGATCGCTCACCAACATCAAAATTCATATAATAAAGGAGAGGAAAAAATATAAAGTTTAGGAAGTCCTGAATACAAAAACTTCGTATAATAATTTTCTATGTTAAATGGCCTAATTTTAACCTGCCATGATTATGTTCCATTGGATTGGAGTTGTAAAATACACTATCAGCTGATGAATACAATAGTAATTAAGTATAATCTTGATGGAATTAATATCAAGGTTTTAAAGAAATTAATACTAAGACTTCTTAATTAGCGAATGATTTTATATTATATTATGGCTGTTATAATTAAGACAGAAGCAAAGAGAGCAAAGTACAGTTTTTTGGGCCACCTGAGTGGCGGAAGTTGACATTTTGGCCAGCTGTTACTTAATTACACAATCACATATTATCTACCTATTCAATTACGTACTTGAAAATGTGTATATCAACCCCCTAACATTTATTAGTAGCTAATAGTAGATTTCAGAAGGCAACTATATGAAATGAATTATCATTGGAGAAAAAGGTGGAAAAAAAAATGGGTAGGGAAGTGAGACTGGAGCTTAGAAAGTACAAAAGAATGTATATAAATAATTGAAGCTTGGTGGGGAGATTCCAACCCTCTTCTTCCGGTAAGCCGGGGTCAACTTATTCACTTTGAGAGTTCGTTTTTAAGTTGATCAATATGGCAAAGTGGAGAAGAAATATAATTGTGTTTGACAAACAAAGCTAAGTCCATGGGGCAAGAAGGTGAGCTCTCATGAAGGCCTTCCTAATAAATGGATTTTTGATGAAGTAAAGGTGCTTGGGAGTGCATTGGGGCAAGAAGAAGCATTTTGTGAGGTTGAAATGATAGATCCTAATTTCATGTTAATAAATTTGACAGATAGGAGATGATATAAAACAACACTATCGCAAATGAGTGTGCGTTGATAATTTGTCTAGAAGCAAATATACCACCGAAAGTGAATATTTCCCGAGGTTTGTGACATACATATGAAATTACTTCAATGGGAAGATTTCTGTCATTATAACAATATTTACCAATTTTTATACATAATATCAATGATGAATATCTTTATTGTTATAACAATATATTGATCACTAAACATAAATCAATGATGAATATCCCCGTTATTATGATAATATTTATCTGTCACTAAATATAATATCAATGATAAATATCCTTATTGTTATAATAATATTGATAATAAAAATTTTGATTCTCAAAATATGATTATTAACATTGATTATGTTCTAATCACAATTATAAAAAATAAGGAAAAAAACTATAAATTTCCTATTGTAGTAATCTCTCCCTCTAATCTATGTATAACATACAATCAAGTGTTTCATGATTTATTTGTATCTTCAAGTACCTACAGATTGTGAAGAGAGAAGATACGATTAAAATGTGCATAGCATATATATATATACACACACACATACATTTAAACATATATGTTTTTCTCACAAACTAATTATCAAACAAAGTAAAGAAACCAAAACAAATCGAATAAACTATAATGTCAATCCTACCAAATTAATAATCATGAAAAACATCCTACCAAACCACCAAATATTTTCATAAAATGTCACAAGTCCTTAACCTCAATAGTATTTGACAAAATCCTTCTGAAAAATCTTTGAAAAGCATTATAAACCCAAATTATACTCTAAAAAGCAATAAATTAACCATGTGGGGACCTAGTCAAACAAGAAGAAATCCCTAATACTCTGAAAAAAAATTCTCCTCACACAATCATGAAACTTTGTATTACACAAAACAAAACATGAGAAAAGGACATGATTAAAGCTCATGTGTATTATCAGAGTACTAGACATTAGCAATAAATCCTTGAGGAAGTTGCTAGCATTGTCCTGTACTTGAGTATAGATCATAGCATATTTACAAATTTATCACTTAATTAGCATGTCCAAAATTTTCAAGTAAAGATCATAGAAAGCAGTGTTAGTTAAGAATTGATCACCAGCACTAACACAATGCTCTAATTACTAAACCAGTATAAATAGATCGATCCATAACCATGATGTAACAAAGTTTTGAGATACCAACATCTATTCTCTTGCAAAAGGCAAATTAATTTACGAAGTTTTTTTCCTTTTTTTTTTTGGGTAAGTAGTTTAGGAAGTATTATAATAACAGAAGAAAAGGTTCAAACTAGTATACCTCTTAAGCCTCAAGTAGTCAGATCCCACATCAACAAATGGTTGTCAGTGCCCCCAGTCACCAATTTGCATTTTCTTCTCAATAAAGCAGATGCTAAGGCCAGGGCATTTTCATTCACCTGCTGCATATATGTTTTGTCCTTGGGAGTTGCCACTTGTTTCAAGGCTATGGCAAAAGCAGCAATGCGATTTTTGTGAGAACCCCTTGTAATGACGGATGGACAGCAAAGTTTATGTTCTCCTCAAAATCATAATGGTTATTACTATCACCATGACCGAGACCAAAAAAAAAAAAAAGGACACATGCAATGGAAAAGGCACATCACCTATAGTAAACATCATTGTAGTATTTTAAAGCACAATCGATATTCACAAGTTAAATTTCCTATTATGACAATCTCTCCCTACAATAAAAATTAAATATTGTTACAAGTAACATAAGAATCCATGTATATCTAGTGTTTCATGCTTGACTTGTATCTTCAAGTACCTAAAATTTGTGAAGAGAGATAAAAAATGCAAAAATAACTACATAAAGAAAATGAAGAAATGACTGAAGCATTACTGTATCAAATATGAACATTGTACCACCCTTCTTCCATGATGAAATGAGAGCCTGCATAATAGATTAATGAGATCAAGATTATCAAAATTACATTCCCCACAGTCACAAATTAGGCATATGCTATTAGAATATCATCACATGTCTTATATGTTCACATTTAAATTAATTCCCACACCTGATTCAATATTGTACACTTAACAGGACCATGTTTGAATCTTTCAGCTCTGCTGTACATTTTGAATGCTATCATTCATCAGTGATCATGGTAAAAGATAATCATCAAGGATTATGCAAATATAACTGCAAATAATTTTCAATAATTCATTGCAGGGAGATTTCTATGAAATGCCAAAAACAGAATTTTTAACTTGTTTGAAAAGGGCTAGACTGCTGGAGCTCTAGCGATTATAAAAGGATAAAATTTAAACAAAGAAGTGGGTTTTATATATACTTAACCAAAAAAAAAAAATTAATGGTTTCTGATCAGCACCTTAGGGTAGCGGTTTTTACAGGCAATGGTCTAAGTCTTTGTATTTACCAGAACCTCACATGATACTTTTGTTTGTTAAACAATTTCAAACACCAATATCAAAGCATCAGAACATTATACCATGCCACACTCATAAATTGCAAAAATGGAAGAAATACAAAAAGGAAATTACTGTAGAAAAATAATATGAAAAAGCAACATCAAGACATGAACCATAAATGAACAGTCTCCTCTCAATAATAATAATATTTTAACCTTTTATTCTCAGAACAACAACAAAGGCAGTAATACATTGGTCGTCATTCTCATTTATGTTCAAAAAACAAATACTAAATGCCAAGCTGTCTATGAATCTTTAAAAAGTAAAAAAAGAGCGTTAATATGGACCTGCTTGTTTACAAAAATTAAAACAATAACATCTCTTAATTCCTCTTCCCGCGAAAAGATTCAGAAACTTATAACAGAGACTGAGATATTGGATGAAAACTCAAAAACTATGCATCAGTAAGGCATTTAAATAGTCAACAAGGCTAACATGAAGGCAAAGGCAATAACAACATAAACTAATTATTTTATTATTAGAGTACCAAAAAAAAAAAAATCACAGAATGGGGAAACAAAAGGAAAGGACATGTCAAAACCTGTGATACGTCTTAATAGCTATTATTCATATGATACAACATCCTTAAAATATAAGAAAGTATTGATTAACCATTAAATATACCAGTAATTATACATAAAAATTTGCTTCTATATCATATCAAGACTTCAAAGGCTTCCTTTACATCATAATTTAAAAAAAAAAAAATTAGGAGCAAACTTTGGCTATAGTCCATAATAGCTACCAGGGTTTTAAAAAAGCTAAGAGAACGATAAAACCACCAATCCAAATAATTGGATTGACTTTGATGGAACAAAGCTGTTGAAACCTAGAAAAAGATAAAACCCCGGCATAAAAAACAATCAATGTTGAAACCTAAAAAAACACATAAAAATGAGGATTTACCAATTTCTGTTCGATTCTTGGTCAGATATTGTTCTCGTCGTTGTCGGTTGGTCGGTCGTCCTCTCAGTTCGTCGCCTGGTCTCCGTCAGTCGGATTTCGTCTCTCCTCATCGTCCGTCGATCGTTCCTCATCTTGATTATCATAGCATAGTCTCGTTTGTTCCTCTTAGTTGGTCGCCACTCGCTTGGCCGTTGCCGGTCGCTGATTTTGAAAGATTTCAGGAATAATGCGCTGGGTTGGGAGAGACCGGAGTGGGGCTGGAGAATGGAAATTGGAAAATTAATTCGATGTTGTTTGGAGAAGTGGAATGGAAATTGATGTAGATATTTTGGATTTTGTAATGGTATTTAAGTTCCTTTATATCTTTTAGGCCAAAGGACTACTTCCCACGCAAGGTTTAGTGAAAGGGCAAACTTCCACCTATTAATGTTTAAAAACTAAAATAACCAATTATCAATTAAAATTAAAATTATTATTTAATAAAAGTATTTAAAAAATTAAAAATTTATCATATTTTCCCTCTAAGTTTAAAAATATCACAGTTCCCCTTAGTTTAGATTTAGAATATTACTTTTTCCCTGTCTAAGGTTTCATCCTTTTCCCATTCAATCGCCCTTCAAACTTTTAAAAATTTCATTTGACCCCCTCTCTTTCAACTTTAGATTTTCTAGCTAGGGTTTTAAAATTCCGGTAACTTCTCCTACCATATCCGATGTCATCCTTTGCTTGAGACTGAGTTGTTGTTAACTTTGTCTTATCTCTAATGCTTGAGCGATCCTCTGATGACAATGTGATGTTATTTCTCTTCTCTCGAGTTTGTCGCACATCTCCTCTCCACGAGAATTTCATCCAATTGGTCGCCGACTTCAAACACAACGCCTATAGAGGGAGAAGTTATTACTGACGAGGAGAGTCAAAGAGAACTCAGACATCGTGGTTGAATCATGACACATTTCTTCTCAATGATGTGTGTTCGTCGATCTGTTAATGACGTCATTAGGAGAAAAGAGTGCCCAGAAGGAAGAACAAAAGCGATGACGACTCTGTCTAAAGCAATGGTTGTCATCAAAGACGGAGGAAGGACGATCACTTGAATATTATCTGCAAAATGAACCTCAAAAAGGGGTGAAACTGAAAGTTTCAAAAAACTGGGGATGACTATAGAAGAGAATAATACGGGGGAAACCCTAATTTGAAGGTGAAAAAAATTTAGCAAAACTGAAAAAAATTTGGTGAGGGGAAATGTTAGTTTTTAAACCTTGGGGGGAATGTGACATTTTTTTAGTTTTTAAAATATTTTTAGCTAATAACAATTTTATCTTTGATCTTAACAATGAATTTTAATATATAAGTAGGTATTTGAGTTTTTAAAAGTTAACGAGTGAGAATTTATCCTTTCACTAAACCTGAGGTAGGAAATAGTCCTTTGGCCTACCTTCGAATATAAAAGAACGTCCTTCGGTGCAACACCAAACTATGTCAATTTGGAATTCAAAAAATACATGTGCTAATCAGGCTCATTTTAGTTGAGCTTCTTAATAAGCTTGAATTAGTTTGAGATGAATAGTTTTAGATTTGAATTAAGCTAATACGGTTTCAAAAGTCGATTCGATTTGATTTAAGTCACTCAAATGTGTTTAGTTCAAATTTAAACTAAACAATTTGACTCATTTTTTAAATCGATTTAACTCGAGCTAAATTAAGTTAAACTCGAGCTAAAGATCGAGTCAAACTCTCTTCAATTTAAGTTTGATTCGGTTTTAAGAACTAGTTAATTCTCTTGGTTTGAACTTGTCTCGAATTTGAATTGAATCAAATCGAATTCAACAGACTTTCAAGATTGAGTTAACTTGGTTTAGGGCAAATCTTATTAATAACGACACACTTATAAGTTTTTTAACGAGAAATTTAAAAAATTCATTGTTAAAAATTTAAATTTATTTAGTTCTAGCAAGAGTACAAATAATTTATCACTAAAATTATGAAATGGCACCTGAGGACCAGATATTTATTCTCTCATTATAATTTTCTCACTAAACGCTATTTATTTTGTAATGGAGGAAGTCTGCCAAGACCAGAAAATGCACCAGAAAGAACCAGAAGAACCTGCAAAAAAAACACAGTTAGAGTAAGCAGGGCGCCTTTTCTCCAGACAGAGGCAGCAGAACTAAGAGTCAACAAAAATGCAATTAGGCAGCCTCCACTTGAACTTAATATGGTCATCACCCACCTGCTTCTTCACCATGGACAGACTCGCAGCCCCATCCCTGGTGATGTTGGAGATTGCTTTCACAATAACAGCAGGCTCTTTCTCTTCATTAGAGAAACACCGGCGGTTCCTCTCAGTGCAAATGGCATGGACAGTGGCAGCCAAACTCAGATTACCCATATAATGTTGCAGACTATGTGAAATCCAACTCCTCCCAGCTTTATCAATAAAGTTAGACAAAGTCTCCGTAAACTTTAATTCGAAATAATAATTTAATATGAACATACATAGAATATAGAATACTAAATTCTTATATCAAATTGAATATAGAATTAATAGTTAAGGATATAGAAAAATTTGTTTGAGTCATATCTTTGAAACCAAAGGTCTTCAGAAACCACCTGAAACTTGAAAATATGTTATGACAGGTCTTTCACTTAAAAAATATCCCTATGACAATTTTGAATAGGTAAGCATATCAAAATTAAATTTTGAGGTGTGGACCTAACCTATTTATAAGAAATTATCTAAACTTTCTCATTAAAGGTCCAATAACTGAAGGCCCACACTAAACCATCCATCCAGACCAGTAACTTTTAAATGTATTGAATATGTCTTTATTGATCACTTAAACCTACCTGTAAATTGACATTAGACTATCTAATTACTCAGTTTTATAAAACCAAAACTATAATTAATGTTAGCCTACCTCAGGAAATTTCTAACATTCTCCCACTTAAACAACATTAATTATTTTATTTTGTTTTAAGAAAAGAAAACAATTTTGACTTTCGGATAATCAACGATTTTAACTTTAAGTGGCCACTATTTTATAAAATGGAGTAGTCCAAAGATAAATTACATAATAAACAATCTAGTTGATATGATCATCAATAAAGAACTAAGACATTATTTATGTACTATAACGACATAAGATCGTCCTCAATTATAATTACTAATAATCAAATCAACGCAGATCAAGTCTAGGAGTGTGACAGAATAACACCCAATAAGGTGATCATAAGCAGTGTTATATCTCTATCAGTCCTCTTTATGATTTCTCTTTAACCTTTATGTTTCAAAAGAAATAAGAGAAATCTTTTTGCTTCCAATGAAGTCTGTATGTTTCAATTTTGCTCGAGACTAATGAAACATACTTATACAACTATCATTCACAAGGGAAACTTTATCTTGAGACACATGCTATAACTTAATCTTATACATGCACATATATCCATACAAAGATAAATATATAATCAAGCATTCATATAATAAGTTTTGCAAAACTCATAATTATAATAAATCACCCAATAAAATAATGTCATAAAGTCAAGTAGAAAACAACCAGAAATTACTTTAAGACTCCCACTAACCTAAGGCATCAAAAGATTCTAACACACCCATATTCATCACATGACCTTTAAAAACAATGGGTCTGAGTCCTTTGGTTAGGGGATCGGTCAACACTACATCAGTACTAATATGTTCCACCATGATATCTCTTTTTTTACGAGGTCCCTAATTGTAATATATTTTAACTCTACATGTTTTGACCTATTACTGACTTTATTGTTCTTGCAAAAGAACACAGCTGCATAATTATCACAATAGATCACAAGCGGCCTAGAAATGGAGTCAACCACTCGAAGCTCAAAAATATAATTCTTCAACCATATGACATGGGTAAATGCCCCATAACAAGCAATAAACTCTGCATACATGGTTGAAGATGCTACTAATGTCTGCTTGACACTTTTCTAGGATATGACCCCACTTGCAAGCATAAAGATGTATCCTGAAGTGGATTTGAAGTCATCAGGACATCTACTGAAGTCTGAATCAGAATATCTAACCACTTCAAGAGTTTCCATTCTTCTGTACACAAGCATGAAATCTTTAGTCCTCTGCAAATATCTCATTATTTTCTTTGCTGCTACCCAATGATCAGAACCAAGATCAATAACATATCAACCAAGAACATTCACAACAAAAGCTATGTTAGGTCTCGTGCACACTTGGGCATATATCAAGCTCCTAATCATACTAGCATATGGTTTATCTTTCATGAATGCCCTTTCAATATCATTTTGAGGAAACTGCTTGTTACTAAACCTATTTCCTTTTATAATAGGTACATCGCCAGCTCTACAATCTTGCATCTGAAATCTTTTAAGAATATGCTCAATATATGCCTTTTGAAATAAGTCGAGCAAACCACGATTTCTATCTCGGTAGATTTCAATGCTAAGAACAAAAGAAGTTTCCCCAAGATCTTTCATGTCAAAGGCTCTAGACAAAAACTGCTTAGTCTCATAAAGCATACTGCGATCACTACTTGCAAGCAAAATGTCATCAACATAGAGTACCAAGAAAATAAACCTGCTTCTATTGATCTTTATATACACATACTGATCAAATTTATTTTCAGTGAAGCCATGTGAGGTCACAACCTTATCAAACTTAAGATACCATTGTCAAAAGGCCTGTTTTAAACCATAGATAAATTTTTTAAGTTTACATGTCATATGTCCATCAGCCACAAAACCATCTGGTTGTCTCATATACACCTCCTCATCAAGATTGTCATTGAGAAAACTGTCTTTACATCCATTTGATGAAGCTCCAAATAAAAATGTGCTATTAAGGCTATTATGACTTTAAACGAATCCTTTAAGGATACAGGTGAAAATGTCTCATTGAAGTCAACCCTTTCTCTCTGAGTAAACCTTTGTGCAACCAATCTTGCTTTGAATGTGTCTATCTTTCTCTTAGGATCTCTTTTAGTTTTAAAGACCTATTTACAACTAATAGGCTTAAAACCTTCAGGTAGCTCTACAAAATCCCAAACCTTATTTTCTTTTATAGATTACATCTCATTTTCCATAGCCTTCATCCACATGTCTGCATTTGAGCTTTTAATTGCTTCAGGGAATGAAACTGGATCAGTCATATCTCTAATATCATACTTATTTTCAGCCAAATAAATATATATATCTAAAATGACAGCCTTTCTTTGTCTTGTTGATCTCCTAAGGGGTACCTTAGCTACAGGATCTTAAGTTATATTTTCAGGAATTTTAGTTGGTGTAGAGGTTTTTTGAGCTTCAATTGTTTCTCTTTGGATAAAATATTTAATCCCAGAGGAATGAGGCAAAGGGAATGTGACAACTTCTCCAAGATCCTCGATAAGGGAACCAACAATAGCAGGAATCTCAATAGATATTGAAGCATCATGAATATCAAGTTCAAGAAACTTAGCAGTTTGAGACTTAATTATCCTTGTGCCATGAAAAGGACAGTATAACCTATATCCCTTAGAATGAGATGGGTATCCAACAAAGTAACACCCGATAGAGCGAGGATCAAGCTTTTTTTTAGTAGGATTATAAATCCTAACCTTAGTAGGGTAACCCCAAACACGAAAGTGGTTAAGACTGGGCTTTCTACTAACCCATAACGCAAAAGGTGTTTTGGGAACTGATTTATTAGGAACTTTATTCAGAATGTATAAAACTATTTTGATTGACTCTCCCCAAAGATATTTAAACAAGTTAGTCCTACTCATCATGCTTCTTACCATATCCATAAGTATGCGGTTACACCTTTCAACCACACCATTTTGATCAGGACTCCTAGACATGGTGTATTGAGCAACTATACCACATTCTTGTAAGTATTTGACAAACGAACCTATATGTTGACCTGAATCTCCATATCTTCCATAGTACTCACCCCGTCGGTCAGATCTTACTACCTTAATAACTTTCTCCAATTATTTTTCCACTTCAATTTTGAAGACTTTAAATTTCTTCAAAGCATCAGATTTTTCTTTAATCAAATAGAGGAAACCATAACGAGAGAAGTTATCAATTAAAGTGATAAAATATTGACAACCATAAATTGTAGTAGAGTAAGGCCCACTAATATCAGTATGAATCACTTCAAATAAATCTGAACTGCGAGTTACCCCATTCTTTTTAGTCTTGGTTAATTTTCCCTTAATACAATCAACACAAGCTTCTAAATTCTCAAAATTTAATGGAGGAAGAATATTATCCCTTATCAGTCTTTCAATCCTCTCTTTAGAGATATGCCTAAGCTTTTTATGTCATAATAAAAGGGATTTTTCATCAATCAAAGATCTTTTTCCCACATTATTTTCAACATTCATGGAAGCAGGAATATTGGTTAGAGCTAAACACACACAATATAATCCATAGTCCATAACACATTCACCAACAACTTTAGAATTTAAAGATAATGCAACCAAAGATTTTTCAAACTTAAAACTAAATCCAACTTTATCCAAAGTCGAGACTGAAATCAAATTCCTTCTAAATGAAGGTACATAGAATGTATTATTTAAATTAACTCAAAACCACTTTTCAACCTAAGACAAACAACTCCTATATATTCAACTTCAACTTTTGCATGGTTTCCAACTCTGAGTGTCCTCTCAGCCTCACTTGGTCTCCTTTTGCTTTTAAATTCATGTAAAGTAAAAGCAACATACACAGTTGCTCCACTATCAAGCCACCAAAAATTTGGAGATATATAAACAAAATTAGAGTCAAAACACACAAGACTTAGTGGGTTACCTCTATTTTCTAACCAAGACTTATATTTCATGCAATTCTTCTTTACATGGCCTTTTTTCTTGCAAAAGAAGCACTTACCAGAATCTTTCTCCTCTATCACATTTGTACTTTTCTGACCCTGACCATATGTTTTATTCCAATCATTTTATGTGCAGTAAGGTTAAACTTGCCTTCCTTATGCTTTTTCTTACCATGATTATCTTTAGAATGAGAGACAAAAAGAACCACATCACTTTTTTCCATCTAGATCTTACACTCCTTAACAACACACTTAGTAATCAGACTATCCAAGCTCCAGGTTCTTTCTGTGGTGTTATAAGTTGTGTTGAGTTGGGAAAAAGTTTGAGGTAGGGTAGTCAGGGCATGATAAATAATAAACTCATCAAGTAAGGGGATCTTATGATTCTTGAGTTTGTCCTCTATGTGAACAAGCTTTAATATATAGTCCCTAACACCCCCAGATTTTGTGTATCTCATACTAATCAACTTAGGAACAAGAGATAAAGCTTCAACATTGTTGGAAATCTGAAATCATTTCCTTACAACAGTGAAGAATCTTTGGCAGTCCTATCAACCGATAGCCCACTGAGAAAATGTTCCACTTAGCAAATAAATATTTGTCTTCAATTGTACTCTTATCAGTAGTATCAACTAGCTTATCCTGAACAAGTGTCATATCCCAATCACCCATTGCCATAGCAAATTCAATATCTTGCTTCCATTGCTTGTAATTGCTTCTAGTCAGGACCTCAATAGTAGCATTGTTATTGTTCACAAAAATGGAGACTAAAAAAAGATAATACAAAACAAATTAAAACATGAGCAACAATTAACTAAAGTAGCTTTAAAAATAAACAGTGAAACTTGATAAGCTACACCTTATAGGGATTCCTCGAGCATCATCATCAACAACTCACCTTTGGGTAGAGAAAATGACATGCAATAAGGGTCTCAAACACAAGGTTATATATATAAACTTTATGAAGACCTTTATAACATATGATGTTCAGAAATAATATCACATTTGAGCAGATATATTTTCTATATTACAGTTCATCCTCTTCAAGATAAGGTAACAACTTTATGAGGACTTTTAGAACATATGATGCTCAAAAATAATATCACATTTGGGCAGATATATTTTCTAGATCATAGTTCATCCTCTAATTTATGAGATCGATTGATTTATATAATTAACCTTATGTTTCCTTTATATTTAATACACACAATAACCACCTTTGGGTAGGAAATTATATGTATTAAAATTACTGAATGTATCATTCCTGAAGGGAACATTTTGTAAGCCTCAAAATGTGTTGCTTTGGTGATAGATGTTCTAAGAACTCACCAATTATTCCCTGATACAAAATCATATTGCTCCAATTTAAGATTTCATGAGACCTAATCCTTATGATCTCTAACAATCTCTTCCTAAGTTTGTTGCATCTAATTCTGTGAACAATAATTAAAAAAAAATTTACCTATAATATTTGAATTTTAGCAATTTCAAGCCCTAACAGAGTAAAACAAGCCAACATAGCAACAAAACACTATTACATGCGTTGCCACGATCCAGGAAACATGTTTTACGTGCCTCCACATGTTGTTAAATGATGCACGTGCTTTCACGGCTCAGATGCGTTGTCACTCGCCTAAGCGCTCGTTCACGTGCTTAGCACACCTTTATGGTACATGATTGCATGAGCAAGTACCCGATTTGGTTGGTCCGAGTGGGTCAACAGTTGTTCAGGTCAACTAACTTGGTTTGACCAAATTTGGTCAAATGGGTTGTTTGACCCTACGGGTTAGGAAATCGGGTTAGGAAAGCTTGATTTTGACCTACAACCTGGAGAAAACCCTAGATACCGATTTTTATAGATTTACCGCCTGATTCCGCCATAACCGGTCACCAGAAGGCTCTTTGAAGACATCAGATCATTTTTTCGTTGATTTTTCGACATCATAGAGAACACCGGTGACATTATTTGGTCGTGATTGCATGGTAGCAAGCAAGAATGAAACTAGAAGATATGACGTGGGGAATCATCACTGGCAGCGCTCTAGTCATGGGAAGGATCGTCGTGGTTGCCACAGCTCACACCGATAGCGAATTCGATGGTGCTGCTGTCAATATGTACTATCATCGATTTTAAGGTTTGTATAGACATGCATATTTTAATCAAAATAATAATAATAATAACTAAACAAAATAATAATAACCATAATAAACCCTAATTGAATTTAAAAACCAGCCCTAATTTCAATTCCCCAAAAAAAAATCCAGATTCTATATCTATGTTGATTTGCTCTAATACCACATGTAAACTTTAGTTCGAAATAATAATTTGATATGAACATACATAGAATATAGAATATTGAATTCCTATATCAAATTGAATATAGAATTAATAATTAGGGATATAGAAAAACTTGTTTGAGTCGTATCTCTGAAACCAAAGGTCTTCAGAAACCACCTGAAACTTGAAAATATGTTATGACAGGTCTTCCATTCCAAAAACCTTCTTATGACGGCTTTAAATGGGTAAACATATCAAAATTAGGTTTTGGAGTGGGGATTTAACCTATTTATAAAAAATTATCTGGACCTTCTCATTAAAGGTCCAATAACTAAAGACCTACACTAAACCATCCACCTAAACCAGTAACTTTTAAATATATTGGGCATGTTTTTATTGATCACTCAAACTCACTTGTAAACTAACATTGGACTATCTAATTACCCGGTTTTATAAAACCCAAACTATAATTAATGTTAGCCTACATTAGGAAATTTCTAACAATCTTAACAATACACCCAATACTATTTAACAAAAGGATACTCCTCTAAATTTCTAAAGTTATAGCGCAACCAAAGAAAAGATGATCGATCGATCTACTTGAGATTTACAAAAGCAACACAAGGGGTTATAAACAATGCCCAACCTCAATAACTTATCTTTAGTTTGAAGCCTATTCATAATGGCTAACTAAAGAATTATCGAGTGCTTGGGAATATGACAATTGAACCAAAGAAGATTAGCCCAACTAACAATAGGCTTGCAAATTCTCAAGATATTCCATGCCTTTTTAATACTAAACTTGCTCGCAATGTTAAAACGCCACTAGAACCCCACTTCACCATATCAACCACACCCCCCCCCCCCCCTTTTCCAAAAAAAGGTGCATTTGAGAGCATATTTCAGAGCTTTCTAAGCTCCCAAGAAGAAGCACGAGGCCAAAACCAAACACCATTTCTAATAATTTTACTCATGTTCTTATATTTTTTGATACCAAAGTTGTTGAGGACCCTTTGCCCATACTTTTCAATGAGAGGCTCGGAAGGATGCTAATTATCGAACCAAAAGGAGACATCCTTGCCATTCCCCACTAGATAAAAAGTATGCTTTCTCATCAAATTTCTCAATTTAAAAAAGTCATTCCAAGTATAGGAGCCAATTTAGGAAGACTTGATATCCCAAAAGGACTTTTCTTTAATATAGTTTAAAGATCGAATGGCTTAAAAGAAGGGTTGAATTGGATAATTTAAAACAATCTTTACTAAATTAAAGAATTGAATCAATTTTTGCAACTTAATAAATAATAGGTATTTTTTAATGGAATTTGTAAGTATGTCAAGATATATTTCAAAAAAATCAATACAATCAAAACAACATGACACAAATTATAAATTTAAGGGAAGAGAAAATTAAACAAGTGATGTATAGTGGTTCGACACAACCCGACCACTAATTCTTGGTTCACAAAACCCTAACCAAGTTTTTCTTCACAATACAAATAACTTTTAAGGTGCTATTAACTTTTACAAGTACTATAACTCACTTTCTCTTACTAGAAATCTCTAGTCTCTTCAAGAGTGAACCTCACTCTTTTATAATACAAACTTTTGTATGAATTCAAAATATAATCTCTCTCAAATAGTACATATGAAAATTTAAGTTTAGCATAACTCAATACAAATGAAATCAAAAAGTGTATAAACAAAGGTTTTGATTAGAGAAGAGGATTTGCAAGTGAAAAGCTCAAAATTGATTTGATTTCAAATATATGAAAGTTCTTGATGGCAAAAGTCATTCCCAAGTGGATTTAATTGGGTTATATAGGAGAAAATGAGAAAGTTACCATTGTGTACAAAACTAACAGTTTTAATTTTCCAGAAAATGCAAAATTTGATTGACTAGATATAATTTGGTCAACTGGATGTGACATGACTTAGTTGTTAGAAAATTTATAGTATAATTCGATTGATTAGAAGGAATTCGATCAATCAGATTTTTGAAAGCCAAAATACATGGCTTTTGGATGATCCGAAAGCCATTATTCAAAAATTTGGTTGGTCAAATTCAGTCAATCAAATTTTATAACATTTGGCCCCTGAAGTTTTGAGAAATGTATTTCCCCCTTGAACTTTGAAAAATGACAATTCAACCTATTTTTGAAAGCTCTTTCAAAAACCAACTTTGAGATATGAAAATGTAGTTCACAAAACTTCATAATTTCAAATGAATTATTGAAATTTGATAAAAATTTGTTTGAACTTAATAAGTATAAAAAATGACATTTTAACCCAAAATTTTAAAAAATATGGAAAATGTCAATTTAACTTATTTTTGGAAAGCTTATTCAAACCCTAAATTAAGATATCATATTTTAGTTCACAAAACTTCATAAGTTCAAATAGAGCATTGAAATTTGATAAAAATCGATTGAACTTATTAAGTTTGAAAAATGACACTTTAATCCCAAAGTGTGAAAGATATGAAACAAATTTTTGTGTGAGTTTTCACTTGCAAATAAATATTCTAATCAAAGCAAATGTTTTAAGATTAAAACATATTTACCTAAACTTGAGCTTTTCTTCAAATCTTCAAGAATTTTTCACTTAAGTCTTGTTTTTCATTTTCATCTTGATACTTCTTCAAGTGCATTTAATAAATTATTGTAATCTAACTCAAGTAAAGTCATTAGTCAATATGCATAGGGATATATTAGTTTGTTATCATCAAAATAAGAGTATAATGACTCATTGAGTCAACAATAGTTAGCATAGACCCATTTCACCTATATGGACTTGTAATTCTTGTTCACAATATTTCAAATTTGCCTAGTCATTGTTGCTTGGTTCCAATCCTTGGTACAAACCATCCCTAAGCCCTCTTCCTTTTTAGGAACACAAATATCCTCTCAAGCCACCTTGGCCCTAGAAGAGCAAGATTTCGTTCCTGCCTAAAAAATGGCTTTAAGCTTACTCTTCATTTCCAAATGAACTTTCGTGGGGAGGGAAAACATAGAGGACCAATAGACTTGAATATTAAACAAGATGGGCTTTATATGAGTGAGACGACTTGCGAAGGAGAGAAATTTGCTTCTCCATGAATTGGTTCTCCCACAAATTCTATTAATAAGAGGCAGACAATTATTTCTATTGATTCTAGAGGAGCCAAAAGGAATTCCAAGGTACTTGAAAGGAAGGGTTTCCTCAACAAAGCCTTTGTCCCTCAAATAAATCTTGATATTACCATCCCTCTTACCAAAGCAATAAAAATTGCTCTTTAGATTAATAGCTTGCAAGCTCTGCCAATTACCAAATAAATCAAGGGCATTAAAGAGACAATTAATGGACTTCTCATCTGCCTTACAAAAGAGCATAAGGTCATCCACGAAGCAAAAGTGAGATAATTTCAAATTATGGAATTTGAAGGAAGGGTCCAAGGAAGCTTTATTCAAGAGACCGGATAACACCTCCATAGCAATAACAAACAAATAAGAGGATTTAAGGTCCCTTTGCCTGAGGCCCCTAGAGCTCCCAAAAAAACCAACAAGCTCCCCATTCACATGAATGGAAAACCGAGGCGAAGTAATGCATTTGATAATCTAGTGAATCATCAAACTAGGAAAACCAAAAGCTTTAAGAGAAACTAAGAGAAAATCCCATCTCACTGAATCATAGGCTTTCTTAATATCAATCTTTAGAGTGCAATTTTCTACTTTCCCCATAGATTTATGGTAACTGTTGAGAAGATTTTGGCATAATAAGATATTATCCCCAATTTTCCTACCTCCAACAAAAGTCGTTTGATTTTGGCTTATAGTGAGAGGCAACATTTTCTTGATTCTAGTAGCCATGATTTTTGTAATGCACTTGTAGATAGTATTGCAACAATAGATAGGTCGAAAATCATAACAAGCTGAGGGATTAAGACATTTTAGGACAAGGGTAGCGGAAATGCAATTAATTTCTTTAAGAAGCTCCCCCGAAGAGAAGAAATCTTCAATAGCCTCCACCACCTTCTCCCCAACCATGCTCCAAACCTTTTTAAAAGAACAAAGCTCCAAAATCATCTGGACCCGGGGCTTTATTAGGAAGGCTAAACAAAGTTTTTTCAATTTTATCTTTGGTGACCTCATCCACTAACATCCTAGCCAAGTCCATAGGAATTTTGTTGCTAATAACCTCACCAAGGCCATCCAAACCACTATGTCGCCCCTCATCTTTGAAAAGAGATTCAAAATAATTAACAAGCTTTTCTTTGATGCTATCTTGGTCACTCACCTTACTACGATCCATTCTAGAAAGCTTAGAAATTTTGTTAAATTTTTCTCTTCCCATTAATACATTTGAAAAAGAAACTTGTATTCCCATCACCTTCCTTGAGCCAACAAATTCTTGATTTTTGCATAGCCAAGGATTCCTTTGCCTTGTTCAACTTGATGTATTTTTCAAGCAAAATATGCTCTAAAGAAATCAACTCACCATTGAAAGGGTCATTCCTAAGTGATCTTTGGGCCAACAAAAGTTCCCCTCTAGCCTTTTTTATGTTTTCAAAAATACTCCAAAATTCTTTCTTATTAAACTTCTTTAACTCCACTTTTAAGATTGTGAGTTTGGAGACCACACGAAACATTGGAGACCAAACATTAGAATTCCAAACTTTCTTCACTAAAGGAATGAAATTTTCATGCTCTGCCCACATGTTGGAAAATTTGAAGGGAACCTTTCTTCTCTCCGTAATCCCGCCCGAAACACTACAAGAGCAATGATTTGAGAGAAAGTTAGGCTCAAAAGAAGCCACTGAATTTGGAAAAGCACACAACCAAGCCTCATTCACCAAGGCTCTATCAAGCTTGCAACAAATCTTTTTATTCCCTTCCCTTTTATTTGACCAAGCGAAGAGATTGCCCACAAAACTAAGATCATCAAGGTTAGCTTCATTACACATATTATTAAGATCATCAACATAGGAGTTTCTACCATTAATCCCACCACATTTTTCCAAGTCAAAGCATATAGAATTAAAATCAACGATAACAAACCAAGGCACATCTTCAATGAAGTTAGCATCTTCCATAATTTCCTTCCAAAGAGATTTCCTCTTGGATGGAGAATTAAAAGCGTAAACAAAGGTGCAAAAGAAGTGAAGAGGAGACCCATCAATCTTGATATCACACAACATGGATTGAGATGACACTCTAATGGCCTTAAGGGTCACTCTATCCTTATTCTACCAAATCCAAATTCTCCCTACTCCATGGTGGGAAAAATTATTACAAAAATCCCATTTGTCACCAAAATTCTTTTTAATTTTTTCAATATTATCACTATTAATTGTAGTCTCTCAGAGACAGAAAATGTCCAACTTTAAATCCAAAAACCATTTGAAAATATCTTTTTGCTTTAGGGGAGAATTAATTCCCATAATGTTCCAACATCCAAGACTAAACATGATTAAGATAAGGAAAAGATGTGGTACAAGATCCAGCCAAGGCCTTCACTTTCTTTTCCTTCTTCTTACTTTTCTTGTTTTCCATAGGCTCATTTTCATCAACCATAACAAGCTTTCAGAATTGGACAATGGCCGAAGAAGGAGAAACCTCAACAAAGTTTTCACGATTTGCATCTTCATTATTTCAAGTTTCACTAATATCACAAAGAGATTGCACCTCTGCAGGAAACTTCTGCGGGGAAATAGTTGCTGATCCTTTAGAGGGATTTTTTATCTTTCCCTTTTTGATCTTAGGCGACACAGGACCAGGAGTTGCATTTTCCAGAGAGTCGCTCCATTGCCTCTGCACCGAACACTCCCTGGATTTCCCTGTGACATTGTTAGCATCAACACCTTTTTCTTCTTTGTCTATAGTTCCATTAATAGAATCTTATCCTTCCCAGCAACCGTCTAATGGCAGCCACGGGAAATCTTCTTCTCATTATAACCCCCTTCACATCACCGTCTGAAGCCTATTTCTACTCCCAGTTTTACTTTAGATTCTTGCCATTTGAGTTCTAAACTTTATAACATTTTTCATCATGATGGCCTAGATGTTGAGTTGAAAAAGGCTTTGGAATGTTAAAAAATGCTGGCTGAAAAGCCCTCAAAATTACCAAGTTAATTATATAAATAAGTTTTCTTTTTATTTTTTGGCTTCCTATTTTAGGGCAGCCAACGATGAATCTGAAAATGACCTGGATGGTTTTAAATGATTGCTCTTGTAGTTATTTTAATATTAATGCCGCAATTATTTTGACCACTGACTTGAACTAAATCAAATTATTAAGTCAATAAAAAAATCTTATAAATCCCAACTTCATATTCTTAGAAGCACAAGACAGAAACATGCTCCTATATTCTGTTTTTAATAATAATAATAATTTGATTTTCTTATCTTGTTTTATGACACAATACAAGGTAATATTATACTAATACCTAGGTATTAAACTAGAAATGTTACCAAACAATAATATAAGAGCTCATAGCCTGTTTTTCATTAATAATACTAATAATAATAATAATAATAATATTATTATTATTATTATTATTATTATTATTATTATAGAAAAAACTATCACATGCCTCAACATCTACTATCATCTATAGTATCTCAATTCGACCTATCAATTGGGTTTATTGAATTGGGTTTGACTTTGTTTAAGCCCGAACTCTTAAAAAAAGTCAGGACCCAAGGCATTAAACTTGCCCATTCGAGTTTTATATTTTTTTTATTCAAGCCTGATTCATTAATTTTTTAGGTGTCTAGCCTTTTTTTTTTTCAGTAATTATTTAGGCTTCTAGCTTGTTTTGTGTCTATTTCGAGTTTGTTTATGTAACTTCAAAAAGCTACACAAACACTCCTATAATTTCTTATAGGTTTGAAAACCTAACAAATATACCCTTATCCTCAATGAATTTTTAGGCTTTGTCAACCCTTAGGCTTAAACAAAGGAGTTTGAGCTCGAATTAGTCACTATTTGAGATATTCTAAGTAGATTTTAGGTGAAGGGTTTGATATAATAAAGAGCAATAATATATACACTTAGTTTTGAGTATTCAATGACATATTTAAATTATGTATCATAATTTAATTAGATGTTATTATATCTTTAATTTAAAATTATTTGATCATATAATGTTACATCATCTTAGTATCTAATTAGGTATTTAAAATTGGATGTACATGCTTTTATTATTTTTATAACCATAAGATATTAGTTTAATTTCTTACACTCCCTCAAAATAGCTACTTTAGTTTATTTTCCTTTTAAACATCTATTAGTTTGTTTTTAATTCTATCAAAAATTTAGTTTGATTATTTTCTTTATAATAAATAAAATTATATTTGGTTAATGAATATTTTATTTAAAGAAAATGCTACAGAAAATTTCATCATACCCCTGTAATGTAAAATACTTACATTTACACTTAAATACGTTAAGGACCTTGGGACCACACCCTGCACCTGCAAGCCCTTATTGTTAAGGCCCAGATCAATCCGTTCCGACCTGACCCGGATTGGACTGTACAAGCCGAACTGGAGTTTCTAATTCCAGAGAAAAATGCTTAAAAATTAGGGTCGCTTGATTTATTATGAAAAAAGATTACCATTGTATTTTTTGATTTATCAATAATAAAAAATTATATAATTTTTTATCATAAATAATGATATGAGATATAATTTATGTGAAAATCTAATTACTATCTTTACTTTAAATATTAAAAGCTTATCAAAATTATCTTGGTTTTGTTACAATTTTATTTTTATTTATTAATATTTTAGGACTAAAATACCCTCATTTTTAATTAAAATAAAAAAAATATGAAATATATTTTAAAATAATTATATATAAAGTCATTTAAATATAATAATATCTTAGTATTCTTTTATTATCTTCAATCAAACATAATAATTATTTATACGTTTCAATTTTTATCAAACATAATAATAATTTATATTCAATAATCTTTTAAATAATCTATCTTTGTAATAATATTTCATATTCGGTAACAAAACATTATTTGAGCCAAACATGCTTGGGTTGTTCATTAATATAATCAAATTGATTTTTAAACTGAAAATACAAAAAAAAAAGTTATTTAAAAAACCAATTTGAATGTAAATTAAAGAGTGTAGTAGAACTGATTTTTCGTTTTAATTCAATTCAAAATTAATTAATCTTTAAATTAGTTTAATTCAATCAAGCCAAAGAATTTATTCCCATCCAAAATTTAGTATTTTCTTAAGTTTCTACCCATGATCTTTTGAAAACTCAAATATCCACTATAGATTGTTAGAGGGCGTTTGGTTCTAAGAATATTTTATTACTAAAATTGAAAGATTACATTGAAGATAGATTACTTTAGAGATTACTGAATATAAATTAATATTATGTTTAATAAAAATTAGTAATTATAAATAATTATTGTATTTGGTTAGATGTAATAAAAGAATATTAGCATATTATTTTACTTAAATACCCTTAGGTATAATTATTCTAAAATATCTTTTTATGTTATTTGTTATATTAATTGAAAATAAGATTATAATTGCCCTAAAAAAATAATAAATAAATTATATATTATAATAAAATCAAGATGACCTTGGTAATATTTTAATACCTAAGATAGAGGTGATAACCAAATTACCTTTTATATTATCTGTCATATCATCATTTCAAAACTCTAAATACTCACCCATGGATCATCTGCTGTTAAAATTTTCTATTAAAACTAAAGATAAAATCATCATTTTATCAATAATATTAAAAAATATATAATTTTATTTTATTTTCCACCCCTAGATTTTGAAAACTCTCATTTCACCTCAAGCCTTAACTTTGAAAAGTAACTCCGCCCTTACTAATTCTTAGGGTTTGTTGCAAACTCCAACGATGGCGACCAATCGATTCTAACATTAACTGACCTTTTCTGCCTCTCCTTTTACTATTGCTAACGATGTCAGATGAAGGTCAATGAAGCCTTAAGACAAAAAGGCTTCATCGAATTGACTTTGAACGAGGATAATCTATTGCATTCATGGTCAGAGAATGAGTCTTCGTCAATGGTCGTCTAGATATAATGTTGAATCAACAAAAAAGGCCACGGATTCTCATCGTCCAGAGTCGATTCGACAAAACCTTTTTGTCTTTTGGCTTTGCTATTGTTAGGGCTCTGTTAGCCTTCGTTTGGTGTCATCGATGACAACAAAAAGAGACGCATAGAAGGTCAGTCGACATCAATACCAATTAACTACCACCATTGTCATCATCAATAGTAAATCTTAGGGATTTTGGGGGGGGGGGGGGGGGGGGGGGGGGGGGGGGGGGGAAGGGAAGTTAATTTTTAAGGTTTAGGTTGAGAGTTGAAATGCTAGTTTTCAAAACTTGGGGAGAAATTAAATAAAATTATATATTTTTTAATATTATTAATAAAATAACAATTCTATCCTTAGTCCTAACAGAAAATTTTAATAGCAGTTGGTCCATATGTGAATATTTGAGTTTTTAAAACTCTATAAGTGTACATTTGTATTTGCATTAAAAGTTGGGTGGGAATAGTCCTTTGGCCTAAATATTAATACAATAGTCTTTTTTCCAAAATAATAAAACATTTTCCTAACTCATATTTTGAATAATCTTTTTTCAACTGCTTTGTACTTTTTCACTCTCCATCCACAGTGTGATAATGAGACCTATACCTCAAAAAGGTAAATATCTTTTTAATTTCTCTTCTCTTTCCTATAAAAAGGATTTAAAGTATTTAACAATGTCTAAATAACATTTTTATTTTTTATTTTTTTATATTTCAGTTCTATTCCTTCATTTTTTGCCTCAAATTTTTTATAGTAAGAAATTTTTATTTCATTTTAGTTGTTTAATAATGATAAGATAGTAGTTTTTTTTTTCTTCTTATTTTTATATTTTTTTTCTCTTCTTGCCTAGTTTCCTTTCTTTTGACAGCTCTATGAATTTGATAGTTAAGTTGTATTTGTTATTTCAAATTTTGTGGATGGTGGATATAACTTTGAATTTGGGAAGATAGTCACTTTATTTGCTTTCTAAGAAGTAGTAGAACTGTAATTTCCTTTTCTTAGTGATGTAAAAAAGAACATGTTGCTCGCTTAAGCAGTAAAGAAAATCCAAAAATCAAGAATGAATTTGTAGTTTCCCATAAACAATTAATGTCTAAGCACCAACTCAGGCAATCATCTTGACCTCTTACATGTATATATATCAAATTTAGAGACAAGTAACTCAAAAGGAAGTGAGTAGTAGAATGAACCTACCATTACATCTTAATCTCCTAGGCCTCTCCCACAAGAGGCAAATGACTACTAGAGGTAAACCAGACATCCACAAGCCTAATATATCAAACTGAAGCTAGTATCCCTACAACAACCACATCATCCTCAATTCAAGTTGCCTTGACCATTCCACATCGGATAATGCATTACTTGAAAAGTACTTTGCACTAAAAAGTATAATTATGAGAAATTATATTAAATATATTTTTTAAATGAGAGATAACCTTTTATATATATATATATATATATATATATATATATATATATATATATATATCTTGAAATGTTATTAGTTCTGCCATAATCCTACCATTTTCTATTAAATAAATTTGTTTTGTTTGTGATGTTCTTTCAAATTTATAAAATTATATATGGTTTATGAATATTAGCATTTTTTAAATATTTTTATATTTGTTTAACCTAGTATATTTATTCTAATTATCACCTGAATATGTTACAAAAAAAAAATTCATTAAACTCACTATGAGACCTTGCGAGTGGACCCTCTATCTACGAGCATTTATTATTAAAACTCATATTAGCTTGTCCCTAGGGCCTTATCTGGACCAAATTGCTCGTCCTTAGAGCCCAATTTGGACCAAACCACTTGTCCTTAGGGCCCAATCCAGACCAAAACCGCATAGGATAATATGAGCCTAAGCTGGTACGTAGGCTAATCGACCAGTTCTACAAGCTTTATAAAGCTTGTAATATGAACTGTGAAGTTAAGATTGCTTGGAAGCTAGTGAAATGAAATATTTAAATAGAATGAATTGCACTTTCCTATGCGCGTTTTGATCCAAAAACATTTTTTCTTTTTTTCTTAATAATGAGAGATCTCTTTTGAATTAAATTGTTATTTTCGAAATCAAATCTCGAGTTTAGTGATTAATCCTATAATTATCAAATCAAATAAGTTAAAATTTTAATCTTGATATGTCACTATAAAATACTTGAACGCATACTCTCTTGTATATTGAACTTTCTTTTTTATCATTCAAACTACTCTTTAAAGTTTTATTTTTTCATTTTTCCACCTTTGATGTCATAAAATCACACTTTTCATTCAAATTATAGCGTTGTTAATGAACATCCATAGTAAAAGGTCAAAATTATTATTTTTCTATTCTAAAATTTTAAAAAATATAAGAAATGTAAAATAATCATTTTCTTTTTTTTCTATATTTCTTCCACCACCACCAAAGAAACACCATTCCATCACTACTTTTACCGCCAATTTACAAATGAATAAAACTATACATATAAATAAATTATATAAATCTTTTTTTTTCAAACTGAGATAATAACTTATGATTGAGCGATATAATTACTTACTTTTTCTTTTACTTCAAAATCACTTGACTAAATATCATCATATCAAGTTGTATGCCAAGTGGTTTTAACCCATCTGACTTCGAGCGCAAGAATATTGGTGTCATAATAGTTTCAGTTGTTATACTTCTTTCAATAAGTGTATTATTATTATTATTATTATTATTTTATATATATATATTAATAATAAGTATAAATATGGATATAAATCTTAATATATTAATGTTATTTTATCTCTAATTTAAAATCATTTAATCATATAATTACTGATCAACATTTGCATCTGAATTTATATCATTATTAGTGCAGGGTTCTTTTATTTTTCTTTCCGAAAATTGTGGCCATCCAATTCTTTCTCAAGCTAAGTTGGATTTGTTTATCTGAAATCTTAAAAGGTGATCTAATGTCTAGAGAGGCGTTGAATGGAGTTGCCAACGTCACCTCTCTGATGTTTAAGCCAAAGTAGGAGTGTTAAGACTTAGAAATAAGTCTTGAATCAAAATATACATATAGTTGTTGCGTAAAGTATCAAACATGGTAGGAGTGTGATTATGCAGATAGATTAGATTATTCATCACATAGATTATTGGCATGAAATTTAGAGGGTGTAAAATTCGCTTGAAACCGTGCAAAAAATATGGTTTTTTTCGTTCTACAGAACAGTTTAATATGGATTGAAATAATTGAGAAAACAATTTCCATGTTGGTTGATGTGCATTCCAACTGGATTGCTAGCTAGGTTTAACCGTTGACTCTGCCTGCATTGAAGACGACGTCGAAGCAGACTTCAATCCTGTCAAGGTATCCTGTTTTTCAATTTGTTGTTTTACAATTAGTTTTATTGCAAAATAATTTGATATTATTTTATTTTTAATTCAAAATAATCAAATCATATAATGATATATATAAATACATACACATATATGTATTTAAAATAGGTACACATAATTTTATTATGGAAAATTATTAAAAATAGACAAAATTAAAGGGGTCAAAGCGAAATTGTCCAAAAAATTTAGGTTTAAGCAAAAATGCCCATGTTTTATGAAATGACGAAACTACCCCCATATATAAAGTTAACAAATTATCACTGTACAACGGAGAGAAAATTCCAAAGTTTCCCACCTCCCACGGCAATCCCACGGCGAATGTCATTTCCGTCGATTTTCTTTCGTTTCGGCAACCGAAAATGGCAAATAAGGTTAGTATATCTCCCGTAATCTTCTTTGCATCAAGTTATTGGTGATATTATTGAGATTTGATTGAGAATTTTAGATTTGAAATTTTAGGGTTTACGGGTTGAATAATGCTTAAAATGTTTCGATTTTTGGTTGTTTTCGTTGAATTGATTGAGGGGTTTTATGTTATACAATGTGTAGATTTGATTTATGTGAAAATCGGAGGTCAAAACGACCAAAAATTGGCCGAAAATGCTGCCGAATTGATCGGCTGTCTTGCCGTGGGAATGAAGTTTCCCACGGCAAGAGATTTCTCCCACGGCAGCTAAATGGACAATGGGTTTTTGGGGGGGTGAAATGGCTTTTTTAAAACATTGGGTTTTCGGGGAAATATTTAGCCCAAGTCGGGTTTTTATGATATTTCGCACTTTGTCGTGGGAAAAGCGCAATTACGAAACTGCCCCCTTTATAAGCACAGCAAAATTTCATTTCCTCCCACGGCAAGTTGCGTTTTCACTGTGCATTTCCACGAAAATTCCAAAAGCATTCCACCTCCCACGGCAATCCCACGGCGAACGTCATTTCTGTCGATTTTGAAGCTTCCCGGCAACCGCAAATGGCAAAGAAGGTTAGTATATCTCCCGTAATCTTGTTTGGATCAAGTTATTGCTGAAATAATTGAGATTTGATTGAGAATTTTGGTTTTGAAATTTTAGGGTTTACGGTTTGAATAATGCTTAAAATCTTTCGATTTTTGGTTGTTTTGGTTGAATTGATTGAGGGTTTTGATGTTATACAATGTCTAGCTTTGATGTATGTGAAAATCGGAGGTCGAAACGACCAAAATTGGGTCGAAAATGGCTGCCAAATGAATCGGCAGTCTACCGTGGGAACGACGTTTCCCACGGCAGCACGAGTTTTCCCACGGCAACGAATTTTCCTTGTTTAGTTGGGGGGTGAAGTGGGTTTTTTAAAACCTTGGGGAGCCGGATGAGATTCGTTACAGCACAGGGGGTTTTATGGAAATTTGTCATATAACAGTGGACTTTTTTTATTAAAGAATTTTCATGAGGGGTTAAATTGAGAATTTTCTTATCTACGGTTTCTGATCGTGTAGTTTTCGAATTTTATATCCGTTTTTTCTGTTTTAGGTTTTTCTATATCTATTTTTCAAATTTCAAATTCGAGTTTTCGAATTTTGGTGCTTTTTGACACAACTTACGATGTAACGACGTAATTTCAACTCAATATTTTGATTTTTTCGTTTATAGGATATATCGATTCGTTTTTTTCAATTTTTCAAATGATTTTTCAGTTAGCGACATTCATAGGTATTTAAACGTATAAAATTAGAATTTTAGTCCCGTTTTTTCGAATTTCACCATTTTAGGATATATCGATTCGTATTTTCACGATCTCCGAACAATTTCCCGAGTATCGTCACTTTAAGGTATTTCAACGTATAGAATTCGAATTTCAGTTCCGTTTTTCTGAATTTCACCATTTTAGGATATATCGATTCGTATTTTCAAGATCTCTGAACGATTTTCTGAGTATCGTCACTTTAAGGTATTTCAACATATAGAATTCGAATTTCAGTTCCATTTTTTCAAATTTCATCATTTTAGGATATATCGATTCGTATTTTCAAGGTTTTCGAACCATTTTTCGATTATCGTCACTTTAAGGTATTTCATTGTATAGAATTCGAATTTCAGTTCCGTTTTTTCGAATTTCACCATTTTAGGATATATCGATTCGTATTTTCAAAATTTTTGAACAATTTCCTGATTATCGTCACTTTAAGGTATTTCAACCTATAAAATTCAAATTTCAGTTTCGTTTTTTCTATTTTTCGTCATTTCAGGATAACTTAATTCATATTTTGTTATTTTCAATCGAATTTTTGATTGTTAACATTCTACGAAAGTTGAACGTATAGAACTCGAATTTATGTTCTTATTTCTTAAGTTTTGTCATTTTCATTTTGATTATTTGATATTTCTCATCTTTTTATATTTTTTTCACTAATACATTTGTTTACATATTTATTTTTATGAATGTCTAACAATTTTTACGTGATTGTTACAGGATATTTCTCGCAAAAGAAGACGAGTTGACAGCGAGCTACGCATTCCCGACGAGTCCAGACACTTCCGGGCAGATGCGATATCTCGTGCACAGTGTACTGCATTATCTCAGATTTCTTCTACATTGACCCCGCGTCAGCTACGACTATTTGAGAGGACATGTTTCGGGTCCTTCCTTCGTTTACCCGAAACCAAATTCTGTGGGATATTAGTTCATGCATTTCTACTACGACAGTTACATCCACCCTTTGCCATAGACGAGTTTTGGTTTAGGATTAGCGGGGTCGATGTGAGGTTTAGCCCATTTGAGTTTGCGTTGGTGACAGGGCTTTCGTTTAGCCGTCGGACTGATGTTTCTTCATATATTCCTCGCTCCTCCGGACATAGGATCAGATCTACGTACTTTCGCGGTTGTCCGAAGGTGCAGTATCACGACATTGAGCGTGTTTTCTTGTCGAGGCCATGGGGGGATGACGATGTTGACGCTGTCAAGCTCGCCTTGTTGTATATTCTACACATGGTTTTGTTGGGGAATGATCGACGAAAGAAGGTGTCCACGGAGTACTTACAGTTAGTTGATCATTTGGACGGGTTTAATTCCTACCCTTGGGGCGTCGCTGTTTGGCAGATGACATACGATTCTATGTCACAGGCGAGTGAGAGAGTCTGTTCCGGACGGATGCAGGAAATCCGTAAATACGACCTTTATGGATTTCCTTTCGCATTTCAGGTAAGTTTTATATTATTATTTATATATATTAATTGACAAAAATATAAATTGATTTATTTACATCGTAAATGATTATATTGCAGTATTGGATATATGAGACTCTAGAGACGTTACACGAGTGGATTGACCTTGTCGATCTCTATGTGTCCCCACAGATGTTGAGGTGGTGTACGCGAGACGTCCCTGTTTGGACTCATATCGGTCGTATTTTCACTGGTGATCCGATATGTACTAGTAAATTAATAAGTCGATTAATTCATTATATATTACAATTATTTTGACTTATATATCTTCATCATTAGGAGGATGTCACATTCCCTCTTCGTCCATCAGTTATCGAGGAGGGTTTACCGTGGTACGCTGAGATTCGTGAGTATACCGGTTTACCGGATGCTGATTCCTCCTTATCTTCTTCGGTCCCGATCGCGACTGCAGACGGGGCTCCTCCATCCTCGAGACATTCAGATGTACCCGTAGAGACTTCTGAGACACGTGAGGAGCCTATTCAGCCTCCTATTATCGAGCAGCATGTATGTTCCCCTGTTGTTCAGAGCCCACGGACGATAGACCATCCTAGAGTGGAGGACCACCCTAGCGTGGAGGAGCATCCTAGTGTGGAGGACCGCACTACCTATCACGCCACCGAGCAGTGTCCCTCATTCGTATCACCCAGTATTTCTACATCAGATACTACATTAGCGCACTGGGGTGCTACGATTTTACGTGAGATATCAAGTTTTAGCGACGATATCTCTTCTCAGATGACTCGATTACGTGATGATATCTATTCCCAGATGACTCGATTAGAGGATCGTATGACTCGTTTGGAGGACATCGTCACGCGTACATATCCAGCCCCCGTCGTTGAGGTTGTAAAACTACTTCTAATTTATTACTTATATAAAATGTGTTCAGTGTTATTATTCTGACAACTATTCGAACCATTCATACAGGAGCACGACGACGTTACTGGGATGACCTCCCCCATTGATACCGCAATACCATCCCATCAGTCACATGAGGTACGAATATAATTTCAAATTTATATTTAATGTCCAATGTTGTTATTATATTACAATATCGTTATATATAAAATGTCACTGAATAGATTTAATATTACTATTATCTTAGGGTCATCGACAGGATGGGGCACCGGTTGACCCTTCGGTGACTTCACCGATCCGATCTGAGGTATGTCACTTATCATTATAACTTAATTTTTAATACTATTTTGTTATCGATTAATTCATGATATATATTTGTATAGGGTCTTCGTCATGAAGAGGGTTTACCGATCGAATCTCCTATCGTTTTAGATCATCCACTGGAGGTATGAAAATTATTGTTCATATGATATTTTATATTAAATATCATTAACCATTTTTTCCTTTTAATGTATATAGGGACTCGACATTGACATATCATCGATCGAGGGTTATCTCCGGACACCTTCCCCGGAAGTTCAGGTTATTGGGATTTAAGAAATATCATTGATCAATTTGTCTTTAATATTATATATTTTTTTAAATGATGTTTTGTCTCTTTTTCAGGATGAGCGACTCTGGTTACTTGCTGATATCCCGAGCTCGACCAAAAAGCTTGTGGATATTAGTTCACAGGAGGAGGACGTCCAGGAGGATGTTTCTGAGACCGTTCACATTGAGGTTTGTCAATTATAATTACTAAATAAATATAATTGTTAAATATATGTCACTAAGATGTTTTAATATATAATTATGCAGTCTGTCGACGGAGCATGCGCTATTGACTTGACCGTGATTCAGGATTCTCCGGTTAAACCTCCTCCCGCATACGTACAGAAGGTAACATAAATCGAATAATGTGTATGTTTTTGTTGAATGAAATAATGAATTAATAGTTTTTTGTACCATACAGTCGGTTCGTACCGCACGTGGTTGAATCGTCCGGAAGGGTCCACTGGTTCGCACCCTGTATACAAATCCACTCAGAGGGAGGGCAAAACGGTAACTCACGACGATTCCATCCTCTGCGTCAGACCGTGAGGAATCTTTCCTCACATGGTATACCAAAGCTGCACCTTCTGACACACATGATGTGTACTTCATAGGATCGAAGACGAAAGACAGCTTCTGGAGGCTTGTTGTAGAGTTACGCGAGTGGTTGACCGACGATGTGAGTTGTCCATACTATATAATTTGGTAAAAAGCTAGATATATTTATTAATAACTAACACATAAACTTGTTTATACCATTTTAGCATGTGGATTCCTTTTTGGCTTTATTACGTCGGCAGCAGGACGATCACTAGTCGACTATCTCACAGCGTTTGACGACTGCCCACACATTCTTCGGAGGCCATATTGAGATGGCCTGGAAGAGTTGGCAGACCACCCCGATTGGCGAGTTTGAGTTTTCGGGGCTCTTCACGAGGATGGTTGATACAGCGTACACCCCGAGATTGTTATACAAACCATGGGGGCTGGACGATCAGGTATAGTTTATATATATTTCTATTACATTCAAGAACATAACGACAACGATAAGTAACTAAAATGTCTCATTGTTTATAGGTTTTCATCCCTATAAACTTCGAGAACGCACATTGGGTCGCCGGAGTTATAGATTTTCGTGAGTGATCGATTACGGTGTACGATTCAGAGGTTTCATTTTCAGGGAATATAAGGACTCTAGAGCAGCGCATGCGACCATACATGACCTTTATTCCCGCGTTATTAGAGGCGACGAGTTTTTGGACAGCTTCTGGGATGACTCCACGACGTGATCCCTTTACTTTGCATCGAGCGTCGGATGTCCCTCAGCAGGGGGTAGGCTCCGGTGACTGTGGCGTGTTTATGTTGAGATTTTTTGAGTGTTTGGCGTTGTCACAGAGCTACGTTTTCCCCCGGGAGTCGTCTACCTCTATGCGTCGACGATTAGCGGCGCAGTTGTACTTTCACTGTATCGAGTAGCACATGGATGTATATTTATCGTTCTTCCTATGTTTATATGTATATATTCATTGTCTAGTCGTCTACCTCTATGTGTATGATATACTTTATCTGTGGTTATATATGGATATGTTTCGTATTTGATTTCATTTTTTAAATCATCTTGACATGAAAAAACAATAAAAATGTATGATTACTCAAACATGTAAAAACTTAAAACAAATAGAGGAAATCCAGTAATACTGAAATAACTCATAAGAAACACTAAATTTATTACATCAAATGACAATACAATTACACGTTTGAAACAATAATAAAAGTACATCGGTTACATATCAGTTCCACAATGAAGAATCATATAACAAACAAAATTGAGTATAAACATGTCAAGATCTCGTTTCTTTGCCTTTTGTAGATGAATGCTGCGGGGCGGAGCTCGGGACAGGTGCTGGGGATTTACAGTGGGTTCGTGTGCGCCCCGGTTCATGGCAACGACTACAAATCCTCGGTGTAACTATTTCTCCTTACGATGGATGTCGATTTCTGTTTGATGGATGACCTGCACGACGACTATCAAGGACGGGGGGCAATATAACTCTCTCCTCCGGTGAGTGTAACCAATCAGATTGATTTCCAAGAGGATTGATCGGTTCCTGATATATTGCACAGTAAATATCGGTGCGGAAGAATGGATGAACCCAGGCGTGCACATTCGTGAGTCTCATATGTCGTGCAACGGCAATGGCATGCTTGCACGGAATGCGTGAAAGCTGAAACTTTCTACACGTGCAAGACATGTCACCAAAGTCCACAATACCCATGAATCCACCAAATCCAACAACCTGATACCGAGTAGGTGTAATCGATCGAACCTCCAGACTTGCAGACTTTGAAAGGCGATTGTTGATCTTCTCTTTTGTCCAAGGGGTGAGGAAGTTATGACATTCACCTGTAATTCGGAAAAAATATTAAGAATATATTTGGTAATATGATTAACAAAGTGGAAAAAAGTGTATGAGACAACTTTTAATTAAGATCGATTTGATACTTACTTGCATGGGTTCTCCTCTCGTAAAACCATCGTTGCATAGTACCATGAATAAACTCCAAAAGCATGGTTATAGGTAAGCCCCGAGCGTGTCTGACAAGGGCATCAGCAATATTTGTGGTCATGATGTTGTATCGATGTCTTGGAAAGTACGCTCTACTCCAACGGTGAAAGCCGACATCCCGTAGATAAGCTCCAGCTTGGGGGTTCATTGAGTCAATGGATTGCATCATCGAACCAAATTCAGACTCTGTGTATGATTTAGCGGCTTTCCAATATGCCCCCGCGACCTGTAAGATGGTAAAAAATATGAAAACTCATTGTAAGCAAAATGTTTGAAAATGATAAACTGTTATAAATTTAATTACTTGTTTACAATATACCTTTGAGTCTCGTTTATACTTTGCCCGCATGTTACACAGAAGGTGATGACAACAGCATCCATGGTGGACATCTGGAAAGACTTCAGCCATTGCCGAGTAGATAGCATGATGTCGATCGGAGATTATTGCAAGCTCAGAGAGGTCAGGGATGCATTCTTTAATTCTCATAAGAAACCAACACCACCTGTCGTGATCTTCTTTTTTGCCGACACCGAAACCAATAGGGTATATTTGATTATTACCATCAAGAGCCACCGCAATAAATAAATGCCCCAGATATCGACCTTTAAGGAAAGCAGCGTCAATGCAAATAACGGGGCGAAGATATTGACTAAACGCACGAACGGAACATCCTAACGCCATGAAAAAATTTGTAAATCGATGCTCATCATCTGTTTCAATAGCAGTAACGATGCCCGAATTAGTACGTTGTAAATTGTAACAATAATCTGGTAACAGCATAAAAGATTCCTCCGGTGAACCCCTTAATGAATTGATAGCCCAATTTCTTGCCCGCCAAGCCTGTGAGTAGGAAATATCAATTTTATATCGGTCGGCGATGTCAACAATTATTTCTTTAGGCCGATAAATTCGATCAATCATCACAAACTTTGATCTCATTAATTGACCTAAAGCTCGGGCACCAGCTTGTCTGTGATGTGGCAAGATTTGATCAACTAAACATGTGTGGGTAGGATTCATAGAGTTGATACCCCACACATCACCAACAGTGGACTTGGTTGCATGTATATACCACTTACAATTTTCAACCGTGCACTTAATTTCCCACCGTTTCTTGTCAGACTTTTTGACATCAAATGAAATCCTTTCAGTAAGGCAAATTGCTTCATAGCGTCTTTCAATTAGACTTTATTATGAAAAATATCCCCTATCCTGACACCATGCTCCTCTCGGATCGATCTAGAACTACCTGATGATGCTGATGGCTGTGGAGGAAAATCAGGAAGCCACCTAAATGGATTAGTGGGGACATTGTCAAAAAATGGCCTAGAATAATTTCCACCACCTGAAATAGGATCTTCAAGCTGTAAACTATCCATACCCTCGGTAACCAATGCCATATACTCAAGCTCTACATCTTCTGAAGGAATGTCGGGCATATCATTTCCATCAAAGTCACCCCAATAGGGAACTATATCTTTTTCTCTATGAGCCCATGAGTTTGCAATATACAACGAGTCATTACTGAAATCAATCAACTTTTCCAAATCATATTCTTTTTTGACCCAACTACTTTCGTTTTCATCTTCATCTTCATCTTCATCCTCCTGCCCTTCAATTGGGGTACATGTAACAAATACAGGAATACATTCCTGAAAGTACTGGGACATATCAAGAAGACCCTGGACATCTTCATCATTTTGGATCTGGATGGGGCCGTCGAGCTCAATTTTTTTTGGCTTCATTGATACTTGAATGTAGTTTTTCATTAGATCAATACTGCAAGACTCCGTCAAAAGCTCAATAAATCCCTCGAATGTTGTTCCATAAGGGATTTTAATCAATTGTTTGGCTCCTCCAACATATTTCATTGTGTTGTTGCGACCTTGAATCCATTCTCCCTAATAACGAACTGATGCATAACCATCCATTTTAATTATGAATCCTGCAATGACCAGTTTTTGAAGATAATTATTCATTTATAATGAAAAAATCAATAATAACTATGAAAAACAATCGTACAATTATTAATAATTAAAAAAAACTCCTAATATTTTTCTAATAATTTATTTATCCCCCTATAATTATTTGACAATTTATATAACAATTTATATAGCACTTTCGTATGTTATTTTACCCCTCAAAATGCATCTATCTGTTTGTAACGTTCTATTTAAAACGTTTTTATTTTCAGAAATCTGGAAAATACTAGTGGATATATCTTAAAACGATAAAATTCAAAAAAACAGAACTGAAATTCAAATTCTAAAAGTTGAAATACCCTAAAATGGTAATAATCGAACAATTCTTCGAAAATCTGAAAAATACAAGTTGATATATCCTAAAACGGTGAAATTCAAAAAAACAGAATTGAAATTTGAATTCTAAAAGTTGAAATACCCTAGAATAACATCAATCGAAAAATTCTTCAGAAATCTTAAAAATACGAATCGATATATCCTAAAGGGATGAAATTCGAAAAAACGGAACTGAAATTCGGAATCTAAAAGTTGAAATACCCTAGTATGGCAACAATCGAAAAATTCTGCAAAAATCTGGAAAATGTGAATTGATATATCCTAAAGGAGTGAAACTCGAAAAAACCTATAATTTCAATTATAATGCGCTTACCATGTTTAATATGAAAATGCGCCCTAATTTTAATAACATTTAATTTGACATTTTAGAAAAAGTAATTAAATAAATAAATAAATAAATATGAAAATGCCTTTATAATGTAAAATATCTAAAAACCCCCCATATTTATCCTAAATTATTTTAACCCCCTATACTTGTGAAGCATTGCATTTAACCCCCATATTATGGCATAAAAACTAAACTTAACAAATGAAATTATGTTTTAGACTAAGATTGACATAAATACTTTTTTTTGATAAATAGTGTTTTTTCGAGTCGAATACAGAAATACGAACTTCTTCCGTCCGAACGAATCCCTACTATTTGATATTGAATAAAAATGAAAGTGAGAGTGAGTGTTTGAGTGATATGAGAAGTGTGTGTAAATAAAGGGAGTGAGGAGGGTTTATATAGATGAGAGGAAGGGTAATTTTGACATTTTAGAAAAAGTAATTAAATAAATAAATAAATAAATATGAAAATGTCTTTATAATGTAAAATATCTAAAAACCCCCATATTTATCCTAAATTACATTTAACCCCCTATACTTGTGAAGCATTGCATTTAACCCCCATATTATGGCATAAAAACTAAACTTAACAAATGAAATTAAGTTTTAGACTAAGATTGACATAAATACCTTTTTTTGATGAATAGTATTTTTTCGAGTCGAACATAGAAATACGAACTTCTTCCGTCCGAACGAATCCCTACTAATTGATGTTGAAAAAAAATGAAAGTGAGAGTAAGTGTTTGAGTGATATGAGAAGTGTGTGTAAATAAAGGGAATGAGGAGGGTTTATATAGATGAGAGGAAGGGTAATTTTGATATTTTAGAAAAAAGTAATTAAATAAATAAATAAATAAATATGAAAATGTCTTTATAATGTAAAATATCTAAAAACCCCCATATTTATCCTAAATTACTTTAACCCCCTATACTTGTGAAGCATTGCATTTAACCCCCATATTATGGCATAAAAACTAAACTTAACAAATGAAATTAAGTTTTAGACTAAGATTGACATAAATACCTTTTTTTGATAAATAGTGTTTTTTCGAGTCGAACATAGAAATACGAACTTCTTCCGTCCGAACGAATCTCTACTAATTGATGTTGAAAAAAAATGAAAGTGAGAGTGAGTGTTTGAGTGATATGAGAAGTGTGTGTAAATAAAGGGAATGAGGAGGGTTTATATAGATGAGAGGAAGGGTAATTTTGACATTTTAGAAAAAAGTAATTAAATAAATAAATAAATAAATATGAAAATGTCTTTATAATGTAAAATATCTAAAAACCCCCATATTTATCCTAAATTACTTTAACCCCCTATACTTGTGAAGCATTGCATTTAACCCCATATTATGGCATAAAAACTAAACTTAACAAATGAAATTAAGTTTTAGACTAAGATTGACATAAATACCTTTTTTTGATAAATAGTATTTTTTCGAGTCGAATATAGAAATACGAACTTCTTCCGTCCGAACGAATCCTTACTAATTGATGTTGAAAAAAAATGAAAGTGAGAGTGAGTGTTTGAGTGATATGAGAAGTGTGTGTAAATAAAATGAGTGAGGAGGGTTTATATAGATGAGGGGAAGGGTAATTTTAACATTTTAGAAAAAGTTTGAAATAAATAAATAAATATGAAAATGCCTTTACAATGTAAAATATCCAAAAACCCCTCATATTTATCTAAAATTATTTTAACCCCCATAATGAGTGAGGGGAGTTATATAAATGAAGGGAAGGGTAATTTTGATATTTTAGAAAAAGTTTGAAATAAATAAATAAATATCAAAATGCCTTTATAATGTAAAATATCCAAAAACCCCTCATAGTTATCTAAAATTACATTAAAACCCCATAGTAAGTGGGAGAGTTATATAAATATGAGGGGAAGGGTAGTTTTGGTATTAAAAAAAGTCATAGGCATTTTTTTTTGGAACAGTGATTTTGGGCATTTTGGCTTGGAAATAGTGATTTTGGGTATTTTTGCTTAATGGGAGGGCATTTTGGCTATTTTTTAAAATTTCCCTTTTATTATTATCAAATATAAGTTAAGATTTAATTTCGGCCAAACGACTATTTCCCACCCAAGGTTTGATGTATTCTCAAAAGTCCCCCCTTTAACTATGGAAACACCAAATACCCACCCATGGCCGGTTAGATTTAACCAAACCCTAACGCCTGAAAATTTTATCTCCTTTTGCCCCCCTAAACTTTAAAAACTGAAATTTTTCCCCCGCCTAAGTTTTAAAAAATTGCAGTTTCACCCTAGGGTTTGGTTTTGAAATCTCCGACGACCTCTCCGGCTCCGTTGCCGACGGCCGCTCCCTCCCGAAGCAACCTCTCCTTCCGGCGATCTCTTTCCTCCCATTTGGAGGTCCGATCGGCGCCCGGAGAAGTCGTGGGAGACGAAGAACTTCGTCGGGAAGACGAAGTTCTTCGTCTTCCCAGACGAAGACGACGGCGTCGTCTTCGTCTGGAAAGACGATCGTCTTCCCAGAAGAAGACCTCTGGGAAGACGAAGAACTTCGTCTTCCCGACGAAGTTCTTCGTCTCCCACGACTTCTCCGGGCGCCGATCGGACCTCCAAATGGGAGGAAAGAGATCGCCGGAAGGAGAGGTTGCTTCGGGAGGGAGCGGCCGTCGGCAACGGAGCCGGAGAGGTCGCCGGAGATTTCAAAACCAAACCCTAGGGTGAAACTGCAATTTTTTAAAACTTAGGCGGGGGGAAAATTTCAGTTTTTAAAGGTTAGGGGGGCAAAATTAGTTTCTATTTTAGTTTATTTTTAATATTATAGCAAAAATGACGATTTTACCCCTACCACCGTTAGGGTTTGGTTAAATCTAACCGGCCATGGGTGGGTGTTTGGTGTTTCCATAGTTAAAGGGGGGACTTTTGAGAAAACGCTAAACCTTGGGTGGGAAATAGTCGTTTGGCCTTTAATTTCCCATCTTGAATCTGGATAGAAATATATCTCTTCAATTCTACATATAATTTTTGTTTTTTATATGAACACCAACACTGAGGTCTCTAGAATCTTCCCTGGTTGTGGTCTGGATATGAAATTAGATTTAAGTATCAGCCAATACGAAAAGTATATTCCTCAAGTTGAAAACGTCGTCGTTTGGGTTGATTGTGTTATTTCCAATGACGATTCCTCCTCTTTCACCTCCGAAAAGTCTCGACTTCCTGTCTCCAATCTATTCCATTTGGTTTTTGGTGGGATCATCAAACCTCTGCAAGCCCGTGGCCAAATTTTCAGCCCCAAAAGAAACCCCGCAATTTCATCATAACAGTCCTCTCAACAACAACATCACCAACACAAACACCGCCACCCTCCGCCTTTAGTTCTGAGTCTACTTTATCAGTTGGAAACCACACCAACCACCATGATAACGATGGAGATATCGTTCAAGCCGAAATCACACACCACTCTCCCGCTCAAGTTTTGAAGAATTTTAATGAGATTCATTATCTCCGAATCGAGTTATCTAACGGAGAAATCGGGGTCGTAGATGGTGTGTTATTGAAATGGAGAGCTTCATAGCCGATTTCGGAAAATGTCACCTGAGAATGAAGTACAGGTTATTTGACAATTAGTCCTTGATTACTGTGCTGCATATGCTAGACAGTGCAAATATGATGACAGGTCGTGTGTTTTTTTAAAATCGCCTAAAATAAGCTTTTAAATCGTCATTGAATATAGCAATAATAAAATTTTATACTATAATAATAATATAGAAATTTTTTTTTTTACTCTCATCTTTAATAATAATATATATTAAAAAATATATATTTATATGTATGTATGTATGTATTAAGGTATTTAAAGTTTTCAAAGTTAATGAAAAAAATTTTGTCCACAAACTAAACTTTAGTAGAAATAAATCTTTCGGCTATTCATAAATTCACATATCAGTCTTGGGTTGAATTCACATGGTTAGAATAATGATAGTAAGTTTAGATTCTACTTTTGATCATATTCTATCATAGAGCATTTTAGAACATAAGAAGGGAGAACATGAGATGATTAAACTTCAACCCAGAGGACAATAAACAAAAGTGAACACGAATTTTTATCTAACTCCAAAGCTCAAAGATTTTATAGACCTTAATAATTAAATGTCATTCTCTGACATATATTATATTGTTTTATTTTATAAAGTGAATCGGACTTTGGTTAACCATTGACCCAATTATAAGTTGGATGTACTTATTGAACCAATTACACACTTTGTAATAAAAATATATAATATTTTAGGTAATTGATTAATCAACTAGTCAGTCAGGTTATACAGCATACATATATACATCAATGTTCCAATGGGTAGAATAATGGTAGGTCCTGTTAAACCAATTTTTTTTAATTGTACTGTAATAGTATAAAATTTACAAATTTTTCATTAGTAATGCACAATTCATATCACAGTTTTTTATGGTACCAAATAAAAAAAGGCAAATTATATTAAATGGCCAAATTACCCATCCATTAAGCAAAAATACCCGATTTCCCTATTCATAAGCAAAAATGACCAATTTTCCTATTCCTAAGCAAAAATGCCCTAAATTTTTTTTAAAATACCAAAAATACCCTTCACCACACTTATATAAACCTTCTCTCTCACTCTTATTACACGCACTTTTCATCTCACTCAAACACTTACTCTCACTCTCATTTTTACTCAATATCAATTAGTACAGGTTCATTCGAACCGAAGAAATTCGTATTTCTGAATTTGAATAAAAAAAAAGCTACTCATAGAAAAAAGATATTTATACGAATCTTAACCTAAAAATTTAATTTTATTTGTTAAATCTAATTTATATGTCATGTAAAAGGAGTACTTGAATATTCGATAATAATATAGGGTTAAAGAATGTTAGAGAAATATGGAAGGTATTTTGATATTATACAATATAAAAAGGATTTGAATAACATGTTACGAATAGATAGGTATATTTTGATACAAGACAACATACAAGGGTGTTAAATGAAGTGTTAAATAATTATGGGGGGTCAAATGACATGTTATAAAAATATGTGGGGTATTTTGATATTAAACACTGTAAGAGCATTATAAATAAAATTTTAGGAATAGATAGATGTATTTTGATATGAGACAACATACAAGGGTGGTAAATGCAATGTTAGGTAATTATAGGGGATAAAAAAATATTAAAAAAATATAAGGGGTAAAAAAATATTAAAAAAATATATGGGGTATTTTGAAATTACATAATACATGAAAGATTTAAATAGTAGATTAAGAATAGGTAGATATTTTTTGTTACAAGAGAACATAAAATGGTGTTAAATGAAAGGTTAGATAATTATAGGAGGTTAAATGAAATGTTAAGAAAAAAATGAGGGTATTTTGATAATTCATAATATATGAAGGATTTAAAAACAAGTTAAGAATGAATAGATGTATTTTGATAATAGGAAACATATGAGGGTATTAAATGAAATATTATACAAGTATGGGGGACTAAAAAAATATTAAAAAATATAGAGGGTATTTTGATATTAAACATTGTAAAAAAGCTTTAATTAAAATGTTAAGAATAAATAGATACATTTTGATACAGGGTAACAGAAAATGTTGTTAAACAAATTGTTCGATAATAATAACGGGTTAAATGAAATATTAGGAAAACATAGGGGGTATTTTGATATTAAACATTGTAAGAATGTTTTTAATGAAATATTAAGAATAAATAGATACATTTTGATACAAGATATTATACAAGGGTGTTAAATAAAATATTAAATAATTATAAGGGGTTAAATGAAATATTTAATAAATATATGGGGTATTTTGATATTAAACATTTTAAAAACGTTTTAAATGGAATGTTAAGAACAAATAGATGTATTTTGATACAAGATAACATACGAGGGTGTTACTTAAATTGTTAAATAATTATAAGAGGTTAAATAAAATATTAAAAAAATATGAAGGGTTTTTTATATTAATAATTGTAAGACTGTTTTACATAGTTATTTCAGATTTTTTGTTATAAATAAATAATATTTCCAAAAATTTGTCATTGTAAGATTGATAATTAAAATGGATGGGTATGCATCGATTCGTTATTAAGAAGAATCGATTCAAAGTAGCAACAACACAATGAAATATGTTAGAGGATCCAAAAAATTGATTAAAATTCCTTATGAAACAATATTTGAGGGATTTATTGAGCTTTTGAAGGACTCTTGCAGTATTGATATAATGAAAAACTATCTTTAACTATCAATGAAGCCAAGAAAAATTGAGCTCGACTACCTCGTACAGATCCAAAATGATGAAAATGTCCAGGGTCTTATTGATATGTCTCAGTACTTACAGGAATTGTATTCTTGTTTTTATTATATGTACCCCAATCGAAGGACAGGAGGAAGAAGATGAAGAAGAAATTAGTGGGGTAAAAAAAGAATATAATTTGAAAATTTTAATTGATTTCAGTAATGACCCATTATACATTGCAAACTCATAGGCTCATGGAGAAAAAGATAAGGTTTCCGACTGGTATTTTTTATAAATTATATAAATTTTTTTTCTTTTTCTTTCACTTACTTTGATTGATACAGCATTTTAGAACATACGAAGGGAGAACATGAGATGATTAAACTTCAACCCAGAGGACAATAAACAAAAGTGAAAACGAATTTTTATCTAACTCCAAAGCTCAAAGATTATAAAGACCTTAATAATTAAATGTCATTCTCTGACATATATTATATTGTTTTATTTTGTAAAGTGAATCGGACTTTGGTTAACCATTGACCCAATTATAAGTTGGACGTACTTATTGAACCAATTACACACTTTGTAATAAAAAAAATATATAATATTTGGGGTAATTGATTAATTAACTAGTCAGGTTATACAACATACATATATACATCAATGTTCCAATTGGTAGAATAATGGTAGGTCCTGTTAAACAAAATATTTGATTTCATTCTTCCATAATATATTCTCGTATATTATTTTTTTTCTTTCTATAATCAGCTGTTTTCCATTTATTATATTTTCATTAGATGTTTTTTTAATTATGCTAAAATTTACAAATTTTTCATTAGTAAGGTACAATTCATATCACAATTTTTTATGGTATCAAATAAAAAAATATCTTCATACACTCGTCATTTTTTAAATTGACTTTTACCCTTGTTTTAGGATTTCGACTTTTCCCTGTCAGCTACCCCCCATAACTTTGAAACCTTTATATTTCAACCCTCTTTCCAATGATTTGCATAATCATCACTGATGAACTTCTTCCTTCGTCTCCAAGTGACTTCAAGTATAACAATTTTATACTTAAATGAGGGTATACTCAAAATAATTATAGAAACTAGTCTCAAGTAAAGAATTTGATTGAGATTAAGCTAACATCATTCTAGTTTATCTTTGACAATCTCTCCCCATTTTGATGCAACCTAGATGAGGTATTTGTTTTTCCATCTTCGTGCATTGTCCTATCTTCTTTTGTCATCGTCAAATGTTCCTCCTTCTTTGACAAATATCACGTCAAGATCGAGCCACTGCTATTGTGATTTTTTCATCAACAACACAATAGACTTTTTCTTTATCATATATAGTTTATTCCAATCATCCTCTCACAAGAACAACCTTTTGTTCCACAACAATTTTTTCATTAAAATAGACACAACTATAGACATTCAATGGTGCTCTAGCTAATTCAAAGACAACTTTAGCTATAGTGCCACCCGGCAATTCATCCCTTGGCTTTCATTGTTGATAGCCACTATTCCTAACACTACATCCCTTGAAAATTTAAAAAATTTTGATGATGTTTTTAAAATGTTAATATGTTTTTCAATAGTTTCAAAAATGATAATTACATTCCCAAAGAAATGAACAAACCACAACATTTTTAAGTTGGTTATAGTTATGATAATTATTAAGAGTGTAAGTGCTAAATTTTAAATTAGTAAGAATATATTGGTAATTTTACATGTATATTAAGTGTGTTAATGATTATTATGTAATTTCAATAAAATGACATAACAATCATTTATAAGAAAATCAAATAGGTTCATTAATATATGTGAATGACATATATGAATTTGGCCTTTGAGACTTAAAGGGTAGTAATTTGTCATTTCATCAAACCTTGAGTGGAAAATAGTCATTTGAGCTTAATTTAATTAATTTTTATTCTTTTCATACAAATTTAAGTATTAATTCAATTTATAATTTGCTTCAGATGTCGGTTATGCAAAATCCAACCAGCACCACTGCACTTATAATTTTTTGACCCCAACCACCGTTTAAAAGACGAAGAAAGAAAGAGCAGGGAAGCAACCACTCACTGATTCTATTTACCATTAGTAATATTATATATATTTATTTTGTGTATATAAATTAGTATACACTTATGTATATCATCACGTGATTATATATTATTTTATTTTTAATTTAAAATTATCTAATCACATAATAATACATATATACATAAATAAATACCTATAATTTTATTGGTTTACTATTTACACACGCAAGGGTGGCTTTCTTTATTATCTTATCCAAAAGCTTCATATTGTAATTACTTAGGTTCCTTTGTAAGGAAATAGATGGAAGCAATATCCATTGGATCTGATCCTCGTTTTTATTTTCAAGTACACATTTGTTTTCTTTTCCAATTCATACAAAATTATGTATCTATGTGATGTGTGTGTAATTTATGTGGGTAGGTGGGAAAGATGAAAATCAGTGAGGGAATCAAGTGTTTGCAAGATTAATTGCAATGGTACAAGTACAACTTGAGCCTTGAAAATGGCAGAATCCTTCATGAAATCATGGCCTTCCTTCAATCTCTTCAATGACAAATATAAGTAAACGTTAAATGGTCCTTCATTGTTGAGAACTAAAACTTTTATCTGAACTAACGAAGCTTCTTTCATTAAATATGTGAAGGAAATTGAATTTGGGGCACAATAGGAAGGAGAATGTCTGTGGAACACATCTACAATGTGGACAAGTTCCTTCACCCTACTCTTCATTCATGTTCTCTCTCTTAATTATATATATAATAAAAATGTTTTAGCAAAAATGTTTTCATATGAATATTTCTATAATTAATTATTTTATATATTGCCTCAATTCAAGATCAATAAATATACTTGACAATTTGCTAGCTAGGAAACTATAGAAATTGACTTGGTCATGTTAAAGAGACCTTGTTTGTTTGAATTTGCATTTTGTTATTTATTAGGTGTGGATTTGTTTGTATGTTAATAGGAAATCACTCAAATAAGAGAACAAAATGTCAACTTTAAATCTACTCTAAATTAAGAGATTGGTATGGTGATGAATAAAAAGCGAAAAACATAATCAGATATTGTAAGAGCTTCAAAAAGTAGGAAAACAAATATCTAGATAAAGTAGTAGATAAAGCAAAAGAGATGAGTGCGATTGATCGAAAACTGAATTATTCTAATTTGGTACCAAAGATTATTAAGTATGAGTTGAATGACATAAAAGATGATATACTTGAAGTTTATAAAGAAGAGAAAAATAAGTTACATACATATTTAGATGAACTTTCAAATCAATTTAGTGTAACAATTGAAGAGTGTAGGCCCGTTACAGTGTAGGCTTTGTGGGTCGGGCTGGATAGTCATATAATGAAGGCCTGTAACAAGATTTGTACTATAACGAGTCATGTTATGTTGGGTTAAGTCCTTAATGGGCCACTCGTTAATTTAATAATAAAATATTTTTAATTAAATAATTAAATATTGTTAACTTATATTCATTTTCAAATTAATTGAACCAAGAACATCTCATAAATTTTATTGATTATCTTTCATTTATGATGAAGAAATATTGTGGTTATATGATGGAAAAAAATCAAACATGACATAAATTAATTCATTTATATAATATACATGTTCTAATTCTTATCTATATAATTTGTATTGTGGTTATATGATAGAAAGAAATTAAACATAACATAAATTAATTCATTTATAGAATATACATGTTCTAATTCTTATCTATATAATTTGTATTTATCTTCAATATCCAAATTCTTGAAATGTTCAAGTATATCCTCTACTACTTAGTTCTGCAAGTTGAATTCAACAATCACATATTCTTTCATATACATGATTGTCTCAACCATATTAGAGTGTAAATTGGATCGTCTAACATCTAACATGCATCCACTTATACTAAAAGATTACTCCAATGCTAGAGTGAACATCAAAGATGTTATTAGATCATGTGTCATGGTAAAAAGGGCAAGATAAGCGGCAACAACAAATAGTAAAGGCATTTCTTTTAATATTTTAAAAAATTTTCCTCTAATGGTCTTGCATTATCTTGAAATTTTCCTCTAATAGTCTTTCAATATCTTGAAAAACATTATGATATACATATATATATTCTTTGAAATTAATATCACTAATTTCTATCATAAAATATAAAATTTTCCTCTAGTAGTCTTTCACTAATTTCACACTTTTCAGATGCTTTTAATATGAGATATGTTGAATTCTACCTAATTCTAACATTAGTTTTCAATTTTTTTTTCATCTTAACCCAATTTGTTTACACATTTCACGACATGTTTGCATGCTTGTTGAGATACGGTATATTTGTACCAACCCACTAGCACACTCCGATGTGATAAGCATGTTTGTCTATTTGCAATTACAATTTTGTTTTTTCGCTTGTGTTGAGATATAAATATAGAATGATTCCTTATATTAGGTTAAGCAAATTGTGCCCCAAAAGGTTGTACAAACAAGTTTATTGGCATAGTCCTTGCTTCATAAGTAATGTTATTCATAGCATTGGCGCTTGTATTGTATGTTAAATGTAGGGAAATTGGTAAGCATGTTTGTGTCTTTGCAATAGCAATTTTGTTCTATATGGAGTGGTTCGTTATTATATACTCTATATATGCTTTTTATGTTTAGGCCCAAGGACTATTTCTATTAGAGGTAGGATAAATTGTCATTTTACCATTAAATCCTAAAAATTTATATCATTTTCTTTCTTAGTTTAGAAAACTAACAATTTATCCTATGATTAAACTTTGAAATCTACCCCCCCCCCCTCGGGATTTCAACTTTTCGAGCTAACCTCTCCCTCTTCAACAACTAACACCCTCTAGCCACCTATCTCTTCTTCTAAGCTCATCCTTGTCAAAGAAGAGAAATTGTGTTCATCGAGAAATAGTGATGGTCTTCGTATCGAATAGACATCCAAGATGACAGTGTTTGTCGAGGATGTGAAATAGTGATGGTTTCGATGGTCTTTGTTTGGAATCAACGATTTTCAGCGATCTTTATCTGGAATCGATGGTCTTCATCAATTGATCTAGACGAGGACGATTCGTCTTCATCCAGACAAATACTCGTCTTCTCTGATAAGGACAAGACCAAAAGAGGGGAGAGAGACAGTTGTCGGAGAGGGAAAGGTTTGCCTAAAAAATTGAAACCTTAGGGGGAAAATACAACTTTTCATAGTTTAGTTATAGAGAAAAAATATTAGTTTTCTAAACTAAAGAGAAAAATAATATAATTTTTTAGAGTTTTAGGGATTAGTGGTAAAATAATAATTTTATTTTTACCTCTAACAAAAGTACACCTATGAGTAGATATTTGGGTTTTTGAAATATTGTAGGTGTATTTTTGAGAATTAGTTGAAACTTTGGTGGGAAATAGTCCTTTTGTCCTTATGTTTATATCACAAAGGTATTTATGATTTATGTCTGTTAATATAATTATAAAACTCACTATGTTTTGAACTTTAACTTATATGTTGCTTACCTTTGCACAAGATAAACTATAAAGGTTATATTCATTTGGATGAACCACCTAAACTTATCTTTGGTTTAGGAGTTTGTGATATCCTTTCATATTAATTTTCATAAATACTATACCTTTTAAGTAAACAATTTTTGAATATCTTCTATTCAATATGATAAATGTTTTAACAAATTTTCATAGTTTCTAACAAAATTTGTACTTATGATAGTTTTTTCTAGGCTCTAGAACAGTGGCAATAGTAAATAGTAAAGGCGTTTCTTCTCAATGTTTAAAAAAAAAATTCTTCTAATATTCTTGTAATATCTTGAAAAACATTATGATACCTATACCATAAAATATAAAATTAAACAGGTGGTGGGCTAATACACAATTGAGCATTAATCAATGGTCATTTTTTCATTCAAGCATTGACCAAGTCCTAGTCAAACTCACTTAAAAAATTGGGTTCTCATAATCTTTTGATCGTGAATTGAAAAATTATGCTATAATTATTTTATACTTTTCACATACTTTTAATAGAAGATATATTGAATTCTACCTAAGTTAACTAGCACACTCCGATGTGATAAGCATGTTTGTATATTTTCAATTACAATGTTGTCTTTTTACTTGTGTTGAGCTATAAAAATAGAATGAATACTTATATTAAGTAAAACAAATTGTGCTCCCAAAGCCGTACCAACAATTTTACTAGCACAGTAGTTCCTTCATAAGTAGTGTTTTTTACAGCATTTGCGCTTGCATTGTGTATAAAATGTTGGGAAATTGTTAAGCATGTTTGTGTCTTCGTTCAATTTTGTTCAATGTTTGTGTTGAGGTACATTTATGGAGCGGTACGCTTTGAATAGTATTATATGCATAAATAATATACATAATTTTATATATAAATAATAATATATCATTATATAATTAAATAATTTTAAATTAAAGATAAAATATTATCTAATTATATAAGGATATATTATTATTTGTATATAAAATTTTATATATTATTTATATATATAGTTTGATTCATATAGTTTTTATGTTTATAATTTGTCAATTTATTTCGGAGAGCCATGGAGACTAAAAGAAAGATTCCATGTGTCCCAAAGACTAAAAGCGGACGTATGAGCATGAACTGATTATTTATTTATTTTATTTAATTTTTGCATCATATTTTTTAATTGAATAAAAAATTAAAATTTTATTGTAAATGAAAAGCGTTATGATTTTTAAACTATTTTTTATTTGCAATCATTTTAAAAGTAAAATTTATTAGTAATTTGATTGATAACTTAATTTTGGAATTTAACTTCAGCATAAAAAATTGTATGAAATCAATTCCAACTTCACCAACGAACTATCTTTTTTGTTTATAAACTGTTTTACATTAAAATTTATTTTGAATATAAAGATTTGATATTAATAAATATTATTCAAATTTTAATAATTTATTTTGTTTGGTTTTAAATTTTAACTATAAATATAACTTGAGTTTAGAGTTTTATTTTATTTACTGTTTTTTAATTACTAGTATTAAAATTCTATTTATAAAATTAACATAATCTTAAATTTAGTAAATTATTTACTTGTTAAAAAATTACTACAGTAGTTTTTTTTTTGCAAAATAATAAAATGATTTCCTAACTCATATTTTGAATAATCTTTTTTCAAATTTTCATCTTCTTCATACTTTTCCACTCTCCATTGACCTAGTGACAAAGAGATTTAAAACTCCAAACAAATAAATGTCTTTTTAATTTCTCTTCTCTTTCCTATAAAAAGGATTTTTATTTCATTTATGGTATTTAACAATGTCTCAATAAAATTTTTATTTATTTTTATTTTTTCCTTTTTTTATATTTCAGTTTGCAGTCTTTCATTTTTTGCCTCAAATTTTCTATGGTAAGAAATTTTTATTTCATTTTAGTTGTTTAATAATGACAAGATAATAGTTTATTTTCTTCTAATTTTTATATATTTTTTCTCTTCTTGACTAGTTTTCCTTTCTTTTGACAGCTCTATGAATTTTATTATTCACTTGGATTTGGGAAGACAGTCACACAATATTGTAGTGTTTTTGCTATAGTTATTATTATTCAGTTTTTACTATACCAGTATTTAGAGAGTTTTAATAACTAGGTTTAAATGGAGTTTTTTTTAGAATGCAATTTTTTTTAGATTTTTAGATTTATTTAATTCAGTCTATTTATTCTAATTATCACCTGAATATGTTACAAAAAAAATTTCTTTAAACCCCTTGACATAAAATTCTTACATCTATCCCCTAGATACACTATGGGACTTTGGGAGTGGATCCTCTATCAACGAGCACCTTTTATTAGAACTCATATTAGCTTGTCCCAGAGGCCCAATCCAGACCTAACTGCATAAGACAATATGAACCTAAGCAAGCAGGTTCATAGGCTAATCGACCTGTTTTTAAAGCTTTATAAAGCTTACAATATGAAGTTAAGACTGCTTGGAAACTAGTGAAATGAAATATTTAAATACAGTGAATCACCGTTTCCTACACAAGTTTTGGTCGAAAGACATTTTTCCACCTTGATGTCATAAAATCGTACTTTTCATCCAAATTATAATGCCATTAATACAGCAAAAATGCTATGCGTACCCAGACTGGTACCCACTAATGTAGCATCTGATGTGGTAGATGTCACCTCTGCCACATCAGACATGCAATTTATTATTATTATTATTATTATTATTATTATTTTTACATTTTACACCCAAATGAATATTCACTCAAAAGCTAATTACAAAATGTAAAACTTGTGCTATAATTAATACTAAGCCCTCTTTCTAATTCACAAATAGCAAAATTTCTGTGACTATATGTACCCAGATGGATTAGTCTTTTGTTGATTATTTTTTATCTTCAATGATTCTTTTGTGAGTTAATTTTTTTGAGCACTAAAACAAATATGTTTTATCGAAGGACTTGTGAGTTTGATTTCACCTAAGTCAATTATTCTGAATTTGATTGCTTTGTCATTTGATCCTGTCCAAAAATAATTGAAATTTTGAATAATCCTATTTGTTAACTGGAATTTTGAGTTTGATGTTTACCTTGCGGGAACATCTTTTCTGCAAGTGTGCTGGGTGGCTTTTTGTTGGCTACTGCTGCCCTGCCTTGGGCGTTATTTTTTCTACAGATGTGCTATGATGGTTTTTGGTTGGCTACTATTGTTGAGTCTGGGTGTTGTGTCCTCCTTTGTTTTTTATTTTTTTCAACTCAGTAACTTGCTGTTTACCGGGTAGGAATTAGTGGGCTTTGTGTTCTACTGTATGCATCTCCTTGGGCCTCAGTAATTTTGGCTATCCTCTAAGGGAAATAATTGAAATTTTGAGTAATCCTGTTTGTTAGGTTGAATTTTATTTGTTGATAAATCAGTAATTTTTGAGTTAATGTCATAATTTATTGTACTTTGACATCTTATTGACATATTATGATAATTTAGGTATTTTAGTATAGAATTTATTGCTAATAAAGAGAGAATAACTAGTTAAGATATGAGAGTTTTATAAATGGTTAAGTAGACCCTTATCAATTAGTTTCAAAACCAATTATAATACAGACACAATAAGACATTGTCTTCAATGTCATTGTGTCTTCAATATGTCTAATTATATAAAAACTTTATGCAGAAAATTATAATTTCAGTATGTAATTGTGTACGTATAAATTAACTCACATGATCTATAATTGGTTTGATGTGCCAAAACTTGAATGTAATTGTGTCTTCAATGTGTTCTCTTATAATTGGTTCAATGTGCTCAATCATCAATTGGTTTTTCAGCATTTTGAAATTATAATTAGATTACACTTTTCAATTGATTTGTTTGAACAATATCTATCATTACTTTAAGACTTGTTATTAGTATTTTGTTTGGTTAAAATATTTTAATGACATATATGATTGTTTATGTTTCAATTTTGATGTAAAATAACATTTATGTGTGGTTCAAGATTGGTGAGTATTTAATAATGTGATTTTTTTTAAGCACTCTGTAGATCTTGCAAAATTGTAATCATTTTAATAAAAAAACCAAGTCCGAGTCTAGTTTAGAATTCAAGCGTGTTATTCGAGTGTGTTATGGTATGTTATTCGAGTTGAGATTAATAACAGGATGTCGTTAAATTGATGTCAAAATCGTATGTTAATCTTTTAAATCTAGATTCTTGTACATAATGCAAGTGGACATTTTGTCTTTAATAAAAAAATTAGTTTTCAACATTTGTACAAGTTTGTATATTCGTTTGCACTTGTATTTAAATAATAAAAGTTTAGATTTATTTATCATCAATATATAAATTTTGCATTGATTGAATGATTATGCAATATGTTATGTTATGAGAAGAAAATCAAACAATTGTTAGATTTAGTTACTCTTCATTAACTAACTTTAAACTTGGTGTTGGTGTTGCATTAGAGTTTTAAAGATGGAAAAGTACATTCAATCACAATCTGAGAATGTTTGTTCTCATTTAAATGTTGTAGAGGTATTTTTATTTTTTTATAATTATATTTTTATTTATCAATATGAACATAATTTTTTTCAAATATTGTTTCAATATTTTTCATAGTATTATTTTATTCTAATTTTAACTAGTTTAATATCAATGAACTAGGTTAATCATTTTGAAACAATAGACAATACAAAAAGTTTAGAAGAGGAATTGGAGCCTAAGCCAGGAATGGTTTTTGATACATTAGATAATCTTGTCTAAGACTATAAAAAGTATGGGAATAAGAAGGATTTTAAAGCTATTATACCATCTACAACAAAAAGAGATGATGGAGATATGAAATAGTGGCGTTGGCTTGTTCTTGTCATGAAAAGTTTAGAAGTAACTACAAGAATGCTTTTAAAATGCATCCAGTGACAAAAACTGGTTGTAAAGCTTGAATTCGTGCAAGTATACATTTCAATAGTAAAGGGACAAGATGTTCAGTTGTATTGGATCATAACCATGAACTTAATACTCCTACCAAGAGTAGATACTTTAAGAGCCATTGAATAATACATTCGTTTGTAAAAAGGAAGTTTGAAGTGAATGACAAGGCTGAGATTAGACCGAATAAAAATTTCGATGCCTTATTAGTTGAAATAGGTGGTGCTGAGAATTTCTTGTTCCTACAAAAAGATTGTAGGAACTACATTGAAAAAGTGAAGATACCACAACTTGGTATTGGAGATGTTTCAGCAATTCAAAAATATTTAAAGGCTTGATATATAGAATTTAAAGGCTTTCTTTTATGGATTATGTTGCAAAAATATATACATATATAGAATTTAAAAGCTTTTTTGTATATTTTGATTCATTTAACATTATCAGTGGAAGCATGTTAATTTTCAAGGTGATGATGTGATGAATTTAACATATGATAAAATATTTGGAGTCATATTGTATGCTTTGATTTGTAAATTTATTAGCAGTTTTTGTGAGTTTTTAGCTTAGTTTCGTTAATCTTACAGCCAATTCTTCTACGCTGCCAACTATGTAAAACATATGAAAATACTCTCCATGGTTGTCACATAAAAGAAGATTTAAATTCAATTGCATAAGTTATTATACAAGATATAACAATAATTTCAACATTTGAAGTTCAAAGATTTGTATTTAAGTATATCAGGTTTGCATAATCAAACCCATTTATTATTCTCTATGTAGGCATTGTTGTTGAAACTCTTACAGAAGACACGAAATTGACATAACAAATTCGGTTGCATATGCAGCCATTTAAAATAACAATGTCAAAAGCAACAAAGTAGCTCCATCAAAACTGATTCCCTAAATACTATTGCATTTCACATTACAAATATAAATAAACATCATTCTACATTTTGTGATAAACAAAAGCATTCCACTTTGCAGATTTATAACATTTTCATCTACTCCCAATTTGATGGTCTCCTTGCTTGTTCTTATAAGTCACAAAATAACTTCTTTAACATATTCATGAGCTTTATTTATTGTCTCTTTTTACCCATCTCATTCAAGAATCTGTTTAAAGAGTGATCCCCATTGAAAACAACTACTAATTAAATTGTTTCACCCTTAAAATCGGATAGCCCTCCATTTTTCCTTTGCTTCATTAACCCTAATGGCGTAACATTAGACAAATTCTCTACAATGATATCCTACGGAAAAACATTGAATTTTCTGCATAAAGTTTTTATCAAGTTAAAAAACTTGAAAAACAAATTATGAATAAGAGCCCTAAACTGAATATTTCTATAAATTCTTGTGTGCCCAACTAATAATTAAATTCTTTTTCCCCATTCTAAGTTTGCTAGATCATGGGGTATAATTTTTGTTAAAGAATTTGGTGACACAGCGTTTAAGAAATTTAGCAAGGAATTGCTGTCACTAGCCTCACACTGAAGGACACATATAACAAGTCAAGATTTCCACAAGAGACGAAAGAACACCATAAAATATAGAAAGAAAAATTAACATATGTTACCTCCACCTCTTGTTTACACGCATTTCTTCCTTTCTTGCCTCTGATCTAGAATTTCTTTGCACCTCAAAGATCACAACAGCGCCTGCAACCTACGTTCACAAAAAAGGGGTGTCTCATGATTCACATACACACAACTCAAGTCCACAAACAATCACAAAAAAATAACATATATAGACATCAAGCAAGTGGTGTACACGCCTTCTAGCCATGAACTAAATACTAAATACAAAAAATGAACACCAAGCGGTAATAATTTATGCAGTTTCCTATATGTTTGACTTGGATAAATACACATTATTTTTGACAAGCAGTAAGCGAGCTATAAATTTGAAATATATATATATTTTGTACACAGAAATGAAACATCCTAAACTCATCTTGTTAACTATCTACACAAAGCAAGAAAGGGAACAAGATAACAAACTGTATCAAAGAAATACACATCATTTTACCAGAACCCAAAAGTACTCCATACAACAAGACTCTTGAAACCAACTCAAACAAACCCCTCAGAGGCAACCAATTATGTACCAAAATACCTAAATTATCAGAATATATCAATATGATATCAAAGTGCAATAAATTATGACATTAACTCAAGAAATAATGAAATGTCAGCAAACAAATTACTCAAAATTTCAATTATTCCCCCCAGAAGGCAGCCAAAACTGCCAAGACCCAAGGAGATGCATACAATAGAACACAAAGCCCACCATTTCCGACCTAGTAAGCAACAAGTTACTGAGTTGAAACAAAAATAAAAAACAGAGAAGGACACAACACCAAGACTCAACAACAGTAGCAAAAAAAGACCATCACAGCAGCCAACCAAAAACGATACAACACATGTAGAAAAAATAATGCCCTAGGCAAGGCAACAGCAACCAACAAAACCACTAAGTGCACTTGTAGAAAAGACGTCACTGCAAGGCAAACAACTAACTCAAAATTGAAGTTAACAAACAGGATTATTCAAAATTTCAATTATTTTTGGAAAGGATCAAATGACAATGCAATCAAACTCAGAATAGTTGACTTAGGTGAAATCAAACTCACAAGCCATTCAATAAAATATATTTGTTTTAGTGCGCAAAAAAATTATCTCACAAAAGAATCATTGAAGATTAAAAATAATCAACAAAAGACTAATCAGTTTGGGCATATATAATCACAGATTAATTGCTATTTGTGAATCAGAAAGAGGGTTTACTATTAATTACAACAAAAGTTTTCCCCTTTGAAACCATTGGAACTAGAGCGTTTGTGGTTTTAGAAAGCGACGACTGACAGTGGTTTCAGAAAGCGATGGTTGACGGTGGTGAAGGTAGCATGGGGATAGACGAAGGGGCGTGTTGATTTGTCTTATTTGAATTTTAGATTTTGTAATTAGGTTTTGTGTGAATATTCATTTGGGTGTAAAATGTTAAAAAAAAAATTGTATGTCTAATGTGGCAATATGCTGACATGGTAGAGGATATTAGAGGTAAGCCAGACATCCGCAAACCTAAAACATCAAACTGAAGCTAGTATCCCTACTAGGGATGGCAACAGGGAAGGGCAGGGATGGGGATTAGGGGATCTCAATCCCCATCCCCGTCCCTGTAGGGGATTTCAATCTCCGTCCTCATTATGGAGATGAAAATGATTTCTCGTTCTCTCTCCGCTAAAAAAAATGTTCTCCTCATCCCCTTTTCATCCCTGCGAGAAAAAATCCCCTTCTACCTGTAAAAAAAATTTATTTTTTATCTTATAAATACAATATAAATATATTAAATTAAATTAAAATTAACTCATTATTTTAAATATCACAAATATAATATATTAACTATTTTAATATATACAACAAAAATTTAAATAAATTTGAAAAACATAAATAATTTAAAACTATAAAAAATGTATTAGTATTTTAAATAAATATATTAATATAAAGGGATGGGGATGGGGATGGGGATGGGGATGGGGGTGGGGAGGGGAAGGGGAGGGGCAGGGCGGGGAGAGGAGGGGACACATGTATCCCCATCGTTGACCCATCCTCGATTGCGGAGATTTTTCATCCCCATCCCTGTCCCTTTCTCCATTTCTATCGAAAAATCTCCTCTTTGTTAGGGTTAGAGAGGGTCAAAATCTCTAAAATCGGACTCAAATTGTCATCCCTAATCCCTACAACAACCACACCATCTTCAGTTCAAGTTGCCTTGACCATTCCATATCGGATAATGCATTGCTTGAAAAGTGTTTTGCACTACAAAGTATAATTATATTTTTTAAATGAGAGATAACCTTTTGTGTGTCTATATATATATATATACATATATATCTCAAAATGTTATTAGTTTTGCTATAATCCTACCATTTTCTATTAAATAAATTTGTTTTATTTGTGATGTTTTTTCAAATTTACAAAATTATATACCATTTTTGAATATTTAGCATTTTTATATTTATTTAACCCAGTATATTTATTCTAACTATCACCTTAATATGTTACAAAAAAGCTTTCATTAAACCCCTAAACATAAAATATTACACCTATCCCCCAAATGCACTATGGGCCCTTGAAAGTGGACCCTCTATCTACGAGCACCTATTGTCAGAACTCATATCGGCTTGTCCCTAAGGCCTAATCCGAGCCAAACCGCCTAGGACAATACGAACCTAAGCTAGCAGGATCGTAGGCTAATGGATCTGTTTTGCAAGCTTTACGAAGCTTGTTATATGAAGTTAAGATTGCTTGGAAACTAGTGAAATGAAACAGTTAAATAGAGCGAATTACATGTTCTTATGCGAGCTTTGATTCAACAACATTTTCCTATGCATATTTTTTTTAAGACAAGGAATTTCATTTGAATGAATTACATTTCTAGATTTAGTGGTGATTGATAGTATAATTATTAAATTAAATAAATTAAAAATATAATTTTAATATATTATTAAAAAAATTTAAACTCATATTTTTTTTTATGTATTGAGTTTTTTCTTTTATTACTTAAATTACTTTTCAGAGGTGTTTTTATTTTTTCACTTTTGATACATAATATCACACTTTTCATTTAAATTATAACGTCGTTAATGAAAATTTATAGTAAAAGGTCAAAATAGTCATTTTCATATCCACCTAAGAAGTAAGATTTCACTACCATTACTACCATCATCACTAATTTATATATAAATAAAACTATGAATACAAATAAATTATACAAATTTTTTTATAAAATGAGGTAACAATTTGTGATTAAGTGGTATAATTACTTATTTTTTCTTTTACTTTAAAATTTTTCAACTAAATGCTACTACATCAGGTTATATGAATAATTTTTTATAGTTTATTTGTATGCATAGTATTACTCATTACAAATTCAATTGTAGTTAAAAGATGGGAGAAGATGGAAAAAATAAAAGAGGAAGAAAATAAGAAAGAACGTGGAACAAAAGAGAAGGAGCATTGTCACAGCTAGGGTTGATTCGAATCGAGTCTATTCGAGTTTGAGCTCGAACTCAATTCAAATAAATCTGAAACGAGTCAGTCTTATACGAGCTCGAGCTATTCACCAAATTTTTTAATTAAAAATTTTGATACAAAACAACATCATTTTGATTAATATATATTAAAACGACGTCGTTTTAATAACGAAAAGTGAATTAAGCCAAATTTGAACTAAGTTCGAGCTTAACTTTTATGAGTTCAAATATATGTAAACTGAGTCCAACCCTAGTCACAGCAGTCCACAAGGAGGAATTCGCTGTGGAAGGCAAGAGAAGATGGAAGAAATAGAGGAAGAAGATAAGAAAAAGAGTATGAATAAATAGAAGAAAAGATAAGATAAGAAAATTTTCTATCTCTAACATCATGTCAAAATTTTTTTCCTTGATAAAATTTGATTTCAAGTGGGAAATTATTACAATAAAACTGTGTATATTATTTTTAATATATAAATATATACACACATAAATATATTATAATATGATTAGAGAATTTTTAAATTAATGATAAAGTAACTCTCAATCATATAATGATATATTTATATACGTATATATTTATATATAAAAATATATACATATAATATTACTTAAATTATTATTTGCGTGAAAAAATGTAATTTAATCTTTTAACTAATTAGAGCAAATAATATGCCTGCAACATCAATTTGTCACATTAATATTAGTTTTTAAAGAATAGTTTGCATAATTAATTTATAAATGGACAAATTAATTATACAAACTATCAGAGTTTTTTTTTTTTTTCAATTCAGATTCTAGGAAAGGATTAAGATTGGAAAAGCTTTTGTGAATTTGTCAAATATTCTTTTAAAGGGGATATGATTTGGCGTAATTTTAATTATTTCAGTTATCTATTATTATATTATTATTTTGTTTATTAAATAATAAAATTTTTTGACAATTTTCTATTATCATAATGAAGTGATAGGCAATATAAAAAATAATTTGATTATTATCTCTATTTTTTATATTAAAAAGTTTTCTTATAATTTTATCTTTGCTAAAATTTTAGAATAAAAATATTTTCATTTTTAATTAAATTAAAGGTAACATAGTTAATATTTAAAATACATAAATAAATATGTATGTATGTATGCATATTTATAATAAGAAAACATTTTGAAAAAAATAATTTAATTAATTAATTTTAAATTTTTTTAACATAAACAAAATTCTAATATATTATTAACATAAGGAATATTTTATAAAATATATAAAATAATCAAATATAATATTTATTTATACTTGATGATTTTTTAACAGTGTTTAAATAAAATAATATCTTAATATTTTTTATGCCTAACAAGTTTCAACAAATCACAATAATTATTGTATATTATATATGTTAATTTTAATAATTTATACACAGTAGCCTCTCAAGTAATTCATTTTTTTGATAATTTTATATTTTTTATGATAAAATATTATCTGAATTAAACACTCTTTTTGTCATTTTATCTAACATGATTGGCCTGTTCTCATTGAAATTTTATTAATTTATAAATTTGTATATCTATCTTGGGTTAAATTCACATGGTTACATGCATACAACGTTGTAGAACATACCGAGTGAAGAACATGAGATGATTAAACTCCAACCCAGACTACCTTACTTTTTCCGATTATCATCTCCAAAGCTCAAAGACTACATAGACATTAATAATTAAATGTCATTCTCTTTTATATATTATATTGTTTTATGATCTAATTAAGTCCATCCGACTTTGGATACTCCATTGACCGAATTATAAGTTGGACCAAATGCACTTGCTTATTGACCCAATTACACCAGACAACAAATTAAATTATTCTACTTTGTAATAAATAAAAAATATAATTATTTTAGGTAATAGATTGATCAGTTAGTCTGGCTATGTAGCATAAATAAATAAACACACACACACACACACACGTAGGCCAAAGAACTATTTCCCATCTAAAGTATCCTCTTATCTCAGTTATCATCATTTAACTTTAAAAATCTTATTTATCCACTCATGGAGGGTTAAAATTAACAGAACTCTAACCTCGTAAAATTTTATTTCTTTTTCCCCTCCTAACCCTAAAAACTAATCATTTTCCTCCTAAACCAAGTTTTAAAAAATAATATTTCCCCCCTTAAGGTTTAGTTTTCAAACTCTGACACCATTGTCAGTTGTCTTTCTGCCCTAAAGTTTTATCTCCCTTCAACGATCTTTCTCCTCTCAACTGAATACCTGATTAACGTCAAATGAAATCGAGGATATGAAAAGCTTCATCAAGAAGACGAAACTCTTCATCTTCCTAGACGAAGATGAAGATCTCGTCTTTGTTTAGGAAAATGATCATCTTCCCAAAAGAAGTTGTGTGAGAAGACGATAGTCTTTTCAAACAAAGATGAGATCTTGTCTTCGTCTTCGTCTTTCTAGATTATATCTTCATCGGTTGACATTTTGAAAGAGGGGAGAGAGACCGTTGGAGTATAGTGATGCATCAGAGACTCTTCATCATCGACTATGGTGTCTAATTTGGCAACAAAGATTAAAAACTAAACCCTAAAGGGGGAAATATCATTTTTTAAAATTTAGTTTATAAGACAAACTTTTAGTTTTTAGGATTTTGGAAGGGAAAAGAAAATTAAATTTTAATTTGTTTTTAATATTATAAAAAAAAAACAATTATGCTTTTAAAACTAATAGATTTAACCCCTCATAGGTAGGTATTTAAGACTTTTATAATTAAGAGATGAAACCTTGAGAAAATAGGATACTTTAGGTGGAAAAAGTCCTTTGGCCATATATATATATATCAATGTTTCAGGAGAAAAAAATTGTACACTAATTATATAGGTATAATACGACGAATAATGAAAAATGTGTTTATAAAAAAAGCTCCTTAAATTTATATACGAAAAAAGTATAGAACATCTATATCTAAGTTTAATATGACATATTATTAATAATACATTTATAAAAATACGACAATATTATTATAATTTTAGTACTTTTCACGAATCTCCTATTGAAAATCAATATAACAATTTCAATGTAAAAGATTTAAGTAACTATTAGACTTAATATAATATAATACATAATTAAAATTTTTTGTACAATAAGTAATGTACTAGTTAGTTGGAAAAAGTAAACAAATTAATCAATTTAGATTTCAGATTCAGACAGAGCGAATCTTTGTACAAGCCATAGGAGAGAAAAATGCAAAATTAGGGTTGGGAATTTAAAAAAAAAACATTATTGAGTTTTTTTGAATGGTAGTGGCATTTTTGTAAATAATTAAAAATCATAAGGATAATTTCGTACTTTAAGTTTAACTAAAAATTCAAAAAATATAGTAAACATAAAATATGATGTATAATTCGTGTTTAATATAGGAAGGACATAAAATACATGTTTAATATGTTTTGAGTTTAAAAATTCTTTTGAACGTGTTTAATATGCAAATAATACAGAAACGTAAATAATACACATATTTACTAATTTGAAGCAGAATAATAGTACCTCTTGTTAAAAAAAATATAATATATAATTTGATTCTTGTATATTAATCAGTTATAATCCATTTACTTCATTTTTATCAGATTATAATTCTTTTTTACACTATATTATAATAGTATAAATAGTACAACTTCGGTCGATTTGTCTCCTTAGCATCGTTTGAGCTTCTATCATCGTCATCCCAACATCTCTCGTAGTCATTTGACATCCTCCCGTCATCATTGTTGTTGAATCGAGTATTGTGGTTGAGATCAACAAATCGTGCAATGTTCCTCGAGTGTCATCTGAATGTGATAAATGGGCAGCCATTTGAGCGTCAAACGAAAGATGAGTGGTTGTCCTTCCTTCTTCTTCGGTCATCGATAAAAGATAAGTGAGGAAAGCAGACTCTGATAGCTAAAGAAGAAACCTTAAAAATTTCAAATCCTAAAGAGAAAATAGTAATTTTTTAAAGTTGATATACGAGGCAAAAACAATTTTTAAAATTTAAAGAGAGAGAATGAGATAAAATTATATATTTTTTAATAATATTATTAAAATAATACTTTTATTGTTAACAAAAATTAATTTATAAATAAATATTTAAGTTTTTTATTCATTATAAATATATTTTTGAATTTTGATTAAAATTTAAGCTCTTTTAATTTGGTTGCCTGTGGAACAGTAATAAACGTGTGGACTATAACGCGCTAATTGTGGAAAAGTACCACAATACTGACAACTTGTGGAAAGGTGCCAAACGTGTGGACCCATGACGCGTCAACTGTGGAAGCGTGGAAAAGTAACACAAACGCGTTAATTTTAAAGTTTTATTTCAATTTTAATTTAGTTGTTAGTGGGACAAAAGCAAAATAATAATACAGAATAAAGCAAGGCTGACGCCAATAAAGCCACACCTTAACACTTCCAAAAATGATGTGGCTAAAATGAAAATTTTACGCTCTTTCAAGTAGGGTTGGTTTCCTTCGTAGGTACTCTAAACTTTAATTTGAGGTTGATCAAATATTAAATTTGCTTTTATAAATAAAATAAATTTAAATTTATCAAGATTTGAATAAAAGATTAAATTTATATTCATAAATAAAATAAATTTAAATTAATCTAAGTATTTAAATTTAAATTGATTAAGATAGACTCAAAATTAAACTTAAATTGAATTAACCGATTCAATTTGATCAAAAGATTAGAGTAGAACTTTTGCACTTCAGGGCTTGCACTATCCCATACTGGCAGACCCTATTGTAAGAAAAGGAATTTTTTAAAAAAATTTTTGTAATTGGTGGAAGTTAAACCCGATACTCTGCAAATACACATGATCATACATTTTGATTAAATACAATTTGGATTTTATATTTAAATATTAAATTTAAATATAAGATCTAAAAAATATCTCTGGCAGCCCAATTTATCTCTATGGCAATTCTTATTTTGTTTACAATTCAAACCAAACCTTCTTCAATACTCTAGAACCATGGACGTGTCATGCTGACGTTAAATATTCCAGGCATAGATGTAAGCAAAAATGGTTTGTAATTTATTAAAAACTTTAGTCAATTACTCTACTTTTTCATATAAATTTAAGTATTAATTTAATTTTAATTTGCTTGTCGGTGGAAAGAAAATTTGTAGTACAAAATCCAACCACCACCACTCCTTTTGACTTGTTGGCAGCCAGTCACTGATTCTAATTTCTCAATATACACGCAAGGGCAGCTCTCGGTTTTTCACTGATTCATATCGAAATAAGGGAAATTAAAATAAATACCCTCTTTATCAGGGTAACAAAAGATTTACCCTAAATTTTGGGGTTAAAGAAAAATACCCTTAAATTAAAGTGTTTAAACGAAAATATCTCAAATATCTCCTTAAATATCAAAACTACCTTTTTAATTTAAATTGCTATTTTATTTAAGGATAATAAACAAATTTACCCCTAACGTTGGGTTTTAACAAAAATACCCTTAATCTAAAGTACTTAAACAAAAATGCTCCAAAATAATACCAAAACTACATTTCCTCTATTTCTATATAAACCACATATTTTCTTTCATTTTTAACATATCTGAGAGAGATTTTTGAAGAGAGAAAATAAGTTCGTGTTCAAGATTTTAGACGTGAAGAGAAAAGTTTGTCATTGCGAGGTATTTATCCCCGTCATTACTTCAATCGTTATTATTTTATTAATAATACAATTATATGTGATATTTTATATAATAAATTATAGTTGTGTGTAATATGTAAAATAATAAAAATTAGATAGGTTATGTTTTAAATATTATAGTAGTATAAGATAACATGATATTACTTTAATCATTATTATTTTATTAATAATGTAATTATATGTGATATTTTATATAATAAATTATAGTTGTGTGTAATAAGTAAAATAATAAAAATTAGTAGGTTATATTTAATAATATTATTCTGTCAAATTAAATTATGGAATATGTATAATTGTGTAATAGACATCTATAAATAGTACTTTCAGTCGTATTATTTATGTTGATTATATATTTTATTTGGGCAATATACAAATTTACCCCTAAATTTTGGGATTTAAGCAAAAATATCCTTATATTAAAGTATTTAAACGAAAATGCCTCAAATATCCCCTTAAATATCAAAACTACCCTTTTAAATTAAATTATTATTTTTTAAAGGGTAATACCAAAACATGATATATTTAAGTAGTCACAATATATAATTGAATTATGGAATATATATAGTTATGCAATAGACATCTGTAAATAGTATTTTTAGTCGTATTATTTATGTTAATTATATATTTTATTGTAGGATTAATCTAAATGGTTGAATATGCTTTAATTAGATATAGGGGAAATTGGATAGAAAATAGTGACAATGTTATAAAATATGTTGGAGGTAATAGGAAATTGATTAAAATTCTAGAACACACATCATTCGAAGAATTAATCGAAATAGTGAGCGACAAGTGTAATATAGATCGATGGATATTTAACATTCAGTTAAACATGAAACCGAGGCATCTCGACGACGGTGTTCTGGTAGAAATTTTGAATGATGAAGATGTTGAGGTTCTTAATGGTCTATCTAACCTCTTCAAAGAATGTGTTCCAGTTTTTGTTATAACTACAGTTACTGATGATAGTTATGAGGATCAACAAGGAGATGAAGATTTTCAAGATAGTGAGCCAAACAGTTATCCAGAAAATCAAACTATTTGTGTAGAAGAGATTCAAAATATCTACATCAATCCCAAACAATAATTCTTAGTGGAAAATTTTGCATATATAAATTAAGTTAATGTTGATGCATTGTATCGCGCAGAAGAATTTCTTAATGGGGACGAAACAACTTTTCCAAAGTGAAGTGAATTTAATGGAAAGGTTGTACATGATATTCAGATTGAAGAACTAGAGGTTTAAGAGAAGACCTATGTTAATAACGATATTGGAGGTACAAGTTATTTTCCAGAAACAAATCTTGTCGGTGGGAATGTTTGTACTGATGTATTTCATTGGTTACCACATTTTCTTGATCAACCATCTACATCTAGAAACTCTAAAGCATCGACCGATACTAATTCTCCAAAAGTTGGTACATTATTTCCTAGTAAACAACATGTCATTGATGTGATACATCAAGACACACTTCGTAGGGGATATCAATTTTTTGTGGCCAAATCCGACGCGATTAGATGGGTGATTAAATGTTGCAATGAAGAATGTAAATGACGTGCACTGGCAATTAGGGTGGGACAAAGTGATAGCTTTGAATTACGTCGTATGGATAACTGTCACTCATGTTGCAGAGATAAGATATTATCTAATCATAAGCAAGCAGGTGCCCGAGCTTTGGGACAAATTTTGAGAACCAAATTCAGAACGTTGTAATCCGGGGACGGTGACACATACATTAACGGATGAGCACGATCGATTTAAATACTTTTGCATGATATTTGATTGTAGTATCCGTGTATTTCAACAACATATTCGACCGGTTATTTGTATTGATGCTGCTTTCTTAAAGGGTAGATATTTAGGTCAACTATTTATTGCTGTTGCATTGGATGAGAATAATAAGATATATCCAGTTGCTTTTGGGATTGGTCCCAAGGAAGATCATGACACATGGTGCTGGTTTTTAACAAAGTTGAGGGATTGTATTGATGAGGTACCTCATTTAGCCATCATTTCAGATCGACATGTCAGCATATTTTCTACAATGGCTGAAGTATTCCCTAGTGTGCACCACAGTTATTGTTGTCACCACCTCCATTGTAATATGCGGTCCAAGTACAAGAAGAATGCTAAAGTCGCATGGATGTATTAGAAAGCAGCTAAGGTATACATAGAGTTTGAATTCCAGCAAGTAATGAAGTCACTAACACGTATGAACCCTGAGGCAGCTGCATACCTGTGCGAGGTTGGTTTCGAGCGATGGGCACGAGTATATTTTCCAGGGCATAAGTACAATGTAATGACTACCAATATTGTTGAGTCGTTTAATGTTTTGGCAGACACGCTCGAGGTTTACCTATTACGATGTTGATCGAGTTTATCAAAGATACATTGCAGCGATGGTTTTATGAAAGAAGAAATCATGTCAGTAAGTTCATATTCAATATTATAATATGTTATAATTGCGTGTTACTAAACTTATATTTGATTACTAATCAAATGTGTTTATATTTATATGATTTACAGATGTTTGTACTAGCCTAGTCACACCTTGGGTTGAAGATAAGATCGCAAAATGTGTAAGAAAGTCTTCAAACTTGGAGGTGCGTCTGATAACATTTGATCGATACCAGGTCCTTGGTAGTGGCCAATATGATGCTCTGGTTGACCTGACAGAACGTACATGCACTTGTAAAAAATTTCAGTTATCATAGATTCCTTGCATACATGTTACTGTTGTAGTCAGATATATGAAGCTCACAACTATTGAACAAAAAAACAACAAAGTATTCATTATACAATATACCTACCTTTAATGTCAAAATAGACGTCACAATGGGATCCACAATCGGTGCAGCTGCAGAAACGTCAGGCCGCTGGCACAATATTGATAAAAACAAGTTTAGAGAAAATCATACTGTATATGTGTAAATGACATATAATATTGTATATCCATGTTATATTAATCAGAATAATCACAAAAGGTGTAGACGGAGAAGACCTCATGTGAAGTGATCTATCGTCGCCGATATCCTGTATCAGTATTAACAATTAATATTGATTAATCGAGGAGTTATAGTTAATGGGATAATTAGATGTAGAATCAAAGAATCCAAATATAACATTTATTTCAAAAGGACGTTACAATTACCTGAACCATCGTAGAAGGTGCCATCAAGAAGACCTCATGCGATGATATATCAAGAGTCAATATCTGATCTTCTCGGGATGGTCCCTCATCAAACAATTGACGCTGTAATAATTTTAACATATTAAAATTTATTTCAAAAGTAACATTCTTAAAACACTCGAAACAGTTAGCACTCATATCGATAACAGGTAGAGACAGGAATGTAAGAGCCCCTGTCGATAGTCTGTCACCATCATCCCGAAAAGACTATAATAGCATGTACAATTATTATAAGGTTACAAATGATTGCGTATATAAATAGATGAAATATCTTGTAAAGTATTAACTTTTTTACCTGTCCGACAGTATCTATATGGTGATGAGAGCGTTCGGCCTCCGTACGAGTCATCGTATCCACTATACGACTCAATCTATCCTCTATAAGGGTCATCCTACCCTCAATGCGACTAAACTTATCTTCCATCCTAGCCTCTAACCCAGTAAGTCAAGCTAAGATAAGATTTCCCCATCGAACCAATGCAACATCGAAGTGATGAATGGAGAAATCTGGTCCAATGACAAGAGAATCATCTGATATCTGCTCAGTGGTAGGGGGCATAGGCACGAGATCTGGTGATATGTGCTTGGTGGTAGGGGGCTTAGGCACGGGATTCGGTGATATGTGCTTGGTGGTAGGGGGCCTAGGCATGAGATTCGGTGATATAAGCTCCTCGATAGGGTCACTTATCGGGCACGTGAGAGGGGGCTGAACACGAGCATCAACAAGAGGAGGAGCAACGATCGGAGAACTAACGTCACGAGGACTCGATGGTGCATCTCCTAACGCCGAAAAAGATCGACTATCCGACCCTGTATATCAGACGATATCCTCATACCACTCCGTATCTCTCTCAATCGGAAATAAATCTAATGGAAAATTAACATCATCCTACAAAATATTTATTTTCAATATTCATTATTGTTATATCCAAAGTATATGTTAATGCTTAATAAATTAGTACTTACTGTATCTCCAGTGAAAATAACTGAGATAGAATCCCATCCTGGAATGTCCTTTGTGTGCCATCTCAACATCTGGGGGGCTCCTACAATCGGTGACATATCTACCCATCGAAATAACGAGTCCAGCGTCTCATAAATTCAAAACTACAATATCAATATAAATCGGTTATTGTATATATTTACAATCATATTAAACTAATTTTATTTTAGACACTAATTTTTTGTTTGAATTAATAAATACCATAATTACCAAAAACGCTAGTGAAAATTCCATGATGTCATACTGTTTAAGCTGGTTTTCATTTTTCTTTTTAGGGCCAGAATCCATAGAAATTCGGGAGATGTTATTGCATATAGAGCAATATGTCATCTGTCATACTCGTACTCCCCACGGGTATGCATTAAACCTATCAAGATGATCAACTAATTGTAATATCTTCTGGGGAATTGTTTTCCTCAAGTCACTCCCTAACAACCCCATGTGAAGATAAAACAATAGTGCTAACTTTACTGCATCAGTGTCATCCTCCCCCCACGGTCTCTGCTAGAAAACACGGCTCAGATCAGTATATGTAACTGATTTACACCCATGAAAATATGTCTGGAGGATCCGATCTGTGGCCTTTGATGGAATGTAGAGGTCGATATCTACCAGATGACTGAATCAAAAGCCTATCATAATAGCAAACTCATATGCACTGAATCTAACATCCACATCATTAACCTAAAACCATAACTCCTCTCCCGAGGTCACCTTATTTATTGCTTGAAGGATGAAGGAATGTATTAGAACCCCACTAAATCGACTATTCTTCAAGTCTAGGAAGTGTTCGAAACAAGTATGTTGAAACATTTATAATTGCCTCTCTGTTAATAATTTTTTCATCACGGCTCCCACATCTTTATATCCACGTGTAGTAACTTGAGCCTTGAAGTGTTTTTCGAGAGGAAATCGTAGTTCATCTCTACTTTCGTCCCTTTTTCTCTTTTGTACAACTCCCTATATGAAAATTAAATTACAATTATATTAAATTTATATAAATTTTAGGAAATCAATTATTCAATTCTATACATAGAGACTTTATTCGAAAAAACAGATATCAAATTCGAATTCTACACGTCAAAATACCTTAAGCTGGATAAATTTTAATTTGATCCCGTATGAAAAATATTAAAAAAGCCCTAAAATTTAATATAATTGATTTTATCCCCCTGATTCCAACCACGGGAAACGCATGCTGGATAACTATAAAAAACAACAATTTGCCCCAACCACGCGAATTCGCGCGTCAATCGCACGAATTCGGAGGGTTGACCATAATTATGCGAGTCCAGAAAGTTTTCCAATTTTGATTATGCCCCACCACACGATGAAAACGCACAGTTTCACCCCCAACCACACGATTACGTGTAGTCTATGAAGTTTGAAAAGTGCAAAAACAACCCCGTCTTCAATAATTCTCACCACACGAATTCGTGTGGTCACTTCGCCATTCGCGTGGTGACCGTCGAATTCGTGTGGCCACATTTCACCCTCCAAATTTCGTTTTTCAAACTCCATTTCAACAACAATCAAATCTATACCTAATATAACACAAAAGCCCTAAAAATATTCATCCAAATCACAAAGGAATCAAGCATTTTTGTCAATCATACCAAATCGGAACCCTAACGCTAAACTGGTTAATTTCACATCAAATCGCTCAAATCATCAACCAAAATGCATAAAGAGATGACAAGGGTTGTTTTACTAACCTTTTTGTCCATCTTTGTTGCCGGAAACGTCATAAAAATCACAAGAGAAAATCGACGTTGTCGAGTGCAGGAAACGCGAATTCGAAAATTCTGTTTTCGTGTGTTTGGCCGAATGCACGTGGTTAACGCCCATTTCCTCTCTAAGGGGCATTTTCGTCCCTTCCAAAATTTAGGGCATTTTTGTTTAACAGTGAAATCCAGGGGTAATTTCGTTTTAGTGCCTTGATTTTGGGGTAATTTAATTAATTTCCTCGAAATCAATTAGCATCATTTGTGAGGAAAGAAATGGACCCAATAGCAGCTGGATCTGATGCTTGTTTTAATTTTCAAGTACGTGTTTGTTAAATTTCTCATTCATACAAAATTATATCTCTCTGATGTGTGTGTAATTTATCATGTGCGTAGGTGGGCAAGATGAAAATCAGTGAGGGAATCAAGTGTTTGCAAAATTTAATTGCATGGTGCAAAAACAATTTGAGCCCTGAAAATGTTGGAATCCTTTGTGAAATCATGAGCTACCTTCAATCTCTTCAAGTACAAATTCAGGTAAAAATTCATTGTTGAGAATTAGAACTTTTTATCATCAAAAAAATGCTCTTGTTGTTTTGGTTTTCTATTTTATTTAATTATATATTCCAAGAGTAAGAGTAAATATTTAATTGAAATCATGTCAAATAAATTAACTATTTTTTTTTTGTTTTAGTTCTAGAAAATAATGAAGTGGTTAATTTACTTAATTATAAGGAATCATACTATGATGTTAATGCTTTCATTCCTGCTTTGTCCGATCTGAAGTGACATAGTTTCTTCCTTCTATTAAATATGTGAAGAAAATTGAATCTGCAACACATCAAGGAGGAGCAGCACTTGCATCTTTCATTGTCCATGGAACAGATCTACAACATGGGCAGGTTCTTCCTTAATGTTGTATTAGGAATAGTTTATATGATTTTATATTAACCTATGAGGAATAACACTTGCAATTTTTTCCTTTTTATTTAATTGAAAACGCACAGGTGATCGAATCTTTAGCACGGCAGGGAGACGCATTTGTATCTAATCCCCCGTCAATGAACATATAACCATTTCTCTCTCTCTCTCTCTCTTTTAATTATACAATAGTAATGTTTTAGTGAAATTGTTTTCATATAATTAATTATTATAATATTGCCTCAATTAAAGAAAAATAAATAATCAGTTATTTGCTAGTTGGGTTGTCACGTTAAATAGAAAAATAAATAATTTTTAGTCATTTGCATTCTATTATTTATTAGGTGAAAATTTGTTTGTATGTTAACAAGAAATCACTTAAATAAGAGAACAAAATACTAACTTTGAATCTACTCTAAATTAAGAGATTGATGTAATAACTAATAAAAAGCGAAAAACATGGTTCGATGTTTAGAATCGCTTTGCAAGGTATGAAAACAAAGATAAGAAGATAAATACAAAGTGTCAATATTGTAACAAAGATTTTGATAAATCAAGTAAGAATGAAATTACACATCTCAAAAATCATTTAAAAAGTTGTTTAAAAAATCAAAATAGAGTAGCAGATAAAATGAAAGAGTTGAGTGTGGTTGCTCAATAACTGCATGACTTTGATTTCATACAAAAGATTATTAAACGATTGAGCAACAAAAAGGGTGATATATTTGAGGTTTATAAAGAAGAGAAAAATAAGTTGTATAAATATTTAGATAAACTTTCTGGTCGTTTTAATGTAATAATTGCAAATTTGATAGACTCTGGTGTTGAGTTTGCGATGATTTGGTTTATTGATGATAAATGGAAATTGAAAACGAGGATTACTCATTTGGAGAATTACGATAGTGATAAAGGACCCTTAAATGAAGACTCTCTAAAGCGTTTGATTCAAGATTGGAATATAGATAAAATAATTTTGTTGGGAAGATATGTGCGTATACAAGTTTAATACGATATATCATCAATAATATATTTTTAAAAATACGATAATATCATAATAATTTTAGTGCTTTTCACAAATCTCCTATTGAAAATCAATATAACAATTCAAATGTAAAGTATTTAATTAACTATTAAACCTAATATAATATAATACTTAATCAAAATTCTGTGTATAATAAGTAACATACCAGTTAGTTGGGAAAAACAAACAAATTAATCAACTTAGATTTTAGATTTCAAATCAGAGTGAATCTTTGTACATGTCACAAGAGAGAAAAATACAAAATTAGGGTTAGGAATTAAAAAAAATTGCCATTGAGTTTTTTTTAAATGGTAGTGAAATTATGTAAATAATTAAAAATAAGAGGGATAATTTTGTACTTTAAGTTTAACCAAAAATTAAAAAATAGGGCAATCGTAAAATGTGATGTATAATTCGCATTTAATATGAGAAGGGCATAAAATATACGTTTAATATGTTTTAGGTTCAAAAATTCTTTTGAACGTGTTTAATATACGAATAATACGAGAATGCGAATAATGTGCGTATTTACTAATCAGGACAGAATAATGGTACCTCTTGTTAAAAAAAATATAATATATGATTTGATTATTGTTTATTAACCAGTTATAATCCATTTATTTCATCTTTATAAGATTATAATTCCTTTTTATACTATATTATAATAGTATAAATTGTACAACTTCGCTCGATTCGTCTCCCTTGTGTTGTTTGAGTGTCTATCAATGTCGTCCCAACATCTCTTGAAGTCATCTGACATCATCTCGTCAACGTCATTGCTAAATCTAGCATTGTGGTTGAAATCGACGAATTGTGCAATATTCCCCGAGTGTCATTCGAATGTGATAAACCAATAGTCTTCTGAGCGTCAAATGAAAGATGAGTGGTTACCCTTCCTTCTTCTTCGGTCATTGATAAAAGATAGGTAAGGAAAGCAGACTCCGATGACTAGAGAAAAACCTTAAAAATTTTAAATTCTAAAGAGAAAGTAATAACTTTACAAAGTTGATGTATGAGGTAAAAACAATTTTCAAAATTTTGAGAGAGAATAAAATAAAATTATATATTTTTAATAATATTATTAAAATAATAATTTTATTGTTAACAAAAAATAATTTAAAAATAAATATTTAAATTTTTTATTTATTATAAATATATTTTTAAATTTTGATTAAAATTTGAATGAAAAATAAGCCCCTTTTCCTCTTTTAATTTGGTTGTCAGTGGAAAAGTAATAAACATGTAGACGTATAACGCGCTAATTGTGGAAAAGTATCATAATACGGGCAGCTTGTGGAAAAGTGATAAGCGTGTGGACCCATGACGCGCTAATTGTGGAAAAGTAAGACAATACTGACAACTTGTGGAAAAGTAAAACAATAAGACAGCACGAATAAAGCTATAGCTCTGATCACGTGTTGTACTTTTCACATTTACTTCAGAAAATGATGTGGCTAAAATGAAAGTTTTACGCTCTTTCAAGTATGGTTGGATTCCTTTCGTAGGTATTCTAACTTTTAATTTGAGTTTGATTGAATATTAAATTTATTTTTATAAATAAAATAAATACGTATTTATTAAAGTTTGAATAAAAAATTAAATTTATATTTATAAATAAAATAAATTTAAATATTTAAATTTAAATTGATTAAGATAGACTCAAAGTTAAATTCAAATTGGGTCGACTGATTCAATTTGATCAAACCTCCTTGCGCAGAGATTAGAGTAAAACTTTTGCACTTCAAGGCTTGCAGTATCCCATACCGGCAGACCCTATTGTAAGAAAAGGAGTTTTTTTTTTTAATTTTTGTAATTGGTGGAAGTTAAACCCGATACTCTGCATATACACATGATCATAGATTTTGATTAAATATGATTTGGATTTTTTATTTAAATATGAAATATAAAATCTAAAAAATATCTCTGGCAGCCCAATTTATCTCTCTGGCAATTCTTTTGTTTACAATTCAAACCAAATTTTCTTCAATACTCTAGAACCATTAACGTGTCATGCTGACGTGAAATATTCCAGACATAGATGCAAGCAAAAATGGTTTATAATTTATTAAAACTTCAGTTAATTACTCTACTTTTCATATAAATTTAAGTATTAATTTAATTTTAATTTGCTTGTCGGTGGAAAGAAAATTTGCAGATCAAAATCCAACGACCAGCAAACCTTTTGACTTGTTGGCAACCACTCACTGATTCTAATTTCTATACATACACGCAAGGGTAGCTCTCTGTTTTTCACTGATTCATATCGAAATTAATTAGCTTCATTTGTGAGGAAAGAGATGGAACCAATATCAACTGGATCTGATGCTCGTCTTTACTTTCAAGTAAGTATTTGTTAATTTTCTCATTCATACAAAATTTTATCTCTCTGATAGTGTGTGTAATTTATTATGTGCATAGGTTGGAAAGATGAAAATCAGTGAGGGAATCAAGCATTTTCAAGATTTAGTTGAATGGTGCAAGAACAACTCAAGCCCTGAAAATGATGGAACCCTCCATGACACCATGACCTACCTTCAATCTCTTCCACCACAAATACAAGTAAACATTCTATGGTCCTTCATTGTTGAGAATTGAAACTTTTTATCATCACAAAAATGTTCTTGTTGTTTTGGTTTTCTATTTTATTTTATTATATGTTCCAAGAGTAAGAGTAAATATTTAAGTGAAATCATATCAAATAAAATAACTATTTTTTTTGTTTTAATTCAAGAAAATAATGAAGTGGTTAATTTACTTAATTATGAGGAATTATCCTTTGATGTTAATGTTTTCATTCCTGTTTTGTCCGATCTGAAGTGACATAGTTTCTTCCTTCTATTAAATATGTGAAGGAACAGATCTACAACGTGGGCAGGTTCTTCGTTAATGTTGTATTAGGAATAGTTTATATGATTTTATATTGACCTATGAGGAATAACACTTGCAATTTTTTCCTTTTTATTTAATTGAAAACACAAAGGTGATCGAATCTTTAGCACGGCAGGGAGACGCATTTGTATCTAATCCCCACATCAATGAACAGGTAACCATTTCTCTCGCTCTCTCTCTTTTAATTATACAATAGTAATGTTTTAGTGAAATTGTTTTCATATAATTAATTATTAAACATATTGCCTCAATTAAAGAAAAATAAATACATTCAGTTATTTGCTAGTTGGGTTGTCACGTTAAATAGAAAAATAAATAATATTTAGTCATTTGCATTTTATTATTTATCAAGTGAAAATTTGTTTGTATGTTAACAGGAAATCACTCAAATAAGAGAGCAAAATGTCAACTTTAAACCTATTCCAAATCTAGAGATTAATATGGGGACGAATAAAAAGCGAAAATTGAGGTCAGATGTTTGGAATCACTTCTTAAAGTATGAAAACGAAGATAAGGAGGTTAAGGCCAAGTGTCAATACTGTAAGAAAGATTTTGATGGATCAAGTAAGAATGGAACTACGCATCTTTGGAATCATCAAAAAAGTTGTTTGAAAAATCTAGATAAAGTAACAAATAAAGTGAAAGACATTATTATGGTTGATCAAGAGTTGAATCACTCTAATTTGGCCCGAAAGGTTATTAAATATGGGTTGATCAACAAAAAAGATGTGATATTTGGGTTGATCAACATAAAAGAGTATATATTTGAGGTTTATAATGAAGAGAAAAAGGAGTTACACATATATTTAAATAAACTTTTTGGTCGTTTTAATGTAATAATTGGAAATGGTATAAGGGCCGATGATGTTAGGTTTGTGAAGATTTGGTTTATTGATGATAAATGGAAATTGAAGACGAGGATTATTCATTTGGAGAATTATGATAGTGATGAAGACTCTCTAAAGCGTTTGATAGAAGATTGGAACATAGATACAAAAATTTTGTCTATGGTTGATCAGAGGAACAATGCATCAGAAGATATGGTACATCAGCTTACCAATTGGCTTAATGAAAGAGTTTCACTTCCTGTCATCGGGGATTATGATCCATTAGTATTATCTGATTTTGTACTGGCAGTAGAAAATGTGACGTGGAGCAGAAATATTATGTCTGAAGTGAGGGAACTCAAAGACTACTACATGACATTATCAAACGAAGACAAGTTTGACTCAGCGGTAAAACAAGTTGAGTCCATGGGTAAAGAAGTGACTTCCAAATATGATGATTTCCAACTGCTTCGTCTTGATTATGATTATTTCAAATTGCTTGATTGGGCAATGGGATATAAAGAAGTATTTTGTGAACTGAAGCGCATAGATCCTCATTTCACGTCTTCCAATTTTGATTGGGATGACGCTACTTCACTGCACAGTTTTTGGGTAGTGGTTGAAGATATAAAAAAGGATATTTGGAAACTGAGAGATTCTAAGTTGGCAAACGAGTGTTTCCCTATGGTTTATGACATTTTTTCAAAAATGCTACAGTTCAAAAATACTGAAAATCGGTACTTTCGCCATGCTGTATTACATTGCGGAAAATTTTTTGATGAATGTTGCAACAACTTTAAGTTGGTAATTATAATCACAGTGATTCTGGATCCAAGATTTAAACTTGATATTGTAGAGGATTTCTACAATGAAGTTTATGATAATGAGGGAGACTTACACTTGAAGAAAATCATGGATGATGTTACAAATATTTACAATGAATATGCGGGGGATGTCAACAATTCTTCCATGGTGAGAGCAAATGCAAATGAGGCTGCTTCATCAAAATCAGAATTCAAGCGCTATTTGACAGATTCCAAGGTTTCTGCCCATGAAAAATTTGATATATTGGAATGGTGGCGCTATAATTCTCTAACTTATCCAACATTAGCTATGATGGCTCGGGATTTCTTATCCATTCCTATTATTGGTCGTATTCATGATGTTCATTTTGAGGATGGCTTTGTTGATATTTATAATGGTAATTTGGATGATGACTTAAAATATGCTATGACATGTACAAAAGTATGGTTGAACGACCATGATTGTATGTAATGAACTTGTTGAAATAAAAATATATGTTTTATTTTTCCCATTCCCTTTCAACAAATAATCGTGAAATTAAAATTAATTTAAAAAAGGATCAATATTTTATATAAAAAATTATTTCCTTTATAAATAAATTAAAATTACTGAAAGATAAAACACCAGAAAATATTAAAAAATTAAATTAAAAATATAAGTTATCACCACAAAAATCAATTCCAGTGATCATATTGGTTATAGAAATAAATGATTAAATTGTTTCAATTGTTATCAAAGAAAAGTCCGTGACTAATCAAACAATTGAATCACTTAAATATGGCTTCTATTGCCAAATAGTATAAATATTACAAAGATTTCTTTTTTGTTATTAATTACAAATAAAGATATGTTTGACCAACTGTTAAATGAAGAAAAGTACATTAATATGTATTTCTTCATGTATTTTATCATGTTCTTCATAGAATCTCTACTTTTCATTGTTTTAAATTAAGTTTTAAATTATAAAAACATATTATAGTTTTACTTTATTTTTTGAATTAATAAATATAAATAAATAAATAAATATATAGAAAAAGATGTTGTAATCCCAAATAGTTTTATTTTACTATTTGAATTAATATTAAAAAATATTTAAAACAAAAATTTTATTTAATTATTAAATATAAAATCTAAATAATATTGAAAAAAATCTAATTTAGTTTGGTGGAAAACACACACACACAAAAAAAAAAAAATCTTTGAACACAAATTAAATAAAAATTACATCTTCTTCCCAACTTTTAGGATCAAATGAAAGCAATCTAACTATTGAAACAAAAATTGGTTTTATCTAAGTTAGGTAAGATCATTGATCTCGATAAAACCGATTGAACCGACTAGTTTAATATAATGAAATCTTAATAAATATGAGTCAATTTCATTTTCTCTATAGTATTTTCAAGTAAAACCTAATATACCCCTTGTAAAAAGAATATGGGAAACTTAAATAAAACTTTACATTATTTTATCAATATGCTTTATATCTTTACATTAAAAACTTAAATTCAAAAATTCAAAAAATAAAGATTCAATGCCAAATTAAAGATGCCACCCCATGACATTAACCAAGAGCCACCAAGCAATCACCACGGCATCAAAATTCATATAAAAAGGGAGAGCAAAAACCATATAGTTTAGGAAAATGGTGGATCAGAAACCATGAAGTCCTGAATACAAAAACTTCGTATAATAATTTTCTATGTTAAATGTCCTAATTTTAATCTGTCATGATTATATTCCATTGGATTCGAGTTCTAAAAGACACTATCAGCAGATGAATACAATAGTAATTAAGTATAATCTTGATGGAATTAATCCTACGGTTTTAATGAAATTAATACCAATACTTCTTAATTAGCGAATAATTTTATATTATATTATGGCTGTGATAATTAAGAGAGCAAAATAGAGTTTTTTTTCTGCTCTTGGATGTGGCAACCTTAGTGGTGGAAGTTGACATTTTGGCTAGTTGTATTATCTAATTACATGATCACATATTATCTATATATTCAATTATATACTTAAAAGTGTGTACATTAACCGTCGTAACATTTATTAGTAGCTAATAGTAGATTTAAAGAAGGCAACTATATGAAATGAATTATTATTGGAGAAAAAGGTGGAAAAAAAAAATGTGTAGGTAAGTGAGATTGGAGCTTAGAAAGTACAAAAGAATTGAGATTGGAGCTTAGAAAGTACAAAAGAATGTATATAAATAATTGAAGCTTGGTGGGGAAATTCCACCCCTCTTCTTCCAGTAAACCGGGGTCAACTTATTCACTTTGAGAGTTTGTTTTTAAGTTGATCAATATGGCAAAGTGGAGAAGAAATATACTTGTACTTGACAAACAAAGCTAAGTCCATGGGGCAAGAAGGTGAGTTCTCATGAAGGCCTTCCTAATAAATGGATTTTGATGAATTAGAGGTGCTTGGAAGCGCATTGGGGTATGAAGAAGCATTTTCTGAGGTTGAAATGATAGATCCTAATTACGTGTTAATAAATTTGACAGATGAGAGATGATATAAAACAACACTATCGCATATGAGCGTGTGTTGATAATTTGTTTAAAAGCAAATATACTACTGAAAGTGAATATTTCCCAAGGTTTGTGACGTATATTGAAATTACTTTTATGAGAGAAAGTAACAAATTAACAATTATTATGTACGTGAAACAGCATAATCTATTAGAGAGAAATATTAACTTAACAAGCTAGTATCTAACACTCGCAAGAATGGCACTACTTGGCAATGCCTATTTCTTTTTTTAATTATTAAGTATGTATAGACAAAGAGGGCAAAGAGACTCGTACAATCAAACCTCGCCTAAACCACAAGTGGCAAAGACAGCGGAGAACAATATGACCAACAAGACAAACTTGCTTCTCTCTTGAAAACCATCAAAAGCAGGCCAAAGATAGGATCAAGAGAAAGCAAGCCAAAGGAAAGGAAAAAGAAGACCAAAGCAAGCCAAATAAATCAGCAACAGACAGTCATCCCAAAACCAAAAAAGACAGCAGGAAACCCAACATCCCAAGAAGAAAGAACACCCAAAAGCAGGAGGCATCCAATAGACCAATTGGAAGCCAAAACTCCAAAGCAGGCAGCAAGAGGAAAACAAAGACCTGGTCAGGAGAGCAGCCATGACTGCATACCATGGAACCACCATAGGGCACACCAGGTGACAGGCAAGCATAGCACGCAAGACAGAAAGCAGCAGACTGAACTTCCAGAGCAGAGGAATGAGAGCAGGGCTCCAGGCAACTTGGGAAAAGAGAACTACCAGACACAAAGGCTCCAAAGACAAGAGGGAGGATGGCAACAAAAGCAGTAAACAGCAGCCAATTCAAGAGCACTACAAGAAAAATGGTTTTTAACAAGAGCAAAACTAGTAGTTAAAACTCCATTTCTTATTGTTAAAGATCATTAACGATGGGAAAAATCATATCGTTGACCGTCATTATAACTTCTACCACTAAAAGTATTAATAAGGGGACGAAAAGTCTCATCATTAATATAAATAACGATAGGTATAAATCTTGTCGTTAAAAATAATAATATCAACGATAAATATCTCCGTCATTATAACAATATTTATCAGTTTCTATATATAATATAAATAATGAATATTCCTATTGTTATAACAATATATTGATTACCAAACATAAATCAATAATGAATACCCCGTTATTATGACAATATTTACTTATCACTAAATATAATATCAATGATAAATATCCTTATTGTTATAATAATATTGATAATAAAAATTTTGATTCTCAAAATATACTCATTAACATTGATTATGTTCTAATCACAATTATCTAGAAGTTTTTATATGATTCACAATTATAAAAAATAAGAAAAAAAATATAAATTTCCTGTTGTAGTAATCTCTCCCTCTAATCTATGTATCATATACAATCAAGTGTTTCATGATTTATTTGTATTTTCAAGTACCTACAAATTGTAAAGAGAGAAGATACGATTAAAATGTGCATAGATCATAGCATATTTACAAATTTATCACTTAATTAGCATGTCCAAAATTTTCAAGTAAAGATCATAGAAAGCAGTGTTAGTTAAGAATTGATCATCAGCAAAACACAATGCTCTAATTACTAAACCAACATGAATAGATCGATGCATAACCATGATGTAACAAAGTTTTGAGATACCAACATCTATTCTCTTGCAAAAGGCAAATAATTTACGAAGTTTTTTTCTTTTTTTTGGGTAAGTAGTTTAGGAAGTATTATAATAACAGAAGAAAAGGTTCAAACTAGTATACCACTTAAGCCTCAAGTAGTCAGATCCCACATCAACAAATGGTTGTCAGTGCCCCCAGTCACCAATTTGCATTTCCTTCTCAATAAAGCAGATGCTAAGGCCAGGACATTTTCATTCACCTGCTGCATATATGCTTTGTCCTTTGGAGTTGCTACTTGTTTCAAGGCTATGGCAAAAGCAGCAATGCGATTTTTGTGAGAACCCCCTTGTAATGATGGATGGACAGCAAAGTTTATGTTCTCCTCAAAATCATACTGGTTATTACTATCACCATGACCGAGACCAAAAAAAAAGTAGGACACATGCAATGGAAAAGGCACATCACCTATAGTAAACATCATTGTAGTATTTTAAAGCACAATCAATATTCACAAGTTAAATTTCCTATTATGATAATCTCTCCCTACAATAAAAATTAAATATTGTTACAAGTAACCTAAGAATCCATGTATATCCAGTGTTTCATGCTTGACTTGCATCTTCAAGTACCTACAATTTGTGAAGAGAGATAAACAATGCAAAAATAACTACATAAAACAAATGAAGAAATGACTGAAGCATTACTGTATCAAATATGAACATTGTACCACCCTTCTTCCATGATGAAACAAGAGCCTGCATTTAATAGATTAATGACATCAAGATTATCAAAATTACATTCCCCACAGTCACAAATTAGGCATATGCTATTAGAATACCATCACATGTCTTATATGTTCACATTTAAATTAATTCCCACACCTGATTCAATATTGTACACTTAACAGGACCATGTTTGAATCTTTCAGCTCTGCTGTACATTTTGAATGCTATCATTCATCAGTGATCATGTTAAAAGATAATCATCAAGGATTATGCAAATATAACTGCAAATAATTTTCAATAATTCACTGCAGGGAGATTTCTATGAAATGCCAAAAACAGAATTTTTAACTTGATTGAAAAGGGCTAGATTGCTAGAGCTCTAGTGATTATAACAGGATAAAATTTAAACAAAGAAGCGGGTTTTATATATACTTAACCAAAAAAAAACAAATTAATGGTTTCTGATCAGCACCTTAGGGTAGCGGTTTTTACAGGCAATGGTCTAAGTCTTTGTATTTACCAGAACCTCACATGATACTTTTGTTTGTTAAACAATTTCAAACACCAATATCAAAGCATCAGAACATTATACTATGCCACACTCATAAATTGGAAAAATGGAAGAAATACAAAAAGGAAATTATTGTAGAAAAATAATATGAAAAAGCAACATCAAGACATGAACCATAAATGAACAGTCTCCTCTCAATAATAATAACATTTTAACCTTTTATTCTCAGAACAACAACAAAGGCAGTAATACATTGGTCGTCATTCTCATTTATGTTCAAAAAACAAATACTACATGCCAAGCTGTCTATGAATCTTTAAAAAGTTAAAAAAGAGCGTTAATATGGACCTGCTTGTTTGCAAAAATGGGAACAACAACATCTCTTCATTCCTCTTCCTGCCAAAAGAGTCAGAAACTTATAACAGAGACTGAGATATTGGATGAAAACTCAAAAAGGATGCATCAGTAAGTCATTTAAATAGTCAACAAGGCTAACATGAAGGCAAAGGCAATAACAACAAAGACTAATTATTTTATTAATTTTCAATTAGAGTACCAAAAAAAAAAAAAATCACAGAATGGGGAAACAAAAAGGAAAAGACATGGCAAAACCTGTGATACGTCTTAATAGCTATTATTCATATGATACAACATCCTTAAAATATCAGAAAGGATTGATTAACCAATATATATACCAGTAATTATACATAAAAATTTGCTTCTATATCATATCAAGACTTCAAAGGCTTCCTTTACATCATAATTTTAAAAAAAAAAAAAAGTAGGAGCAAACTTTGGCTATAGTCCATCATAGCTACCAGGGTTTAAGAAAGCTAAGAGAACGATAAAACCACCAATCCAAATAATAGGATTGACTTTGATGGAACAAAGCTGTTGAAACCTAGAAAAAGATAAAACCCCGGCATCAAAAACAGTCAATGCTGAAACCTAAAAAAACACATAAAAATGAGGATTTACCAATTTCTGTTCGATTCTTGGTCAGATATTGTTCTTGTCGTCGGCGGTTGGTCGGTCGTCCTCTCAGTTCGTCGCCTGGTCTCCGTCAGTCGGATTTCGTCTCTCCTCATCGTCCGTCGATCGTTCCTCATCTTGATTATCATAGCATAGTCTCGTTTGTTCCTCTTAGTTGGTCGCCACTCGCTTGGCCGTTGCCGGTCGCTGATTTTGAAAGATTTCAGGAATAATGCGCTGGGTTGGGAGAGACCGGAGTGGAGCTGGAGAATGGAAATTGGAAAATTAATTCGATATTGTTTGGAGAAGTGGGATGGAAATTGATGTAGATAATTTGGATTTGGTAATGGTATTCAAGTTCCTTTATACCTTTTAGGCCAAAGCACTATTTCCCACCAAGGTTTAGTGAAAGTTTAATTTTCACCCGTTAATGTTAAAAAACTTAAATATTTATTTATTTATTAAAATTTTCTATTAAAATTAAAAATAAAATTATTATTTAATAAAAATATTTAAAAAATTAAAAATTTATCATATTTTCTCTCTAGATTTAAAAGTATCACAATTCTTTCTTAGTTTAGTTTTAGAATATTACTTTTTTCTATTCAATCGACCCTCAAACTTTTAAAAATTTCATTTGACCCCCTCTCCTTCAACTTTAGATTTTCCAGCTAGGGTTTTAAAATTCTGGTGACTTCTCTTACCATATCCAATGACATCCTTTGCCTGAAACTGAGTTGTTGTCGGTTTTGCCTTATCTCCAATGCTTTAGCGATCCTTTAATGACGATGCAATGCTATTTCTCCTCTCAAGTTCGTGGCACATCTCCTCTCCATGGGAATTTCATCCAGTTGGTTGCCGACTTCAAACACAATGCCTACAGAGGGAGAAGTTACTACTGACAAGGAGAGCCAAAGAGAACTCAGACGTCGTGGTTGAATCACGGCGTATTTCCTCTCAATGATGTCGTGTTTGTCGATCTATTAATGACGTCGTCAAGAAGAGAGAGTGCCCAAAAGGAAGAACAAAAGCGATGATGACAATGTCTAAAGCAATGGTTGTCATCAAAGACAGAGGAAGGACGATCACCTGAATATTATCCACAAAGTGAACCTCAAAAAAGGGTGAAACTGAAAGTTTCAAAAACTTGGGGGTGACTATAGAAGATAATAATATGGGGGAAACGCTAATTTGGGGGTGAAAAAAATTTAGTAAAACTGAAAAAAATTGGGTGGGGGAAAATGTTAGTTTTTAAACCTTGGGGGGACTGTGACAATATTTTAGTTTTTTAAAATATTTTTAGCTAATGACAATTTTATCCTTGATCTTTACAATAAATTTTAACAAATCGGTAGTTATTTAAGTTTTTAAAAATTAACGGGTAAAATTGTTCATTAACTAAACCTGGGGTGGAAAATAGTCGTGTGGCCTATCTTTGAATATGAAAGAACGTGCTTTGGTGCAACACCAAACTACATCAATTTGGAATTCAAAAAATACATGTGCTAATCAGGCTCATTTTAGTTGAGCCTCTTAATACTCTTGAATTAGTTTGGTTTGAATAAGTTTAGATTTGAATTAAGCTAATATGGTTTCAAAAGTTGGCTTGATTTTATTTAATTCACTCAAATGTGTTTAGTTCAAATTTAAACTAAATGATTTGACTCATTTTTTAAATCGAACTAAACTCGAGTTAGATCGAGTCAAACTCTCTTCAATTTAAGTTTGATTTAATCTTAAGAACTAGTTGACTCTCTTGGTTTGAACTCATCTCGAATTTGAATTGAATCAAACCAAATTCAACAAACTTTCAAGACTGAATTAACTTGATTTAGGGTAAGTCTTACTAATGACGCCACACTTAAAAGTTTTCTAAAGAGAAATATAAAAAATTCATTATTAAAAATTTAAATTTATTTAGTTATAGTGGGCGTACAAATAATTTATAACTAAATTACGAAATGGTCACACAATGACCGGGTATTTATTCTCTCAATATAATTTTCTCACTAAAGGTTATTTATTTTGTAATGGAGGAAGTCTGCGAAGACCAGAAAGAACCAGAAGAACCTGCAAAAAAAACAAAAAAAAAACACACAGTTAGAGTAAGCAGGGCGCCTCTTCTCCAGATAGAGGCAGCAGAACTAAGAGTTATCAAAAATGCAATTAGGCAGCCTCCATTTGAACTTAATTTGGTCATCACCCGCCAGCTTCTTCACCATGGACAGACTCGCAGCCCTCTCCCTGATGATGTTGGAGATTGCTTTCACAATAATAGCTGGCTCTTTCTCTTCATTAGAGAAACAGCGGCGGTTCCTCTCAGTGCAAATGGCATGGACAGTGGTAGCCAAACTCAGATTACCCATATAATGTTGCAGACTATGTGAAATCCAACTCCTCCCAGCTTTATCAATAAAGTTAGACCAAGTCTCAACAATACACCCAATAATATTTAACAAAAGGATACTCCTCCAAATTTCTAAAGTTATAGCGCAACCAAAAAAAAAGATGATTGATCGATCTGCTTGAGATTTACAAAAGCAACACAAGGGGTTATCAACAATGCCCAACCTTAACAACTTATCTTTAGTTTAAAGCCTATTCCTAATGGCTAACCAAAGAATTACCGAGTGCTTGGGAACATGACAATTGAACCAAAAAAGATTAGCCCAACTAACAGTAGGCTTGCAAATTCTCAAGATGTTCCATGCCTTTTTAATACTGAACTTGCCTGCAATGTTAAAACCCCACTTCACCATATCAACCACACAACCTCTCCCCTCCTTCTTACCCCCGCCGCACCCACCCCCCTCCCCCCCGGGAAAAAAAAGGCGCATTCGAGAGCATATTTCGAAGCTTTCTAAGCTCCCAGGAAGAAGCACGAGACCAAAACCAAACACCATTTCTAATAATTTTACTCACGCTCTCATATTTTTTGATACCAAAGTTGTTGAGGACCGTTTGCCCATACTTTTCAACGAGAGCCAATTTAGGAAGACTTGATATCCCAAAATGACTTCTCTTTAATATAGTTGAAAGATCGAATGGCTTAAAATGAGGGTTGAATTAGACAATTTAAAATAATATTTACCAAATTAAAGAATTGAACCAATTTATGTAACTTAATAAATGATGACTATTTTTAATGCAATTTGTAAGAATGTCAAGATATATTTCAAAAAAATCAATACAATCAAAACAACATAACACAAATTATAAGTTTAAGAGAAGAGAAAATAAAACAAGTGATGTATAGTGGTTCAGCACAACCCAACCACTAATTATTGGTTGACAAAACCCTGACCAAGTTTTTCTTCACAATACAAATAACTTTCAAGGTGCTATTAATATTTACAAATACTATAACTCACTTTCTCTCACTAGAAATCTCTAATCCCTTCAAGAGTGAACTTCACTATTTTATAATGCAAACTTTTGTATGAATTCAAAATATAATCTCTCTCAAAGTGTGTATATGAAAATTTAAGCTTAATACAACTCAATACAAATGAAATCAAAAAGTGTATGAACGAAGGTTTTGATTAGAGAAGAAGATTTGCAAGTGAATAGCTCAAAATTGATTTAGTCTCAAATATATGAAAGTTCTTGATGGCAAAAATCGTTCCCAAGTGGATTTGATTAAGTTTATATAAGAGAAAATGAAAAAAGTTACCATTGTACACAAAACTAGTAGTTTTAATTTTCCAAAAAATACAAAATTTGGTCTACTGGATATAATTTTGTCAACCGGATGTGACATGATACTAGCTGTTAGAAAATTTATAGTATAATTTGATTGATTAGAAGGAATTTCGGTTAATCAAATTTTTGAAAGCCAAAATACATGGCTTTTGAATGATCTAAAAGTCACTATTTAAAATTTTGGCTGGTCAAATTTGGTCAATCAAGATTATTCATTTGGCCCTTGAAGTTTTGAGAAATAACATTTCCCCCTTGAACTTTGAAAAATGACAATTTAACCCTTTTTTTTGAAAACTCTTTTAAAAACCAACTTTGAGATATGAAAATGTAGTTTACAAAACTTCATAATTTCAAATGAGTTATTGAAATTTGATAAAAATTTGGTTCAACTCAATAAGTTTAAAAAAAGACATTTTAACCCAAAATTTTAAAAGATATGAAAAATTCAATTTAACTTATTTTTGGAAAGCTTATTCAAACCCTAAATTAAGATATCATATTTTAGTTCACAAAACTTCATAATTTCAAATAGAGCATTGGAATTTGATAAAAATTGTTTAACTTATTAAGTTTGAAAAATGACACTTGAACCCCAAGGTGTGAAAGATATGAAACAAATTTTTGTGAGAGTTTTCACTTGCAAATAATTATTCTAATCAAAGCAAATACTTCAAGATTATAAACATATCTACCTAAACTTGAGCTTCTCTTCAAATCTTCAAGAATTCTTCATTTGAGTTTTGTTTTTCATTTCTATCTTGATACTTCTTCAAATGCATTTGATAAATTATTACAATCTAAACTTACACTCAAGTAAAGTCATTAGTCAATATGCTTAGGGATATATTAGTTTGTTATCATCAAAATAAAAGTATAATGACTCCTTGAGTCAACAATAGTTAGCATAGATCCATTTCACCTATATGGACTTGTAATTCTTGCTCACAATATTTCAGATTTGCCTAGTCATTGTTGCTTGGTTCCAATCCTTGGTACAAACCATTCCGAAGCCCCCTTCCTTTTTAGGAACACAAATATCCTCTTAAGCCACCTTGGCCCTAGAAGAGCAAGAGTCCATTCCTGCCTAAAAAAAGGCTCTAAGCTTACTCTCCATTTCCAAATGAACTTTCGTGGGGAAGAAAAACATAAAGGACCAATAGACTTGAATATTAAACAAGATAGGCTTTATAAGAGTGAGATGACCTACGAAGGAGACAAATTAGCTTCTTCTGAATTAATTCTCTCACAAATTCTATTAATAAGAGGCACACAATCATTTTCATTGATTCTAGATGAGCCAAGAGGAATTCTAAGGTACTTAAAAGGAAGAGTTTCCTCAACAAAGCCTTTCTCCCTCAAATAAATCTTGATATTATGATCCCTCTTACTAGAGCAATAAAAATTGCTCTTGAGATTAATAGCTTACAAGCTCAACCAATTATCAAACAAATCAAGGGCATTAAGGAGACAATTAATGGACTTCTCATCTACCTTGCAAAAGAGCATAAGGTCATCCATGAAGCAAAGGTGAGACAATTTCAAATTTTGGAATTTGAAGGAAGGGTCCAAGGGAGCTTTATTTAAGAGATCAGATAACACCTCTATAGTAATAACAAACAAATATGGGGATATAGGGTCCCCTTACCTAAGGCCCCTAGAGCTCCCAAAAAAACCAACAAGCTCCCCATTCACATTAATGGAAAACCGAGACGAAGTAATGCATTTGACAATCCAGTAAATCATCAAACTAGGAAAACCAAAAACTTTAAGAGAAGCTAAGAGAAAATCTCATCTCACCGAATCTTAGGCTTTCTTAATATCAATCTTTAGAGTGAAATTTTCTACTTTCCCCATAGATTTATGGTAATTGTTGAGAAGATGTTGGCATAATAAGATATTTTCCCCAATTTTCCTACCTCCAACAAAAGCCGCTTGATTTTGGCTTATAATGAGAGGCAACATTTTCTTGATTTTATTAGCCATGAATTTTGTAATTCACTTGCAGATAGTATTACAACAATAGATAGGTCGAAAATCATAACAAGTAGAGGGATTAAGACATTTCGGGACAAGGCCAATAAAAATGCAATTAATTTCTTTAAAGAGCTCCCCTGAAGAGAAGAAATCTTCAATAGCCTCCACCACCTTCTCCCCAACCACACTCTAAACCTTCTTAAAGAACAAAGCTCCAAAACCATATAGACCTGGGGCTTTATTATTAGAAAGGCTAAACAAAGTTTTTTCAATTTCATCTTTGGTGACCTCATCCACTAACATCCTAGCCAAGTCCATAGGAATTTTGTTGCTAATAACCTCACGAAGGCCATCCAAACCACTATGTCACCCCTCATCTTTGAAAAGAGATTCAAAATAATTAACAAGCTCCTCTTTGATGCTATCTTGGTCACTCACCTTACTACCATCAATTCTAGAAAGCTTAGAAATTTTGTTGATATTTCTCTTCCCATTAATACATTTGAAAAAGAAACTTGTATTCCCATCACCTTCCTCAAGCCAACAAATTCTTTATTTTTGCATAGCCAAGGATTCCTTTGCCTTGTTCAACTTGATGTATTTTTCAAGCAAAACATGCTCTAAGAAATCAACTCACCATTGAAAGGGTCATTCCCAAGTGATCTTTGGCCAACAAAAGTTCCCTCTAGCCTTTTTTATGTTTTCGGAAATATTCCAAAATTCTTTCTTATTAAACTTCTTTAACTCCACTTTTAAGATTGTGAGTTTGGAGACCGCACAAAACATTGAAGACCCCGACATTAGAATTCCAAACTTTCTTCACTAAAGGAATGAAATTTTCATGCTTTGCCCACATGTTGAAAAATTTGAAGGGAACCCTTCTTCTTCTCTCCATAATCCCACCAGAAACAATACAAGAGCAATGATCTGAGAGAAAGTTAAGCTCAAAAGAAGCCACTGAATTTGGAAAAGCACACAACCAAGCCTCATTCAGCAAGGCTTTATCAAGCTTGCAACAAATCTTTCTATTCCTTTCCTTTTTATTTGACCAAGTGAAGAGATTGCCCACGAAACTAAGATCATCAAGGTTAGCTTCATTGCACATATTATTAAGATCATCAACATAGGTGTTTCTACCATTAATCCCTCCACATTTTTCCAAATCAAAGCAAATAGAATTAAAATCACCGATAACAAGCCAAGGCACATCTTCAATGAAGTTAGCATCTTCCATAATTTCCTTCCAAAGAGCTTTCCTCTCGGAAGGAGAATTAAAAGCATAGACAAAGGTGCAAAAGAAGTGAAGAGGAGACCCATCAATCTTGATATCACATAACATGGATTAAGATGACACTCTAATGGCATTAAGGGTCACTTTATCCAAATTCTACCAAATCCAAATTCTCCCCACTCCATGGTGGGAAAAATTATTACAAAAATCCCATTTGTCACCAAAATTCTTTTTAATTTTTTCAATATTATCACTATTAACTTTAGTCTCTAAGAGAGAAAAAATGTCCAACTTTAAATCCAAAAACCATTGGGAAATATCTTTTTGCTTTAGGGGAGAATTAATTCCCATAATGTTCCAACATCCAAGACTAAACATGATTAAGATAAGGAAAAGATATGGTACCCCATCCAGCCAAAGCCTTCACTTTCTTTTCCTTCTTCTTACTCTTCTTGTTTTCCATACGCTCCTTTTCATCGACCATAAAAAGCTTTCGAAATTGGACAATGGCCAGAGAAGGAGAAACCTCAACAAAGTATTCATGATTTGCGTCTTCAATATTTCAAGTTTCACTAACATCACCAGGAGATTGCGCCTCTGCAGGAAACTTTGGCGGGGAAATAGTTGCTGATCCTTTAGAGGGATTTTTTATCTTTCCCATTTTGATCTTAGGCGACACAGGACTAGGAGGTGCATTTTCCAGAGAGTCGCTCCATTGCTTCTGCGCCGAACACTCCTTGGATTTCCCCGTGACATTGTTAGCATCAACACCTTTTTCTTCTTTGTCTATAGTTTCCATTAACAGAATCTTATCCTTACCAGCAACCGTCTGATGGTAGCCGTCGAAAATCTTATTCTCATTATCACCCCCCTTCACATCACCGTCTGATGCCTATTTCTACTCCCAGTTTTACTTTAGATTCTTGCCATTTGAGTTCTGAACTTTATAACATTTTTCATCATGATGGCGTAGATGTTGAGTTGAAAAAGGCTTTGGAATGTACAAAAAGTTGGCTGAAAAGCCCTCAAAATTACCAAGTTAATTATATAAATAAGTTTTCTTTTCATTTTTTGGCTTCATATTTTAGGGCAGCCAACGATTAATCCGAAAATGACCTGGATGTTTTTAAATGATTGGTCTTGTAGTTATTTTAATATTAATGCCGCAATTATTTCGACCATTGAATTGAACTAAATCAAATTTATTAAGTCAAGAAAAAAAACTTATAAATCCCAACTTCATATTCTTAGAAGCACAAGACAGAAACATGTTCCATATTCTGTTTTTAATAATAATAATAATAATAATAATAACAATAATAATAATAACAATAATAATAATAATAATATTATTATTATTATTGTTATTATTATTATTATTAATGAAAAACAGGCTATGAGCTCTTATATTATTGTTTGGTAACATTTCTAGTTTAATACCTAGGTATTAGTATAATATTACCTTGTACTATGTCTTAAAACAAGATAAGAAAACCAATTATTCTGTGAAAAAACCATTGCATGCCTCAATATCTACTATCACCTGTAGTATCTCAATTTGACTTATCAATTGGGTCTATCAAATCGGGTTTGACCTTGTTTAAGTCTAGAGTCTTAAAAAAAGTTAGTACTCAGAGCATTAAACTTGTCTATTGGAACCTTATATTTTTTAATTCAAGCCCCATTCATTAATTTTTTAAGCATCTAGCCCTTTTTTTTGGTGGTAATTTTTTAGGCTTTTAGCTTGTTCTGTGCCTATTTTAAGTTTGTTTATGTAACTTCAAAAAGCTACACAAACACCCCTACAATCTTTTGTAGGTTTGAAAACCTAACAAATATATGCGTACCCTCAATGAATTTTTGAGCTCTGTCAAATCCCAAGCTTGAACAAAGGAGTTTAAGCTTGAATTAGTCACTATTTAAAATATTTTAAACAGATTTTAGGGGGATATTAACTAAAATAGGCAGCCACATTCCCGCCTAAACCTTTTTCAGCAACAATTTTTACATTTTATCTTTTTAAGCAAATTATTATTTTCATTCCAAAAATACCCTTCATCTAATTTCTCAACTTTACTGTAACATTTCGCTAATTAATTGCTTTCCTTTCATAAAAAACATTAAGATTAAACTACCTGTAAAAGTTATAAATTGAAAAACAGATTAATATTTTATAAAATAATTGATTCTTACATATCGAAAATAGTACATTTTTCTCTAAATTATCTGTAATGAATAAAATTTATAAATTGAAAAATAGATTAATATTTTAAAAAATAATTGATTCTTATATATTGAAAATGTTACATTTTTTTCTAAATCATCTATGATGAATAAAATTTATAAATTGAAAAACAAATTAATTTTTATAAAATAATTTATTCTTTTATACAGAAAACAATGCATATATCGAAAACGGTATGTTTTCCTTGAAACAGTGTGTTTTCTTCTCAAACAGGTTGTGTGAAGAGATACAGGAATTTGGAAAGGGGTGCAGGAAGGGAATGGGTGCGTTAAGAGGTGCGCAAATTTGAGAAAGGGTGCGGAAATGGTGCAAAAATTTGGAAAGGGGTGCGGAAACCTTGTGGAAAGGGTATGGGTGTGGGAATCTGGAAAGGGGTGCATGAATTTCTTAAAGGGTGCGACAAGTATTGCGGGTGCATGGATGGTGCGACAATTGCGGAAAGGGTGCGGGAATTGCTGAAAGTTTGTGGCAAGCGTGGCGGGTGCGTGGAAAGTGCGACAATTACGGAAAGGGTACAATAGTTTCTGAAAGGGTGTGGCAATTGTGGAAAAGGGTGCGACAGTTTTTGAAAAGGTGTAGTAATTACATAAAGAGTGCGACAACTTCTGAAAGGGTGCGACAGTTTCTAAAAGGGTGTGGTAATTACGGAAAGGGTGTGACAATTGCGAAAAGGGTGTCACAGCTTCTGTAAGGGTGTAGAAAGGGTGCGACAACTTTTCACAGGGTGCAAAAAGGGTGTGACAGCTTCTGAAAGGGTGCGGTAGTTTCTAAAAAGGTGTGGCAATTACGAAAAAGGTGCGATAGATTCTAAAAGGGTGTGAAAAGAGTGCGACAACTTTTAAAAGGGTGTGGTAGTTTCTGAAAGGGTACAAGAATTGTTGAAAAGGTGTGGCAAGTGTGGCAGGTGCGTGGAAAGTGCGATAATTGTAGAAAGGGTGTGACAATTGCCAAAAGGGTGCAACAGCTTTTGAAGGGGTGCAGTAGTTTCTGAAAGGGTGTAGGAATTGCTGAAAGGGTACGACAAGTATGACGGGTGCGATAATTTCTAAAAGGGTGCATGGAAGTGTATGGCAGTTTCTGAAAGGGTGTGGCAATTGCGAAAAAGGTGTGACAGCTTCTGAAAGGGTGCAACAGTTTCTAAAAGGGTGTAGGAATTGCTAAAAGGGTGCTGCAAGCTTGGCGGGTGCGTGGAAAGTGCAACAATTGCGGAAAGAGTTCGACAGCTTCTAAAAAGGTGTGACAATTGCTGAAAGGGTGCGACAACTTCTGAAATGGTGTGACAGTTTTTGAAAGGGTGCGAGAATTACTAAAAGGGTGCCATAATTTCTGACAACAAAAAGAGTTCTTTGACGATCTTCAGGCATGGGCTCATCCTCTCCGGTGTGCCATCCTTCCAGTTGTCCTCATCGACGTCATTGTCATCAACGAAGATGACTCACCTAGTGTCGACGAAGATGAACCTTTTTCATCTTTAGTCTTTGTCAAAGATGAAGATAATTAGTCTTTGTCGACACCAGATGAGTCATCTTTGTCGATGACGATACCAAGAAGGATTGTAGCAAGGAGGGTGCATCAGAGAGAATGAGACCATGCCTGGAGATTGTTGACAATGTCTTTCTATCACCGAAAAAATTGGATCTAAAAGTCCTAGTGAAAAAATATAGTTTTTGAAAATTTGATTGTGAGAAAATTGTTAGTTTTTAGGGTTTAGGATGGAAAAATGAAATCAAATTTAAGTTTATTTTTAATATTAAATATAAAATAACGATTTTACTTTTAAAACAAACAGATTTAAATGGTCATAGGTGGATAAATTCTTTTTGGTTATTTTTCCCAAGTACTAAATTTTGTCTTATAAACTTTTTATATTTAAAAAAAAAAAACCAATACTATGTGACATGTTATGTTGACTTTACAAAGATCTCAATAGTAACAATATGATAACTAGTTTGTATGATCAAAGCTTAGATTTAATCCAAACATTTATAACATGTTTAGAGTAGTTTATGTTAATAATTTAAATATGGATTATTATCACAATTTTAAATTATTTTAGTCTGAAGAACAAAATGCCACTAAGTGTTTCTAAGTGTCTCCTTCCTTGCTAGGTTTACTTGGTTGCCTTAAATGAGTTGGTATATATCATTAAGGTTAATTTAATTTGTCTTTTATGGGAAACTAGGTTATAGAGTTTATGCATATTAGCAGGAAATCATTGAAATAAAAGAACAAAATCGCCATTTTAGAACTGGGCTAAATAAAGAGATGGTGTTAGATATAAATTTGAAGAGTTCATCATGTTCTTTAAGAAAATCTTTGATAGTGTTATAAATATTTACAATAAATATGCCAAGGATGTCAGTATGGAAAGTAGTTTGCATCAGCAAAATCAGAGCTTAAATCCTATTTGACAGATTCCAAAGTTCCTCCATATGAAGAGTTTGATATACTAGATTGAAAGTGAGTCAACTCTCCAACTTATCCAACACTAATCAATACCTATTTCTAGGCCTTTTCTTCCTACATATTTTGATTATTCTTTGAGGAATGAAATTGAAAATTTTTATAGCGGTGGGTTGGATGATGACTTAAAAAATGCTTTGGCATGTACAAAAGTTTGGTTGCAAATATATAATGAAGTTGTTGAAATAAAAATCTATGTTTTATTTATCCCATTTAGTTATTTCAATTCAATGTTTTATGAAGCTCAAGTTTGGGCAACAAGCCTCTTTATTGCCATTGCAATTCCATTTCCTGCAAATCTCAAGTGTGTTACATATATAACATGTATATGGTCTCTATCTAAACATATATATATACTGAGTATGCAAGATAGAAACCAAAACTATAATTGTAGAATATTACACACTAACCTCCAGCCATTGTTTAACGATTTGATGCAAATAATCCTCTGAAAATTGCTTGCAAACTTTCGTTTTCCAGGTGATTTCTTTTTTTTATAGAATGGTGTATATTTTTCTCAGGAAAAAGATCACCCAGGGATCCTCTTTTTAACCTTAAAAATAAGCATTCTACCATCAAGAATGCTACAGAAAAGGTGTGGAGTTATGACATAAGAGTTACAGACCATAATGCATGGGAAGTTACTGCATGAAGCAGTTACGTGGAAACAAAAACGAAACTGACATTCTCCCACTTGGTTTGTAACCCATAAATCCACATACTGAAGTAAGAAATAAAATACACGAATCATGGCGATAAGTCCTCCAAGAACGAGTATTATCTTCCATGTATCACAATGTATTCATTCCTTTATAACTTAATGAATAAACCTTATATTTATTCTAGGTCCAAAATTGATTATTTTCTCAACCAAAATGTACGCATAAAAATGAGAAAAACTAATCAATTTAAAAAAAAAAACTAAATAATTTTATTATAGAGAATGTATATACATCAAATCACATGATGGAATCAACTCCCATCACAATTACAACATGCGATCAACTCTCATTCGCTCTACATGATCCTTAAAACTCTTTGGTGGCATGTCTTTTGTCAAAGGATCGACAATCATCAATTTAGTGCTAACATGTTCAATGACCACTTTATTCTCTTTTACATGTTCCTTAATGGCTAAATACTTAATGTCGATATGTTTATTTTGACTACTACTTTTATTATTTTTAGCCAATAAAACAGCAGCTGAATTGTCACAATAAATTTTTATCGGCTTAGAAATAAAATCCACAATCCTAAGCTCATATATGAAACTCTTCAACCATACATCATGTGATGTAGCCTCAAAACAAGAAACGAACTCAGCCTCTATGGTAGATATAGCAATCAATGGCTGCTTGACACTCCTCCAAGATTTGGCTTCGCCGGCAAACAAGAAAATATATCTAGATGTTGATTTTCTTGAATCAACACAACTAACAAAATTCGAATCGGAGTAACCAACTACCTCCAAATTATCAGTCCATTTATATATAAACATGTATTCTTTGGTCCCTTGAAGGTACTACATCACTTTCTTTGCAACTCTCCAGTGGTCTATACCTGGGTTACTCTGATAACTTCCTAACATCCCAACAGCAAATGTAATATTAGGTCTTGTGCAAACCTAAACATACATAAGACTTCCAACAGCTGAAACATAGGGAATGTTCTGTATTTGTTCCTTTTCAAATTTATTTTTAGGGTATTGGTTCAAATTAAACTTATCACCCTTTACAATTGGTGCTATACTTGGTGAACAATCTTTCATTCGAAATCTCTCTAAAACTTTGTTGATATAGGTTTCCTGAGATAGACCTAGTATGCCTTGAGATCTGTTCCTATGAATCTTAATGCCAATGACATAAGACGCCTCACCTATATCTTTCATATCAAAGTTTTTAGAGAGAAATTATTTCACGTCATAAAACAACCTTTTATCATTGGTTGCAAGTAATATATCATCCACATATAGAACAAGGAAACAAATTTTACTCCCACTGACCTTCTGATATATACATTGATCTATGATATTCTCTTCAAAATCGAATGAAGAGATAACCTCATGGAATTTTAAATACCATTGACGGGATGTTTGTTTCAATCCATATATGGACTTCTTAAGCTTGCACACCAAATGCTTACCATCACTAGAGGAGAATCCTTCAGGTTGTTTCATATATACCTCTTATTCTATATCTCTATTGAGGAATGTTGTTTTCATATCTATTTGATGCAGTTCCAAGTCAAAATGGGCTACTAATGCCATTATAATACGGAAAAAATTTTTCTTAGATACAGGAGAAAAAGTCTTTGTATAATCGATTCCCTCCTTTTGAGTGAAACCCTTAGCAACGAGTCTTGTTTTATATCTCTCGATGTTACATAATGAGTCTTTCTTTGTTTTAAAGACCTATTTACACCCAATGGCCTTTGCCCCATTAGGTAACTTGATAAGATCCCAGACTCTATTACTCTTCATAGATTCCATCTCATTTTTCATAGCATTGTGCCACAAAATAGATTTACTGCAATCCATTACTTGTGAAAACGTAACAAGATCATCTTCAGCTCCTAAATTATGGTCAATTTCTTGTAAATACACTATATAATCACTAGAAATAACTGATCTCCTCATTCTAGTTGATCTTCTTAATGTTGTAACACTATCCTCTTGTGGAGTAGAGTGTACAACTAGTGGTTCAACAGTATCTGAAGGTTGTTGAACAGTTTGATCTACTAGAGTATTATCAGCAACTTATGAAACTTCATTAATTGATTATTCAACATCTATTTGAATTTGAGGGATGTTGTGAATAACATCCAATTTATTACTCGAAACGGGTGGATGAGTATCTAAATGATCTTTCTCAGAAACTAAATCCTGAGATTGATCGCTCCCACTGATTAAGTCATTTGCAAGAAATTTTGTATTTCGAGATTCCACTATTCTAGTGCTATGTGATGGACAATAAAATCTATAACCCTTATACTTTTTGGCATATCCAATGAAATAACCACTTATAGTCTTTGGGTCTAATTTCTTCTCATGTGAATTATAAACTCTTACTTCAGATGGGCATCCTTAAATGCGTATATGTCACAAACTCAGTTTCCAACCTTTAAATAACTCAAATGGTGTTTTAGAAACAGCCTTGGTTGGAACTTAGTTCAATATATACATTGTTGTTTTAATAGTTTCTACCCATAATGATTTAGGAAGTTTGGAGCTACTAAGTATACTCTGCACCATGTCCAATAAAGTTCAGTTTCTTCTTTCTGCTACACCATTTTGGTATGGGGAACAATCCCATTTTCTTCAAGAAACCTTGCAAATGGATCAGGTGCTTGTTCATTATGAGTGTATTTACCATAATATTCTCTACCTCTATCTGATCTCACAATTTTAATTTTTTTTCTAGATTGTTTCTCTACTTCTGCCTTGAAAACCTTAAAGGCATGTAATGCTTCATTCTTGTTATGAAACATGTAGAGATACATGTATCGTGAATAATCATCAATAAATGAGATGAAGTATTTTTTACCATAAGCGTCCATATCAGGTCAACAAATATCTGTATGTATGATTTCTAATATGTCTGAACTCCTTTTGGCATTTTTCTTTGACTTGTTATTTTGTTTTCCCTTTATACAATCCACACAAGTATCAAAGTCAGTAAAATCTAGAACATCTAGTATCCCATCATTTACTAACCTTTTAATTCTTTCTATGGAGATATGTCCCAATCTCCGATGCCACAACATAGAGGAATTTTTATTCATAACACTCCTTTTAATACCAACATTACTTTTAACATGCATAAAATTAAATGAAACATTGTTTTGTAATTGAATTCCGAACAAACCATCAGACAATGTACCATTTCCTACAACTACAGATTTATAAATCAAACTAAATGCAGTTTCATTAAATGTAAAGGAAAATCCAAAGGGTACACGTCTTGAAATAGAAATCAAGTTTCTAGAGAAACTTGGAATGTAAAAAGTCCGTTCTAAATCCAATACAAAGCCAGAATCTAAAACTAATCTGCATGTTCCATTAAATGTAAAGGAAAATCCAAAGGGTACACGTCTTGAAATAGAAATCAAGTTTCTAGAGAAACTTGGAATGTAAAAAGTCCGTTCTAAATCCAATACAAAGCCAGAATCTAAAACTAATCTGCATGTTCCGACCGCTTCCACATGTGAATGTATCTTATTTCTCGAATAGATGCTCTGTTCACTGGCCATCGGTTTCCTTTGGTTTAGAAAGCCCTACAAGGTATTTGAAATATGGATTGTAGAACCAGAATCAATCCACCAAGTGTTATGACAAACATCAACCATATTAGATTCATAACATACAAGTGAGATTGGATTACCTTTCTTTTCAAGCCAAGCTTTAAACTTAATGCAATCCTTTTTCACATGTCCTTTCTTTTTACAGAAAAAACATTTGGATTCCTTCTTAAATTCAAGCTGATTGAATATTTCATCCTTTCCCTTATATTTAGCTTGGTTCTTCTTCTTCTTCCCTTGTGTAACCATATGTGCACTTTCATTCATTTCAATCAACAACCTTCCTTCCTCTTGTATACACATGGTCAGAAGTTCATTGATTGACCATTTTTCTTTATGTGTGTTATAAGAGATTTTGAAAGGTCTATATTGTTGTGGAAGAGAATTTAGAATGAAATGCACTAGGAAAGATTCAGACATCTCAATCTCAAGAGCCTTAAGCTGAGCCACAATATCCCTCATTTGCATGATGTGCTCATGCACACCTTTAACACTAGTGAGCTTCATTGATGTAAACTTTGTTATAAGAGTGTTGGCAAGTGCTTTATCTGAAGACTCAAACTGTTCATCAATAGCCTTCAGTAATTGTCTGACATTATTACACTCAGGGATTGAACCATGAATACTAGCAGATATGCGTGTCCTGATGAATATCATACTCAAGTGATTAGATTGCTCCCAACGTTCATACAGGGCAATTTCAGTCTGAGTGCTAGTTTCTGTAGCTGTAGGTAGTTCATCCTTCCTAATAGCATAATCAATGTCCATACACCCTAATTGGAGAAGAATTCTCTCCTTCCAAATTTTATAATTGTCACCACTCAAAATAAGAACATTACATACATTATCAGAGAAATTCACAAGTTGAATAACTGTAAATAAATATTAACATACACACTTAAGTCACAAAATTTGAAGCAATCAAAATTTATATCATGTTCTACCAATGTATAAACATGCTGCAAATATATAAACCACATAATATAAAAACTGTCTATGGGCTAAGTTTTTAATTTAAATAGGTTTATATACAAATATAAAAACCGTATGATGAAACTACCAAATTATATTCCTTTTCTTCATTCCTGTGGATAGATTAAGAAAAATAATTTGTTATTTCATTCTAATTAATCACATAAATATAATAAAAATTTATGTGGGATAAGATTTATTATACTTATAATGATTAATTACAATTGATGTCATTTAACTAAATGTGATCCTAGGATACTTAATGTATAACTTTGATATAATCAAAGATGTTGTGGCTACTCTATGATAAGTCAAAATTATACTAATCACATGACATCTAATTTTATGCATATAATCTTTAAGAAATTATTTAAAGTATAATTTCATTTAAACCAAAATTATGCATAAAATTAACCATATAAACAATATTAAATTATTTAATAAACACTAAAAATTGGATAAATCAAACTTAAATTATCCAATTAAAATAATAATAATAATAATAATAATAATAATAATTTTGGCATTCACATACTATAAAAATATATTTTATTAAGGCCAAAATGTATAATATATTAAAACTAAACCCTAACAACTTTTATTTTTCATAGCAGAGGAAGGTCACGGGTTCAGCAAACTAAAATTTTATGAAAACCAAAAATAAAACGTATAGGGATATATGTTGTCCCAAATTCCCAACAAAATGAAATTGGCTAGGCGGTAAATCTCCGTATTATCTAAGGTTGTATTATCTTATGTCTTGTGTTACGTAAAAAATTATTGTCCATTTATAACTTCACCTCTGATATTGAATTTGTTTGCCTTCTTGATTGTCTAGTTTTGTGATTAAAGCCAAACAAACAAGACACTCTTCTTTCTAGTCACAACAGTCACAGTCTCCATGAATCATCTCCTCTTGTAATTGTAGCTTATTCTTTTTTATGTTTCGCTTGATGTTTGGCATTGTCATCTTGGTTATCCACCATCCACAATTGTGCTTGCCTCCATGTTCGGTCTAGTTCATTGTTCATAAGATCTCTTGTTTGTGTGCCATGTGTGTCTTCTTGATAAAAATCATCGCCTTTTTTTTTTTACAAAATGTACTTACATCTTTTGGGGTCCTCTCAAGCTTCTTCTCCTTAATGTATAAGAATTTATTAATAGAGTAAAACAACGATAGAAAACAAATCAACAAAAGTTTCAACGACAACAAAGGATAGATCAAAATCAAAAGAGTTGAACAACAAGAAACTTTAAAATAGGATTTGTTGATAATTATGAATTATATTTTAGATTTATATAGTTATGCCATTTTCATAATTATTTGAAATTTTAACAAAGTATTTCAATCATTTGTGTAATAGGTATATATGAGGCGGGTATAGGGGGAGGTGAGGATTTGTCTATCTACATCCTTGCCCCATCCTCACTTATAAGGATTTTTCCTGTTCCTCTTAAAAAGAATCCTCTTCCTGTTGGACGCAAGGCAAGCTAGGAACTTAATCAAAAGAGGACTAAATTATCATCCCTAGCTTTAATGCTTTGTGGATGTAAAAGTAACTAGAATGAGGAATATTTTTCTGTGTTGGGCTTTAAATAAAATTATTTTAATTAGTTACACTTGTTTTTATAAAAAAAAAATTAATTTTTAATTCAACTTTTAATTTAGTGGTCGGTGGAAAAGAAGCAAATGTATGGACCTTTAGAACGCGGAAAGAAAATTTCTGATAAGATTTCATAATCCAAAGTCCAACCTTCTGTTTAATTTTTTGACTTCAAGCACCACTTTTTGACTTAATTCCTATCTATGCATTATGTACCCATGGGAAGGGTCAGTCTGTTTTCTTATTCAAAAGCTTCATATTGAATTTAGTGGGAAAAGAGATGGATCTAATAACCATTCAGTTTAATCCTCAAGATTATTTTCAAGTAAGTTTTTTTTTTTTTTGCTCATGTTCATGCAAAATTATATCTCTCTGATTTGTGTTTAGTTTATGTAAAAGGAAAAGAAAAAAAATCAATCAGGGCATGAAGTTTCTGTGAGATTTAGTACAACTTTACAGCTACATCCCAAGAAAGGCTGGAATGGCTTCTAAAATCATGGCCTATTTCTAAAATCTTCAACAACAAATACAAGTTGTAACATTACATACCAAGATGTTCATTTGTCTCCAATATAAATACATATATAATTTGTATAATTGTTGTCTACTGTCTGTTATAGTTCTTCATTGTTAATTACCTGAAACTTCTGATCATCACAATGAAAAGTCCCTGCATATATTTCCTATTAAAAAAGACAAAAAAAATACAAATAAAAATGGGTACTATGGTACGATTCAATCTATCTGTTGATGTTTTCGTTCCTGCTTTGTCCAATCTGAACTGACAAAGTTTCTTCCATTAAACATGTGAAAATATTGAATCCGTAGCACAACAGGGAGGAGCACCTGTATACAATGGAACACATCTACCAAGTGGATAGGTTCTCTCTTTATATTACATAAAAATCTTTCGTAACATTAATAATTTGTCTAGTTATAGTATAATCATCTACAATAGTCTTAATATACATATACGCATCAATTAATAAAGCAAAACATATGTTTCGTAATCCCTGGAATTCTTGGCAATATCTCCATGCTTACTAGCAAACTATGTAAGTTCACTTGGTTTCATTAAATATGTTTCAAAGATTCTCTCTCCTTGAGCTCAATTTTAGTTGTCTTTTATTGCTTAATAGGTGATAGAGTTTTATGTATATTAACAGGAAATCACAGAAATAAGAGAACAAAATGCCAATTTTGGACCAACTCTAAATGAAGAGATGGTAATGCAAACAAATTTGGAAAATTTATTATGTTCTAAGCGAAAAAGGTGGTTCAAGGTTTGAGAGGATTTCAAAAAGTATTTAGGCAAAGAAGAGAAGGAATGGGCTAAATGTAAATACTATAAGAAGAAGTTTGTAAGATTAAGTAAGAATGACTCCACACATCTCAAGAATTATCTAAAACGTTGACTAGTTTGAGAAATCTAGGTGAATTAGCAAATAAAACAAAAGAGATAAGTGTGATTGATCAAGAACTAAATGACTCCAATTTGATGCAAAAGATTATTAAGTATAAACTAAACGGCATAAAGGATGATATACATGATGTTTATGGACAAGAGAAAGTTAACTTGCACAGACATTTAGATCAACTCCTCGGTCTTTTTAATGTGGATATGACAATCTCAAATTGTGTAGATGAATCAAGTTTCTTGCTGTCTTCTGAGAATGTGGATCAAGCAAATCCACCAGCTGGAATGTTTGTGAAGGTAAACATTATAGTCACTCTCTGAAAGCATACTAAGGTGTTTGGAGATTGTTCCGTTTCAAACTGTGACATGCACAGTCTCCCTGCTAAAACCATTTCTCTAGCAAAACCTGATGTTTTATGCTTGTGATCTCCTGTTCTTTTTGGCCTTTAATGCCTGACATATTTCAGAAATTTTGATTAGTCTAGTCACAACGCACTGGACCGATTATGTTTGAATGTTAAATGTGGTCCCTTTACGAATGTAAGTTTCCTAGAGGATGCTTTTTTGAACAGTCACACTATGCCAACTTTGGCGTTGTTTTGCATGCTTTTCTGCTAAGATGTTTGTTTTTAATTTTAATTTTCATGCGAAACATGATTTCATAAGTTTTAACTTCATTTGATTGGCTTTTCATCATTTAATTGCTGATCAAATAATGTAAATTGACAGGTTTATAAATCAGGGTCCTTTGGACGGTCACTGGAAATTTCCAAAGTTTAGCAGCTGTGCTAAGCTGTGCAGTGAACTTGCTCCTTTGCATGGCCTTGAAGGCCAACTAGAGGACCCTCTGAGATCAGGCTGGCCATTTATATCAATTGACCGGGAGAATGATGTTCTTCTCATCGGTGATGACCTTTGGCAGTAAGTAACTAGTCCTGCTCCGTTTTATTGCTGTCTCTTTTGAAGTTGTGTACAACTTTTTTTCAGTCTAGTAGCATTACTAAATTTTGGTTGCTTGCTTATGGTTTCACAGTAGTTTGTAATTCATATTGAATCATGTATTTTCTTTTTCCATTGTCCTATCATCAGGGAGTTTGTAAGCAATGTGTGGTGCATTAAGATACAACCTTCACTAGAAGTGCATCAGATGACAGAAGACTTGTGGCTTGAACCGTGATTGGTAGGGCTTAAAATGTAATTGACTAATGCAGGGGTTTTTATGACTTTTTATAGTAGGGGTGAAATTTTCATTTTGCTTATTAGATTTTTTATCAACCCTTGGTATATAAACCAAGTTTGATTCAAAGAATTCTATCTGACTGTTTATCTTGTATTTTTTCACTTTCTCTGCTAAGCTTTACTATACATTAAGAACCCTCTCTTGTTTTCTTTGATCTTGAGCAAGTTTCGATGAGATCTGAGGTTGTGTATCAGTGTTGTTCTATGTTGAAGCGTTTGCGACATTATTCCTGTATAAATTGAAGTGTTTTATGTACTATAAGTTGAAATATCTTGTTATAGTGGGGATTCGACTAAAGGATCTTCTCTGCCTTGTATGTGGGGTTTCAATTGGGAGATCCAATCAAGTAGATATCTTGTTTCATTTTCTTTTACAATTTTGTTATTGTTCTTGCATGATATTTGTTACCTTACTATGATTATATAAATCCTTATCCTAAAAACCAACAAGTGGTACTAGAGCCAATTTCGATTATTTTCTTTTTCAATATCTTTTTTCGAACAATTTTCTAGTAAAGGTGACTTTAGCAAAATAACAAATTAAAATTTAATTGTAATTACAATTACTCTGCAAAACCCTCTTCTGAATCATCCCCGTAATATGATTAATTCACAAATATGTAATAACACTTATAGGGTGTTTATTGAATATACTTACATAAATGGCTTCTTCGTTTTTTGTAAATGCAAAGAGGTCATAAAGAAGTCGCTCAGAACCAGACATAGGTTTGCTCATCGGTATCCACACGAAGCAGTAATGATGGAGGCTTGGTTGTGTTTGAGACTTGCTAGAACCTAAGAACAACTTTGTAGTGAAAAAGAGAGAAAATATTTCACTCGGCTAAAGTTATATGTTAAATAAAATAATTGTACATTTTTCTACAAGAAGAGCACATATATATACACAAACACATGTGCCGCCCATGACTTGAACATGTTCCAAGCAGCTCTTCCATGCGTTTCTAAGACCAATAAGTGTCCCAAGTGTGCACAACCTAGGTGAGAATTGTCCCACCCGTGTGCATGAACATAATATGCATATAATTTTCCATTTAATTCTCTCATGATTTTTGGCATTCATCTCAAAATCATGGGACTATTACCTTAGTGATAATAGAATAAAATCCTATATCATCTTAATTTGAATTTCAAATTAGAAGATGTAGATTTGAGACAATCCAACTAAATCTTGCCAATTCTCGCATACACCCCAACAACTCAGGATTATTACACTAGGGTCTAAAATTATAATAAAATACATTTAAGGTCCATAGATCTTTCCAAGGCTCTAAACTTTTCATCCAGAATCCAAACTGAATCTAACTTAGACAATTTTCATGCTTCTAGAGTTCATCAACTCTTTTTGTACATAACCTATAAGTTCTTCACTAAGTTGATAGTGATCGGATTCATATTGGGCTTTTGATACAATATTTGTCCGAACACAGACCAAGATTGCCTTCTAGTAAGGCATCATAGCTACCTGATTGATAGAGGCCAATATATGATTTCTTTTAACCTGTTAGTGATATGATTACTTGTACAATTTGATCATTTGATCATATGATATCTTTTTGAGGCTGAGGTAAAAATTAAGTGTCTCTCTTATGACTCTTTAAATAATATAGATTGACTTCTGTCAATGACTAGATAATATTGAATCAAGCAACAACTTAATCCCACTATGAGTACAAATTTAATTGGTTATTGATATTTATTAGAAGGTCCAAACTAAGTTATCAACTTTCATACTCAGGAGTGACAAATTCTTTATTGACCACCATAGCCTTAGTACAAATCTTGATATGGCCAATCACCACTTTTCTAGCAATCCTCTAATGAGACTATGTTAGGTTAGTGTCAAATCATATAGATCTTTGTACAAGATAGTTTGGTGACCTCAAGTCTAAGGATCACATATACCTTCATTCACTAAAATAATATTTTCCATAGACACTAAAGCAATCATCCATATGAAATCCTCTTGGTGGGTTAGTCCGAAGAACACATCTACAATATGGACCCATGTTTTGCACTAATTTGTCAATAAAAAACTTTGATATGTAAGAGTTGCCATCATCTTTTAATGAAGTCATTCAATATTATAATAATTTTATTACTATTACCCTTGCCCTTAGTCATGGTGATATCAGAGTTATAGACGTTTTAAGAACAACCTCATAGCGTGCATATAGAGTTCTTATGATCAAGTGCTATACACTAATCCCTTCGTTACAGTTCAACTATTCTTAGAATATTTATTTGAGTATATATTAATATGTTATAACAGACAAAGAAATTTATTGGAAATTTTAAATATGACTTTTATTAATAAACTTGTATTGTTATGGAAATTGGCTCTAAGGCACCAACTCCAACAATCTCCTACACAAAGCTTGGTTGTGCTAAAGGCTTGTTAGAACTCAAGAATAACTTTATTGTGAAAGAAAGAGATAATATTTCACTCAGAAGCTAGGGTTATATATAAAATAAAATAATTGTATGTTTTTCTACAAGAAGAGCACATATATATACACAAACACATGTGTTGCCAATGACTTGAACATGTTCCAAGTGGCTCTTCCATACATGCTTGGGACCAATGAGTATCCCAGATGTGCACGACATGGGTGGTAATTGTCCCACCAGTTTGCATGAACATACAACTCACATGAGTTGTACACCTAATCAACACATTTAATGTGCATATAATTTTCCATTTAATTCTCCCATGATTTTTAGCATTTAACTCGAAATCATGGGATTATCACCCTAATTTGAACTATAAATTAGAGGATGTGGATTTGTGATAATCTAAGTCAATCCTGCCAATTCTCGCATACACCTCAGCAACTCAGGATTATTACACTAAATTCTAAAAGTATAATAAGATACATTTGGGTTCATAAGTCTTTCCAAGGCTTTAAACTCTCCATTCAAAGTCCAGACTGAATCTAATTTGGACAATTCTCATGCTTCTAGAGTTCATCAACTCCTTTCATGCGTTACTTATAGGCTCTTCACTAAATCGATAGTGATTGGATCAAGCTTTCGACCTGGCATTTATCTGAACATATACAAAGATTGGCCTCTAGCAAGGATCATGACCACTCAATTAGTAGAGATCAACATATGACTCCTTTTAACTTGTCAGTGATATGATTACTCATATAATTCGGTCATTTTATCATACAATATATCTTTGAGGCTAACATACAAATTAAGTGTATTCCTCAAGACTCCTCGAATAACATAGATTGACTTCTTTCAATGACTAGATAATATTGAATCAAACAACAACTCAATCCCACTATGACTACAGATTTAATTGGTTATTGACATTTGTAAGAACACCCTAACTAAGATATTAGCTCTCGTATTTGGAGTGATGAATTTTTTATTAATCCATCATAGTCTTTATACAAATCTCAATATGATCAATCACTACCTTTCTAGGAATCCTCTAATCAGACTATATTGGGCTAGTGTCAAATAATATCGATTCTTGTACAAGACGATCTGATGACTTCAACTGTAAAGATCATATATACCTCTATTCACTAAAAAGATATTTTCCATAAATACTATAGTAACCATCTATATGAAATCCTTTTGTTAGGTCAGTCCGATGAACCTTTCTTTTTGTTAATCATTATTGACAAGGTGAAATTGTCAGAGCATGCAATTAGACAGTTTGGTGAGACTATGATTCCATGAAACATCTGTTGATACTAATAGTACAATTCAATGATGGAAAAAGTCAAAGTTTATGATCTAATAAACCGTTTAAGGTCTTGTATTTTAAATCCCTCATACTCGACTTTCAATGTATAATTTATTCAACATATGTATATATGACTTATCCTTTGAATTGATATTCATTATTTTCAACATGATTTATCTTATGTCATAGCTCCTCATTCAATGACTTCATCCTTCAAGATCTCTAGAATTATCCTTGTTCCTTTTTTAGGAATTCAACGGTAATTTCTAGTGTGTTGTCCAAAGACACTTATTTAAAAGTAGTTGATATTTCTAAAAATTGAGATATCAACTTCGAGTGTATATTATGTTATTCATGATTATTTTAAGAGTTAATGCTAATAGAAGTCTAATCATCTTTGTCTCTCAATTTATATGTTCAATGACACATAATTCAAGAGAAACATGTATCATCATGATGAAGAAGAATCTTTTAGGATTCTTATTTATTGAATCTCTTTAGTCTTCATCTATTATAAACACTCCAACTTAAATTTAATAGTCTATACGATATACAACAATAGATCAAGTGAGAATATGAAGCACCTTGTTTAAGTTCTTTTAAGAAAGATTACAAAGTTATCTAATCCTTATGCCAAATGCAAATATGACATTTAATTCAGATAGGTATATCATTGTATAGATATAAAATGTTAGATTTGTCATTGTACTCCCACTTGCTTTCGTATACAAATATCTTATTTATCTAAGTAAAACCAAAAGATTTTATGGTTTTATCTATATAAATATTTTTTTTAATTTTGACGTTCACATGAGTTCTTAAATAGAATTCACCAACTTGTATACCCAACCAACTCCAATTCTAGATTGATATCATTGGTTATGATATAGTCACAACAATTCTAAGTTTTATCCACTAAAGCTACTATTGACAATTAATTGTCAAACCTTTAATATAATGCAACAATTATGAGCGTATTTAGATTTTAATATCACTCATAGGTATCAAATTTTAACGTCATAAAGGACTAGTGCATTTATCATGAGTTATAAGAATTTTATTTCTTATAAACTCATAATGCACCTCATTATTCCTACATTATTATGTATACATAGACTGATTACCCATTTCCTTTTTTGAATGAGTAATTTTTGTTGTGATGTTCAACCATCTTTCGATGGTACATCATATATTTTATGTCTATCTTTCTTATAAGCTAGAACTCGATTGATTGAATTATGTTATTCTCTGACTTGATCTTTTAGAGAATTATATTTAAAAGAATCTTCCAGGATAGATTTTAAAACTTGTTTGGTATTGGAGAGACAATATTCTTTAAGTTTTCTTTAGAATATTACATAAGAAAAACTTTGGTTTAACTAACTCAAATTAATTGCTTAACATCAATGTCATTACCATTGTTAAATAAATCATTGGTCTTCAATCCTCTCAGATGAAGAAAAAGATACAAAAAATGTCATGCAAGCAAGAAGAATAAAAATCAAAATATGATTAAAGCATATAAGAGAAGGATTAGAAGTTTACCTTCTCCTTTGCTTCCTATAGAGATATAGGATGATAAATAAGCTTTACAAATGTAGAAGCCTCTAAAGAAAATCCACCTCCAAGCTTGGTTCTTCTTGGCCAAGACAAAAGGAGAGAAGAGAAAGAGTTTTAGACTTTTAGTGTGAGAAGAAAAAGTGTGAAAATGACTTAGTAGTCTAAAATTGAACTAAAATCACACTTATATAATGGTGGCCTCTTTTGTAATTTAAAAATTCTTATTTGGCCCAACTAATTCATAATTTGAAGTTTTGTCATGCATGTATATCAAATATACACCTTAGCTACCTGAATTTCATCTCATTAACATCTTAACATTTAAAATGTTATTTTTGCACACATATAACATTTTATATGATTTTCATTATCCTTTGGAAGGTGCTAGCCAACCTTGGATAATTAATTCTTCCTCTCGTAAACTTGGTTTATTGGTGTGACCCTTTAGGTTCATTATGGCATAGCCATGAGTCTTTTTTTAGAAGATTCAAAAGTGTATCCAGAAAACTGAATACTATAGTAAACAACTAGTAATGTGTCATAGCCCTTAAACCACGATGAAGAAATACTCAACCAAACCTAATATCTCCAATGATACTTTTTCTGTAGGTAATATCCTTCCGTTGTCCAATCTAAAACAATTTCGGACTCGTGGATCATCAAAGTCTTAATTTTTAATTCTTTACGAATCGTTGATTTAAATATTCAGAACACGTAATTACGAACATCCTTTATATGACTTACATTATACTTTGGCTAGAGATTTCGATTTCCAATAGTTAATGACATTCGCTTTAGAACTTAGATTTGAATAGAATAAATAGATATTAAAAACCTAATACTTTTCGAGTCAACAAATCACATATTGATCATCATTTGTCTTCATACACAAATAACACATAACTAACATGATTTCTCATACATAATGTGGTTAACACTGTATTTATACACCACATGAATCACACGTATCCATATCAGATCCAATTATGGCATTTTAGGTCAACGGATTACTTCATACACTAGTAGGATCATATGTTAAGTCACTAACTATGATTTAATGACCATGCGATTTATCATTATTAGTCATGTTTGAAAAATAGTTTTCTAAGTATTAATTCATACTAATACCTTAATGACAAGACCATTGTCATCATCCGTATTAATATCATCTCATGACATTCAATAGAGGTATTTAGTATGTCTATTATATGATATAATTGCCCAAGTTATATCATGTCCATTGGGAACAATTAAATTATTCAGTTTGCATTAAGTGAGTTATTTGGGTAGTTCACACACATACTTTATATTATTGAAAATAAAGGAAATAGTTTATGCATATAAACAAAAAAACTATATCTTTATTAATTAATTATTAAAAGATTATATACAAGATGAAATGTTTTGAAACCAACAATACGAATGGTTCTTAGGACATACACTAACACATTCAACATATACAAAATGTGTTATATATATAAACATGAATATGGGTTATAATTTATAACGTATTACTTTAAAACAGTTAATGGGTATCAAAACTCCCACTACACCTTAGGTAGTACATTGGACTATTTGTTTTATGTATTCACCTTCTTGATTTAACCCAAGTGATTAAAAACACATGTTATAAAATTCTTTATTTCATTCTTGATTTCCATGAATTTCTTCAAGGTATCCAAATTTGTATTTCTGAAGGTGTACAAATCATATTCACTGGAATTTCTAATAAATCGATTGAAATTCAAAATTTGTTGTATTCGATACTAACTATTAATTCTCGTTGTTTGGACGAAATTTAATAGTTGAGTAATGCTCCTACTGAAAGTAGTGAGAGGTTGACATAGTTACCTTTGTCTAAAAGACATAACCAGTATCCATCATATAACAAAAATTGAATGAATTGAAATTATAGCCATGACTTAATCTTTCATGCAATTTGACATAACATCATTTAATAATCTTCATTGAGATGATGTTTAATAGTTGAATAATATTTTTACTAAAGTTAGTAAGAGATCAACATAATCATCTTTGACTTGATGGACATAACTGGCATTCATTATTTGACAAAAGTCCAACAACTCAAAATACTGATCATGACTAAGTCTTTCGTGTCATCTAACACATCATTGTTTAATAATCATTATTAAGATAGTATTCAATAGTTGGATAATACTCTTTCTAAGGTTAGTAAGAGGTCGACACATTCATCTTTGTCTTGATAGACATAACTAATGTTCATTATTGAACAAAAATCAAACAACTCAAAATACTATTAACTAAGTCCTTTATGTGTCAAATTATGGTCTAGTTAATTTATATGATTTAAAATTAATGAAATAATCGTAGTTACAAATCTTACAAAAGTTTTATTTCTAAAAAATATTACAACTGATTTTATTTCTATTTTATCTTGCTAGTAAACAAAAGTGAATACATTAATCCTACAACTACAACTAATGTGGCGTGCACATGCTGCATTTCAAACTTATAGGTTCATATCTTCTTTCGGCAGACATCCACCATGTCTTGGTTCCTACACATCAATCAAATATGAGAATTTTAAATCCCAAGTTAAATAACATAAAATTTTGAGAAAATGTTCGATTCTTAATCATACCTAAAGTTAAAAATTAAGTCTTCCTCTTTTTGTTAGTTGGTAAGGTTTTGTAGTGTTTGCTTTAGTGACTAGGTTTACCACATTGAAAGCAACTTTCTTTACTCTTACTAACTGCACCATAATGAGTGTTTACTGTGTCCTAAGGTATAGGCTGAGATTCATAATTCAGTTTAGCCTTTGTCTTACTTCTTTCTTTTTCCCTTGTCAAACTGGTTTCAACCTATTTGGCCATTCTTATATATATGTTAACATACATTACTATCTTTAACAATCCTTTCGTGGATTCCTTTTTGTTGTCCTTCATAAAGTCCATAACGAACTTAGTGTAAGGTACAAGTGGAGACAAGATAATAATGTTGAAGGCCATGTTATTCGTCATACATGAGCCTCAAGTTTTGGCTCTCTTAATCAATTTAATTATATTATCCACTTTGGACACATAGTTCATCATGATTTTTTTTTTAGTTTGTAAACCAAAAACATCTTGATAGCTTAAAGAGCTCACATGCTATTTAACCAATCTCAATTTAGCATCCTCAAGCGATGTGAGATACGCATACAAACCCAACATCTCTCTTGTGCATTTTCAGTGTGGGATTTCTCTAAGTGTCACATCAAGCTTATTGGATTCCACTCTTGGATTAAGAAAAGTTCCAAAAAATTTCCTCTATCTAAGAACATTTTTCTCATCGTCATCTCCCCTACTTTTAGCACTAGGAGTTTTACCCTTCGAATAGACACTAGATTGCCCATGGTGGGTATTTTACTAGCTTGTCAACTTTTAGTTACACTTAATTTACAATTCAAGTTGCTATGGCCAAATTTCCTACATGAAACATATCTTAAAGGTCTCTAACTATATTATGTTCTGAGCTTAATTTTGTCTCCATTTGGAAAAACTAGATCAATGAAGTTAGGAAAGGCTTTATCCACATTCATCTCAACACTTACCTTGGTGAAATTACAACCTAGTACCTTCTTCAATAATAACATCTATAAAAGAGGGGGCTCTCTAAACTAGTCGCAATATAAATCAACTTCTTTGGGTTCAAACATTCCAAAGGATCACCAAATATTTTAACCTAAATAGCAATTTTTGTTATGCTCTTCGAAATTAAGTTAAGGTTCATAGTCCATTTATTACAAAGAAAAGTTACCCCACAAGAACCAAGGGCCATCCGTAATAACTTTGAGCAAATCATCTAAATTCTTAAACTTGAAGAAGAGCATACCTTGTTCATTCGAAAACACCTCCATAAGGCTAAGGCTAGCCTACATTTTGTTTGCAAAATGTTTAACCACCAAGAAAGGACAAGTTTTCCCTAAACAAAACCTAACAACACAATTCTCCCATTTTTTGGCTCATAAGATAGCCATTTCTTCAAGAAGAACAACACAAGCTCTAATTCGGCCCACTGTCAAGATATTGTCTACTTTGAACACACAGTCCATCATGGTTTTGCTTTTAAGCTTTACACCCCAAAACGCGTCTTAACAGTTTAAGAAGCTCACAGGTTATTTAACCAGTTAAATTCTTCTACCTCTAATCGATGTGGGATACATAGACAGAATACAAATAAACCTAATATATTTTCCGTGTTTTGTCAATATGGGATTTACTTAAGGGTATCACATAAACCCCCTCTTATGGAACTCAATATCCTCGTTGAGGTTTACCTCTCCATCATTCAAGAGGATACATGAAGTCGCTCTAATATCATTTGTAACATCCTTGGTCTAATAATCTAGTCCACTGTTTATATATTATCCACTTTGGACACATAGTCTATCATGGTTTTGTTTCTAGGCTTTGCAACCTCAAAACGCGTCTTAACAGTTTAAGGAACTCATAGGTTATTTAACTTGTTAAATTCTCTCACGTCTAACTAATGTGGGATACATAGACAGAATATAGATAGACCCAACATCTCTCTCATACTTTGTCGATGTGGGATTTGCCTAAAAGTGGGGAGAAAAATTCCAATGGGCAATTAAAGTGACTACAATCAAAGAGTTTCAACCACAACCTACTAAGAGCATTAAAAGGACTTAGAGGCACAAAGGAACTAACAACCAACATAAACAAACTATGAGACAATTTTGTAGAATAAGACACTAGAAGGCCATCCAAAGCAGACCTAAGAGGATAGGTGAACAACAAATCCATTCCATTACCCATGTGGGCAAAGAATCGGGAAAAAAAAAAAGAATAAAAAACACTTACCAAGATTGAGTTATAGAAACATAATAGAATAGAGCAACCAAACAACACTTGTAGATGAACGATGCATAGACAAAAGAAAGGCCAAATGAAAACAACAACAACCAAGCAAACAATCCCAACCTAAACTAGGTCAATAACCAGCCCAACCTAAAAACACTTGACCACAAATAACAACCCAACCTCACACCTTTTAAGTTGGCCAAAACACACCTCACACTACAAAGACAAGCCTATACTCAAAACACCCTTAGCACAAAATAACAAACCTAAAGAATCAACATCAAGTCGCAAAAGACCCCTAGCATAACACACCTAGGCCAACCTAGATGAAAACGCAAAACCCATAAAAAGAAGTACACGACTAGCAAAGTGAACACCTCAATAGGAACCAATAAGCAAAATGCACTAATGCAACACCTGCAAAACCTAGCAATAGGAAAGTCCTGCCAATGACTATCAATAAAACTAACAAGAGAAGGAAGTAAGACCAACCACCAGGCACTAAAAAAACAACAACCAAGAAATAAGACACTGCACCATATTGGAGGAGTGTCCAAAAGAGAACCAACAACCTAAGGACAAAACTACCCAAACAATAAACATAACTTACTAGGCAAATTGCACACCATAACCTAAACCACCAACACAAGAAAATAAAAGACAGTTAAAAGCCAACCACTATTGACACAAACATGAGGAATCACTAACTGAGACCATGGTAAAGAACCATAAAGAAGAAAGTAAAGTCAACGCCCAATGATGAAAGTACACAACAATGAAGAGAGGGAAAGACTGCAAAGAAAGAGGGAAGGAATAAAGAGGGGGAGGGAGAGTAGGACGGGGGAAAAGGGAGACAACCAAGAGGTTAGTGGGTAGAGGTGAACACAGGTGATAGATAACCAAAAAAGTAAAGGGAAGGGTGGAGGATGAAGGTTAGAGATCAAGGAAGGAGATTTCTTACACTAGCCATTTCTATTTTTATGCAATCTACAAGATTACATTTATATTTCACATTGTGTCTACATATGAAAGCTATCATTTTCTACCAAATTAGAATCATGTAATCAATGTAATTATCATGTTTTTTTTTTTTTAATAGAATTAGAATATGAATAAAATCTTATATTCATTGTTGTATTAAAAATACCTTAATATCATAATTACATGTAACCCCATTTCCTTATCCTATAAATATAAAGAATTACAAAATTAACCGGGATGGGGAGAACAATTATCTTGTAACTAACACCAATATTCTTTTACATTTAAAAAAGACGTAAATAATATAATCATTGAAGTAGACTTGTAAGTAACAAACTACAATACGCTAAGAACATTCTTATCTTCACAATATCTCACCCTAAGTCACATCCTCAATTCAACTATTTTTCATTTACTATGTAAGATTTTGCATACTTCTTGCTGTTATAAATATTCATATCAACACTTGGAAATGAATTTGTTTAATGCTACAACTAAGAGATTTAGGGGAAAACCTCTAGTGATCTAGTGACAATACATAAATCAATTGATGAGGCTATGTTCTACATTGTGGAAACAATCTTTAATAAAACATATCTCACTTGAAAAAATTTCATCAAATTTCAATCTTTTTTTGTTAATTAAAATGAAATTCATCAAATTCTATCTCAAATTAGAAAAAATTCAAAGATAATCACTGAAAATTGAGAAAACATATCTCACTTGAAAAATTACGCTTACCACAATCTAACCTCACCTAGTGGAAAACATTAGTTACCCCCCAAAGTCTTAGCACCCAGTAAAAATCAACAAACCTGCCAAAAACATAACTTCACCTAATACTTAATGCTTATCAGTGAAAAATTTCAATGAAACCCCTAGGCGTTGTCATCTAGTATAATATCAAATATCTCCCCATCACCACTTTTATACAAATTTTAAGTAACCCCTAGTAGGCATTGATGCTTAGTAGTATATCATATAACCCCTTCATTTTGCCTACTAGAGACATCATTTACCTTCTAGACAATTTTTTCTTAGTACAATTTTGAGCTACCCCACAAAAAGCCTACAGGAAAATTATTGATGTTTATCATATTCATCAAAACCCTATCAGTAGATGTGATTTGCTAATAGGTATAATCTTGCCTATTTGGCAAATGATGCCTGCCAACATGACTTTTATGATTTCATGCCAAATCTTTTGTTCCATATGAAAAAAAAAAATCTCTAACCTTCTTAAATCACTTTTCTACCAATATTGAATCAATTTTCACAGATAAATAGAACATTCATCAGCTAAAATTCCTGAATCCATATTGAAAATGGAAAACACAATCCCAAACCAATTAACACTATATACTAAACTTTTGACTCATTTAGAGTAAGTTGTAGTTTTAAAAATGATGATTTTGAGTGGGAATGCCTCTACCTTTGTTACGTTTGCAATTTGAATATTGGTCAACTTTAGTTGAAAAAAAAAAATCTTGTATAGATTAGATAAAATTTGTCTAAATCTATTTTAATAGTTTTGATCAGATGACTTCAAAAGTATTGACTAATTTTGTATACTCCCTCAAAGTAGCTATTTAAATTAATTTCTCCTTTAAATATTATATTTTGGTTACAAAATATTTAAATTTTTTATTTTTTATATTTAGTTTAGTCCTATTAAAATATATATCTTACACTTTAAATCCCTTTAACCTAAAATTCTTATATTTATTTTTTGAATACGCCAAGGGCCTAGACCTTACTTGCACAAGTCCTTATGAGTAGGGCCCATCTCAACTTCTCCTTAAGATTTAACCTAGACTAGGCTATGCGAGCACAGGTTCAACTTGCCCCAAACTAGTTTAGGCTTAAAAATTGGTTTGACACAATTTAGTTCAATTCAAATTCTTTTAATTTACATTCAAGCTAAGTTCAATTTAGAAAATTTAACTTATTTTTAAAATTAAATTGAGCTCAAGCTAAAAAAATTTTGATTTGGTTTGGCTTATGAGCTGAATGGATAATTTAATTTGATTCAAATTTAACTCATATCTTAATTTAAATTATGTTAAGTAATTATTAAAACAATATTATTTTATCTATTATTTGATAAAATAATAACAGTTTGTCACTAATTTGAACCATAAATATAAATTATGAATTTAAACTATAAATTTAAATTAAATTATTTTTATTTAAATCAAATTTAAATTAATCTTAATTTTGAATCAATGAATCAAATTAAACTCAAACTGATTTATGATCCATTAAAACTGAATTCGAGACGAGGACTACTCGGAGAGGGCCCAATTCTATTCTGTCCACCTCTAGCACATGCCCGTTTGGACCATGAGCAACGCTAGGCTTAGGAGCCCTAAACGCCCCGTTTTACCGGCGTTATACATCTTATAATAGAAGAGAAAAATGGTTAGAAACTACTGAAATAAAATATTTAAATATTAATTGTACATCTTGCACTAATCAGCACGATCTGGGAAAAGGTATGACTTGTCGGCCACCACAAAAGCCTAACGACGTTGCCCTAGTTCCTATGTTTACACTGAACTGAAGGGTTTCTCTGTTTTTCTTATTGAAAAGCCATGGAAGCAATATCCGTTGGATCTGATCCTCGTTTTTATTTTCAAGTTAAGTATTTGTTTTCTCATTTATTCATGTTAAATCCATGATTCTTTCTAATACTTGTGCAATATCTGTAGGTGGGAAAGATGAAAATCAGTGAGGGGATAAAATGTTTGCAAGATTTGGTACAATGGTACAAAAACAACTGGACCCCAGAAAATGCTGGAATCCTTGATGAATCCATAGCCTACCTTCAATCTCTTCAACGACAAGCACAGGTAACCTTACCAACTGCCCGTCATGTTTAAAACTATAGTGGTTCTGGTTTTCTATCTAAGTACACTTGTTTCAAATATTAGCATCTGGGTCCTTGGATTGAGCTGAAATTGTTTAAATCTGAAGAACAAAATGCCACTAAGCGTTTCTTCGCGAATGTTTCCTTCCTTGCTAGGTTTACTCGGCTTATCTTTCATTCAGCTTAATTTTATTTGTCTTTTTATTGGGTATTAGGTGATAGTGTTTATGTATATTAACAGGAAATCATTGAAAATAATGAGCAAAATGACAATTCTGGACCTAGTCTAGATGAAAAGATGGTGCTCGATACAAATTTTCTGAATTCATCATGTTCTAAACGAAAAAGAAGGACAAATGATTGGGAAGACTTCATCTCTTTAGGCTCAAATGAGAAGGAATGGGTTCAATGTAAATATTGTAAGAGAGACTTTGTAAGAATAAGTAAGAGTGAAACCTTACATCTCAGACATCATTTAAAAAGATGCCCAGGTTTGACAAATCATGGTGCAGTAGGTAAAGCAAAAGAGAAAAGTGTGATTGATTGAGAATTGACTTGCTTTGATTTGGTGCGAAGGATTATTAAGTATGAGATAAATGGCATAAAAGATGAAATACTTGATGTTTATGCACAAGAAAAAGATAAGTTGCAGAGCTATTTAGATAAACTCCCAGGTCGTTTTAATGTAACAATTAACTTATTGTCGAAAGACAAGGTTGACTTTTGGGTTATGACAGTTTGGTTTATCGATGATAGTTGGGAATTGAAGAAGAAGATTATTCAATTGGAAAATGATGAAATGGGAGTAGACTTACTTGAAAGAGTGAAGCGTTGGTTTCTGGATTGGAACATAGACAAAAGAATATTGTCTATAGCTGCCAAAAATATTGACAATGGAATATTTTATTTAGCTTATGCATATAGATATGCATCAAAGGTTATTGAGCTTAAAAATTGGCTTAATGAACGGGTTCCATTTCCTTTCATCTGGAATACATGTCCTAATTTTTTAAGACATTATGTAAACAAAGTTAGATATCAATCGTCGCATCTTGTTTACATTGAAGCGAAGCAGCTTGAGGACTACTATGTGAAGTCGTCAAACAAATATAAGTTTGAATTAGCAGTGAAAAAAGTTGAGTCCATTGGTAAAAAAGTAACATCCAAAAATAATGATAGATTTCCTCTTCCAAGTTCTGATTTGCTTGATTGGGTAATAGGATGTAAAGAAGCATTTTGTGAATTGGAGCATACAGATCCTGGTATCAAGTCTATCAAGTTTAATTGGTATGATGCAACTTCGGTGCAAAGCTTTTTGGCAGTGTTAAATGAAGTTTCTAAAATTAAATTGGCGAATGAGTTTTTCCCTCTTCTTTTGAAAATGCTGAAGTTTGTAAAAAATGGATATTATCTCGTTCACAGCACTGCAAGACTATGCGGAGAACTGCTTGATAAAACTAACATGGTTTTTGTGATCACAGTCATTCTAGATCCACGATTTAAAATGGATATTGTGGAACATTTCTGCAAAGAATTTCATGATAATGAGGCAGACTTACACTCTAAGAAAATCATTGATGATGTTTCAAATATTTACAATGAATATGCAAAGGATGTCAACAATTCTTCCATGGTGAGACAATATGCATTTCCAAATGAGGTTGCTTCATCAAAATCAGAACTCAACCGCTATTTGACAGATTCCAAGGTTCCTCTATATGAAGAGTTTGATATACTAGAATGGTGGCGGGTTAATTCTCCAACTTATCCAACACTAGCTATGATGGCTCGTGACTTCTTGTCAATACCTATTTCTGAGCCCTTTCTTCCAACACATTTTGATTATTCTTTGAAGAATGAAGTTGAAAATATTTATACTGGTGGGTTGGATGACGACTTAAAAAATGCTTTGGTATGTTCAAAAGTTTGGTTGAAGGACCCTGCAAATGTATAATGAAGTTGTTGAAATAAAAATATGTGTTTTATATTTTTCCCAATTAGTCCTTTCTTTTGCTATCTTGCTTATATTTATTGTCTTGAGCTTTATTGGTCAGCATTTTAATTCTAAAGCTCAAGTTTCAGCAGCAACCCTCTTTGTTGCCATTGCAATTCCATTTCCTCCAAGTCTAAGTGTGTTGCATGGCTCTGTATGCAATCTCTCTGTTAATTATTTTGATCTGCAAAACTTACATTTAATTATTCTGTACTATTTTATCTTTGTGGTGTTGCTGTAATTTTCATTTATCTTTTGATTGTTGCTGTAATAATTGTTACATGATTTAATGAATTACATTATTTTATGAGGATAACCGATAAATCCGGAAGCAAGACCTGAATTATGATACTACAAAATCCATTTATCTTTTGATTCAATTTGCTTGTAGCATAACATTCTCTATAATAAAAACATGTATAATTATTTAAAGAGGATTAATTTCAATTATCAATTAAACTTGTCTTTTGAATATATTTGATTACATTTTTTTATCGATAATTGAAGAGTCTAAATTTAGTTGTATATCCAATTTTTTATTGCTTAATCTTTTCTTTAATGATTTTCAATGTTCCTTTTTTAACTAGACAGAACTAGGTGAAGCCAATTTCTAGACTTGGATTGAATATCAGACTATCCAAATTGTTCCCACTTTTTGTCTGCACAAATTGAATCCCAACTCCCTGTTTCTTTTCATATCCTCTCTTTTGCTGTCTTGCTTATCTTTCTTTCTCTGTTTTTTTCAACCTTTATTGGTGGTAATTTTACTTCACTAGCTCAAATTTTGGAGAAAGCATTAGGCCTCCTGGTTACCGCCACTGTGGTTTTCACCATTGCAATACCTTTTCGTCTGAGCCTCAAGTGTGTTTGATGGATTCTGTATGCAATCTCCCTCATCACTATTTGATATGCAGAGCTCGTTTTTAATTACTTTTTACTGTTTTACTTCTTTTTGTTGTAATTGTGGTGGAATATGAATAAAGAATTGAAGATATGTTCTTGTAATTGTGAATATTTGGGTCATTATTTATTATGTAGCAGGAAAGAGAAAGACATCTCGGTCCAAACAGTAGAATGAGGGGTAGAGGGGGTTTTTTTTAATTGAAAAAATCAACCTTTTTCAGTTTTTTTCTTTTGACATGATTAAATTTAATCGAACTTAACTATTTTTAAAAGGTTAATTTTTTCAATAAAAATTTTAAAAATTAAGTCATTTCAGTAAAAATCAAAATTATATCTTTAATAGAAAAAATGTAATAATTTCATATTTTCAAATATTGTTATCCCTTGGATTATATACATGCAATTAAAATTTGAATTCAAAGTTGGATACCCAGATGGAATTTTGGGACATTGACTTGGAGCCATTGTCTTTTTATGTTAATTACTTTTGCATCATCTTCTTTTTTCTGGTTGTAAATTGCTTGAGAGTTATCTTATTGTTATTGTAATTTTCATGCCTTTCTTATTGTTGATTGGTGTAATAGTTTTTACATGATTTCTGGGAGTACATGTACATTATTCCACTACCACAATTGATAAATCCATAGCTATATGTAAAAATGTCACCTTAATTTATGTTAACTGTAGTTTATTTATTTTTATTGATGTAATCTATGTTATCATACGATAAAACTCCTCTTCAATTGAACGCATAATAACCAACACTGATGTGACTAATTAGTAACGAACTATAAGAATAATGACTAGATACGTAATCTATTCATCAATCATATAGAAACTCAGTATCTAAAAGGTTATTTTCCTATTCTCTAAATGTGTCCATAAGGAAAGCAATTGACTCATATGAAATCAAGATCATGGTATCAATGTAATCATTTTGTTTCAAAATATGCAATATCAAATACCTGAAATGTTATTAATCAACTCATGTATACGACTAAAACTTAATACATATTAACCAATCAATACAAAATATATATATAAAATTGACATACTATACAACAAAAAAAATAAGAATATTCATAAGTTTATATATAATACAAAAAATCAAAGAATTGAATTCCCGTCATGCTTCCATATTTTTTATACAACCATACAACTCATGACAGAAGCATTCTTTGCCCTAAAAGTTAATCTCTTGCCAGTGGTGAAATACTCTAAAATATATAATGAGAATATCCCGCAGTCACCGGAGGCAAGACCTTGTTGTGGTACATCTATGCATCTCGTGATGGTCAATGGTTCTAACTTTGGCTCAAGACCCTGTGACTCTCAATAGTTGGTTGCATTAATAATAGACGAAAGATAAGAATAACGTTTCATAGCCTCCAAGAACTTCTCTGTAGAGTAAAAAAATGTTTTCGATGACTCATACACCATCAAAGTCAACGCATTTAGGTCTAATTCACCGCATGCCCAGTGTTGAGATTCATAATTGATCGGAATATAAACCTATAATAAAATAAATTCATTACCATCAGTCAAAATTTGTCTAATATACTTTATCGAAATAATATATAAATATCAATTTAAATAATACAAACCCAATCAACATTAGCCCATGAGATATAACCTCTATGTAAGTTTGGATCATTTATCCCTTCAATCGGATCTAATAATAATCGTGGTCATCGATAATTATCTAACCCATAATTTTCTCGTTCTTTGATTATATGCGGTAACCACTCATCAAAAGAAGTTTCGACACAAGTCCATTTAGCGGATGGAAATGTATGTCGTAATACCACTAAATAACTATCGATATGCTGAAAAGTAAAATAATATTACAACAAGTGAGCAAACATTATAAAATAATAATATAATCTAAAAATAATATAACTTTTGCCTTTTAAAGATTAATATACCTAATCCAGTAGCCATTGGTTATTTTCACATAATAGCTTCCACCACTTTATTTTATCGCATGGTCCATATAAATAAGTGTTGCCCAAACCCGGTTCTGGAGGGTTCCCGTACCATTGCAAATATTCCCACATATTATTTTTTATATCCTCTTTGCAGGTTGCCTGCAACACCGCCCGTGCACGACGATGTTCGAAAGGATCAGTGTATGGGCTCCGAAGTGCTTTACCCTTCTTCATTATCCTTCCATGTAATGTCCTCCGAGTAATGGAATGGTGCTCTGATTGAGTTTTATTTGTGACATCCATTGTTTGTTGGATATTCGTATCAAACCGATCAAAATACTCAAACAGCACTTCTGTTGGCTCATCTTGAAAATAAAAAACAAAACATTTATCAATTTTCAAAATAACATCATTCAATTATTAAAAAATGCAAAATGTCAAAATATAGTTTAAAGATATACCACTTCAGTTAGGCTTGGTGGGTTTGTATGGTGCGTATGTTGAAGCTCTGTCAACTTAGCTTCTATAGATGCTTGACGTGCTTCAAGTAGTGTTTGTCGTTCATCGATGTTTCCAAGCCGTTCATCAATTTTTTACATGAACCCTTGTAGAAGCTCTTAAAGTCTATCAAATTTATCATCATCTTTCCGGGTAGATGCACTTGGAATATTGTAAATATGTGTTTCTTCAGCCAGCTGAGGCGATGATGTAAAAGCACTACGCTCAGGTTGCAGCATAGCCAATGGCACATGACTACTTATAAATGAACTCCGTCGCCTACGAACAGGAGTACTCCAACTGACAGGTGTAGGTTGGATATCTGGAGGGGATGTAACACCATGTAGGATGTCTAGAGGGGATGTTACACCAAGTAGGATCTCTGGAGGGGATGAAGGTACGACAGGAGAAGTAATATCAGATTCTTCTGAATCATCAATGTCATCTATAACATCTTCATAATACGATGATTGCCTCTCAACTTTGGATGCAATCATACGAGAGGTGACAACATCCTAAAGATATTCAAATCAAGTTTATTAAGAGAGGTTTAAAGTGAACTAATAATAAAGTATGTATCATGCATAAGAACTTACTTCAAAAGAGTTTAAAATACGATCCATCTCCTCCTAACTTGGAACTTCTAAACTTCTCCACCTCAACATTCGAGGGATTGTCTTAACCGATTTACAAACCACAAAACTTTCCAAATTATTAAGCGTCTCGTATATCCAAATCTGTCATTCAAAAATGCACATACTATAAATAAATAAAATGAGCAGACATATATACTTATGAAATATTAAAAAGGGATTAATATTACTGAAATGCTAAGGTACATCCTCGTATACTATAAGTTAATATTGGGATATCATTTGAATTTGGTAGATACAATCTACAAACTTCATTGTATTGTTTTAGTAAAGCATCACCTAAAGATTTCACTGTCATCCTCCAAACAAGAATACCCTAAGGATATGAGTTAAAAGTATCCCAGTCATCAAAAATACTTAAAATATTCTCTAGAATAGTTTTTCTATTGTCTGATCCCAATAATGCAAAATGAAGTAGATATAAAACATATATTTTAATGACATCCTCATCATTGTCTACCCATACTCTTTTTTTAAATACTGCTACTAAATCACCATAGGTAACAACCTTTTTGCCTGGAAAATACTAAGATTTCAATCGTGATTTTCCTATAACCTTCCTCTTAACCATTTCCCTACTGAATTTTAATCTTGTTATTAGAGCAAATTCAACAAGACCAAATCTGCAGTCCACCCCATTAAGCCGAAACCACAATTCCTCTCCCACCACTCATTTGTTGATTTGCCGAAATAGCACAGAATGTAATAAACTGGAGGTATGCTTCAAAGTATCCATCTATGAAAATCGCTCGAAGCAACATGTTTTAAACAATTTTTTCTAGGCATTAGTAAGGGCATTTCTGATTTCTTTGATAGTTTTCGTATGACCTTTGACTTTTAACTTCACAAAAATATAATGGCTGTCATTATACCTCATTTCCTTAGGAAGTTCATTAACTCCATTTTCCTAAAAGTAATCAACATGTTCAAAAAAATAAGGAAAATGTTGAAAGGTTAAGGTAATATAACTAATATAATCCAACAAATTGCAAACATGTGAGAAAAAATGTGAAGAGGTGCGTGGAAGTGCAAAGGGGTCCGGGAAAATGTTAAGGGGTGCGTGAAAGTGTGAAAGGATGCGGGAAAATGTTAAGGGGTGCGTGGCTGTGCAAAAGGGTGCGGCAAACTGTGAAGGGGTGCGTGGCTGAGTGAAGGGTGCGTGGAAGTGCTGCTAAAAGGGTGCGTCGGGTGCGTGGATGAGTGAAGGGTGCATGGAAGTGCTGCTAAAGGGGTGTGTGGATGAGTGAAAGGTGCGTGGAAGTGCTACTAAAGGGGTGCGTCGGGTGCGTGAACGAGTGAAGGGTGCGTGGAAGTGCTAAGGGGTACGACGAAACGTGAAAGGGTGCGGGAAAATGTGAATGTGTTAACGGTATGAAATCAACCAATGCAATGCAATAAATCTGGCAAATCACATCCAGAACTAACACAGTCAAACCGGCAAATCAATCACAAACCCTAAACAATGAACAACTAATCCATATACATACATCCAACCAACCAAACAAAAACCTAAATCTCATACAATGTGCCAAAGTCGAAGCGGAAATATAATGTGACAATGTCGAATCAATGGTAACAACAAATACGCACCTGAGACGACTGAGACGACTCAGACGACATTACCATAGTTTTTCGACAACGATTTTCTGACGGTGAATCGAGTGTGAGTAATTTTGGTTTTGGCAAGACTGTCAATGTTTGTTGAAGTTTTGATTTGCAAAATGAAAGTTATTAGAAAAAGTTAGGGTTAAGTTTCAAACTGAAACGCTACGCGCCACGCACCCAACAGTGAGTTATCGCACAATTCCACTCACCCTTTCAGAAAATGTCGCACCCTTTCAAAAATGGTCATACCCTTTCAAGCACCCTCCACGCTTACCATACCCTTTCAGTAATTCCCACACCCTTTCAGAAGCTGTCGCACCCTTTCAGAAACTGTCGCACCATTTCCGTAATTGTCGCACCCTTTTAGAAACTACCACACCTTTTTCGCAATTGTCGCACCCTTTCAGAAGTTGCCGCACCCTTTCCGCAATTGCCACAATTTCTACACACCCTTCATGGTTGGTGCACCCTTTCAGCAATTCTCGCATCCTTTCAGAAGCTGTCGCACCCTTTCTGTAATTATCGTACCCTTTCCGTACCCTTTCAGAAGTTGTCGCACCCTTTTCATAGTTGCTGCACCCTTTCAAAAGTTGTCGCACCATTTTCGCAATTGTTGCACCCTTTCAGAAGCTGTCGCACCCTTTCAGAAGTTGTCGCACCCTTTTCGTAATTGTCACACCCTTTCTGCAATTGTCGCACCCTTTTCGCATCCTTTCAGAACCCTTTCAGAAGCTGCCGCACCCTTTCAAAAGTTGTCGCACCCTTTCTGTAATTGTCGCACCTTTTTTCACACCCTTTCAGAAGCTGCCGCACTCTTTTCGCAATTACCGCACCCTTTTAGAAGCTGTCGCACCCTTTTAGAAGTTGTCGTACCTTTTTCGTAATTGTCGCACCCTTTCAGAAGCTATCGCACCCTTTCCACAATTGTCGCACCCTTTTCGCAATTGCTGCACCTTTTCAAAAGCTGTCGCACCCTTTCAGTAATTCCCGCACCCTTTTAGAAACTGCCACACCGTCCAAGCACCCTTTCAGAAATTCCCGCACCCGTTTCCAAAGTCCCGCACCCACACCCCTTTCCACAAGGTTTCCGCACCCCTTTCCAAATTCCCGGATCTCTTTGCATAACCTGTTTGAGAAGAAAACGCACCGTTTCAAGTAAAACATACCGTTTTCGATATATGCATTGTTTTCTATATAAAAGAATCAATTATTTTATAAAAATTAATTTGTTTTTCAATTTATAAATTTTATTCATTACAGATAATTTAGAAAAAAACTTAACATTTTTTTATATATAACAATCAATTATTTTATAAAATATTAATCTATTTTTTAATTTATAAATTTTATTCATTATAGATAATTTACAGAAAAACGTTATATTTTTTATATATAAGAATAAATTATTTTATAAAATATTAATTTGTTTTATAATTTATAAATATTACGGTAATTTAATCTTAATACTTTTCGTGAAAGGGAAGCAATTAATCGGGAAAATGCTACGGTAAAGTGAAAAATTATACTAAGGGTATTTTTGGAATGAAAATAACGGTTTGCTTAAAAAAGTAAAAAGGAGTAATTATTGCCGAAACAAGTTTAGGCGGGAATGCGGCTACCTATTTTAATTAATATCCCCTCAATTAATATAAAAAATTGACTTTTTTTAAAAAAATCATTACAAAAGCTTGAATCAAAACTATATTTTTCATATTTAAATATATATATATAATTATTTTAATGTTAAATTATATATTTAATTATAAATTATACAAAAGTTTTTAATAATTAACATCACTGATCAACCGATCCAACCACTTAATAGCCTGATCACTCCACCGATTGGATATCATGTCCAATTATAAAAACATTGTTCTACAGCTGTTGCAAGCTCTTTTTATTAAGGCCCGGATCAGCCAGTCCCTAGGATCCGGCCCGGACCATGGGCAGGCCCTCGTTTCGTCAGCTTTATATAGCTTATGACTGCAGATAAAAATGGTTGGAAACCAGTGAATGGAATATTTAAATATTAATTGTACATCTTGCATTAATCAGCGTGGACTGGGAGAGTGTGGTAGTAATAGTAACAGAGAGTGAGTTTATTTCAAATTTTAAATTTGCTTCTACAAAGCCCAACGAAGTAGCCCTAATTCCTGTACTTACACTGAAGGGTATCTCTGTTTTTCTTATTCAAAAGCCATGGAAGCAATATCCGTTGGATCTGATCCTCGTCTTTATTTTCAAGTTAAGTATATGTTTTCTCAGTTATTCGTGTTAAATCTATACATCTCTCTGATATCTGTGTAATTTCTGTAGGTGGGAAAGATCAAAATCAGTGAGGGAATGAAATGTTTGCAAGAATTAGTACAATGGTACAAAAGCAACTTCACCCCAGAAAATGCTGCAATCCTTGATGAATCCATGACCTACCTTCAATCTCTTCAACGACAAGTACAGGTAACCTTTCATACTGTCCGTCATGTTTAAAACTGGTTTTGGTTTTCTATTCAAGTACACTTATTTCAAATATTAACATCTGGGTCCTTAAATTGAGCTGAAACTATTCAAACCTGAAGAACAAAATGCCACTAAGTGTTTCTTGGCCAATGTCTCCTTCCTTGCCGGATTGTCTTAAATGTGTTTCAATGGAGTTGCTTGATTTTATAATTTTTTTATTGGGTATTAAGTCATAGAGTTTATGCATATTAACAGGAAACCATTGAAATAAAACAACAAAATGACAAATTTAGAACTACTCTAAACGAAGAGATGGTGCTGGATGCAAATTTGGAGAATTCATCGGGATTCAAACGAAAAAGGTGTTCGAATGATTGGGAAAACTTCATTTTTGTGGACTCAAATGGGGAGGAAAGGGCTCAGTGTAAATATTGTAAGAGAGACATAGTAGTATCAAGTAAGAGTGAAACCAGATTTCTCATATGTCATTTACAAATATGCCCTAATTTGAGGAATCCAAATGCAGGAGCAAATAAAGCAAAAGAGGAATGTGTGGTTGATCGAGAATTGAATGGCTTTGATGTGATACGAAAGATTATTAAGTATGGGCTAAACGGGATAAAGAATGGTATAGTTGATGTTTACAAACAAGAAAAAGATGAACTTTGTGGATATTTGGAAAAAATCCCATCTCGTTTTACTTTAGCTTTTGAGGTGTTTTCCACTAGGGACAGTTCCCTTTCATATTTGGCTATCAAAGTTGGATTTATTGATGATAAATGGAAACAGAAGGCTAGGATAATATGTTTAGAAGAAGTTTCTTTAGGTTCATATGAAAAAGTTTTGAAGCGTTCGCTTGAGAATTTTAACATTGACAAAAAGATATGCTTTGTTCATTGCAGCTATTTCAGCAGTGCTGAAATTAAAAGGATCAATGACATTTTTGAACGAGGTTCGCTTCCAATCATTGTGAACTTTGTGCCAGTTTTTTCTTTACTAGAGCATCTTGAACATCATGTATTATGGGGTGGATGGCCATACAAAATTTTAGATAAAGTGAGAAGTCTTGTGGGCTATGTCAGGTCCTCAACAAATGGTAATAAGTTCCAATCTTCTGTTAAAAAGGCTCTATCCATGGGCAAAAAAATTACATCTCAAAATTTTCCTCCTGAACCATATGAGAATGTGTATTTGCTTGAGTGGGTTATTGGATATAAAGAAGCACTTTTTGAACTGGGGCATATAGATACAAATTGCAATTCAATAAATTTTACGAAGGAGGATTGGGATAAGACAATCGCACTGCATAGCATTCTGAAAGTGGTAAAAGGTGCTTTTCGTAGCTTGTATAATTGCAAAATTATCACTGCACTCTTGCATTTCCAAGTGGTCTTTGACATTTATTTTAATCTGCTTCAATGGAAAAACAGTGATGATCATTATGTTCGAGAGATAGCATCAGGGTTTGGTGAATTTTGTGATCAGTTGTGGAACAATTGTAAGATTTTAGTGATGAATGTAATTGTTGATCCACGTTTCAAAATGGATGGCATAGAACAGTGGTTCAAAGAGAGTTACGGCAATGAGGCAGACACTTACCTTCAGCAAATCATTGAAGTTACTACAAATGTTTATATTGAATATGCAAGGGGCATCAACTATGGTGATAGTGCTATCTCAAATGCTTCACCAGAAGTAGAACTCAATAGCTATTTCAAAGATCCTAAAGTTGATTCTGGTGAAGAGTTTGACATTTTAACTTGGTGGCATCTCAATGCTTCCACTTATCCCACACTTGCAAGGATTGCACGAGATTTTCTGCCAGTGCCTAAATTTACAGGATTTGGTTATTCCGTGGTGGCAGATGATGAACAGATTTTGATGAATCCAGACTTGGATGGTTATCTAAAACTAGTTATGTTACAAACAAAACTTTGGTTGTCTTACTGAATATATGAAATTAAGTTTCTGTAGCCTCTTGAAAGTTGAATCCCCTTACTAATTTGAAACACCTGAAATTTTGCAGTGCATGTGTTTATACAGCTCCATTTAAAGTTCTTATTGTTTAGTTTCTTATTGCTTACCATGAATATGAAGTCTTTACTAATTTGGAGATTCAGAAACAAGAATCAAAGTGTATCAATTGTAGACATGTGCATCTGTTCAATTACTAATTATTAGAAATATTCCTAAATGGTAAGATTCGTAGTACTAATATTGGTAGGGGGCATTTTCAATGGAACGCCCCTCCATAAATAGGCGTATGCCGCGATGAGCAGTGTGCAGAAAGTATTCTTTATTGGGACTTAGATTTAGATTTGATTGGGGTTTGAGTTGGAAAACAATGAGAAAGGTTAGTGAGGACATTTTGTTTTGGACGTTGAAGATGAGAATGGTGAGTGCATTTTCGTTATACAAACAAAAGACAGAACAGTAATTTAAACTGATTTATATACCAGATTTTACCTGATTCAGGCGACACGTTGAACCTTTTTGTACTTGGACTTATTATTCACGAGCTATGTAGTTATTCAACACTTTATGTATACACGTTAATTGGGCTAGGCCCGGCCCAAAGCATGAAAGGAAAGCCTGGCATGAGAAGACCCTGTCTGGTACTGTAGTATGTCGCGCTAGGCCCATGGTCCTATCAGACCGGACTTGGGGTTTTACTATGAAGCCATGGGCTACGCGCCCGGATTGATACTGTATATAAAAAAAATATATTTTTTTCCTTCTACCTTGTGGCGAAAGCAAGCTTCTGCCAAGGCAGAGGCAGAATTTGCATTTGCCACTTGGTACGCAAAAGCCATTAGTCTCTGCTTAATTTTTTTATATAAACCTATTTAATTTTTCTTTATTTTCATTTTTATTTATAAATCTCTCAATCTTAATTATTTCATTATATTTTCAATCTCATTTTCTCTTATCAACTCTCTTTCAAAAAATATCTGAATTCGCAAATAATAATTTTTTGTGTTTAAATTTCATTTTTATTTTAATTTTATCATTACAAAATATTTTAATTCGTAAATAATAATTTTTTGTCTTTAAAGAATTTAGAAATTTAGATGTAGAAGATGAGTAGATAAATATTATATAGTAGATATATTTTATTTATATTTTGTAATTTACACAGTATGTAAATTAATTAATTTATACTATGTTATCAATTTATAATATTTTTTATTATATAATTATGATATTTCTCTATTATAAGTGAGAGATTATAAATAAAATATTCGGGGTACTATCTTTGGTTTTAATAATTAAAAAATAATTTGTGTTTAAAAATTTTAATTAAATTTTTTTTTTTAAATATTGATTAAATGGGTTGGGCCTTATATATCAATGGGCTGGCCTGACCCATTAGCCCGATGGACTGAGTCATGACCGACCCAGCCCATTGACACCTTTGATTTTATGTGTTTCTATCAAATAAGTAGGATGCAGTCTAAGCTAGATAAGGATCAAATATTAGTTTGGCTTGAATATGTTGAATTCAAACTTAAAAAATTTCAACTTATTAATCTTGAGTTTGGCTTGAAATCGGCACCTCACTAATGTTGCCACATCAAAGCTTTTTTTGCCAACAATTTTTCTTTTTCTTCTCTAGCAATTGTTCTTTTTTTTCCCTTCGGTGTTACCATTTACCAATTAAACGAACTAAGTTCGATTTTAAACTAGTCATTCAAGATTCAAACCAAGTTTAAGCTAACTTTTTTTCAAACTCATTTTGAATCCATTCTTGTGTATGGTAGTGATATACTTTCATTGAATATATGTATTTGATATATAGATTAAATATTATTAAATCACATAATGATAAATAACTTGTATACATAAATCATCTATGCATCAAATTGTATACTAAAAAATGTGTACACATAGTTTTATTATTTTAGATAAGCCAAAAAATTTATTCCCACCCAAGGTTTAGTGTATATCCAAACTCTCACCTGTGAAGTTTCAAAAACCCAAACACCTACTTATGGACTGTTAGAGTTAATCAAATCTGTTAGTTTTAAAGGTAAAATCATCATTTAACTAGTGATACTAAAAAAATAAAACTTTATCTTATTTTCCCCCTAAACCCGAAAAAGCAACAATTTTTCTCTTTGATTAAACTTTGAAAAATTGCATTCTGCTTTTACGGTATCCATTTTTGGCAAACCCTTTTCCTCTCTGACAACCAACACCTTCCCTTCTTCTAGACTCGTCTTTGTCAACAAAGATGATTGAAAATCATCTTCGTTGATTCGATAAACGATTCTCATATTCATTTTTTGTCTAGACGAAGACTAGTCTTCTCTTGCGGAGATGAGACTGGAAGAAGGGAGAGAAAGGGTCGAAGGGTGCTAGCTGCCAAAAAGAGAGAGAATTTGCTGAAAAATGGAAACCCTAGGGGGAAATGTAACTTTTCAAAGTTTAATTCTTGGAAAAAATTGCTAATTTTTAGGTTTACGAGGGGAAATGAGATAAAATTTTATTTTTTTATTATCACATGTTAAATGATGATTTTACCTCTAAAAATAATAGATTTTATTAATTTTAACAACCTATAGGAGGTTGTTTGAGTTTTTGAAACTTCACGAATGAGAGTTAAAATATACATTAAACCTTGGGTGGGAATAAGTCTTTTGGCCTTTTAGATCATCTTATTTATGATTTATGGGAGAAACTTTGATAAACTCTTTTTAAACTTATTTAAAAATATGGCCAAAGGACTTACTCCCACCCAAAGTATCATCTTTTTTCAAATTCTCACCTTTTTAATTTTGAAAATCCTATTTATCCACCTATAGGTAGTTAAAATTATCAGAACCCTAATCATTTAAAATTTTATTTATTTTTTCCCTCATAAACCCTAAAAACTAACCATTTTCCCCTAGACCAAGTTTTAAAAAATGACATTTCCCCCCCCCCCCCACAGGGTTTAGTTTTCAAACTCTAATGCCATTATTGATGGCCTCTCCCTCTTGATAGTTTCTCTCCCTCTGGTGATCTTTTTTCTCTCACCTAGACTTTTGATTGAAGTCAAATGAAGGTAGGGAGATGAAAAGCCTCGTTTTCCCAGATGAAGCTCTTCGTCTTTTTAGACGAAGACGAAGATCTCGTTTTTGTCTCTTTGGCTTCATTCGATATCGATCGGGCATCCAGGTGAGAGGAGGGAGATTGTTGAAGGGAGAGGAAACATTAGAGGGAGAGGCCGTCGGTAATAGTGTCAAAGTTTGAAAACTAAACCCTAAGCAAAGGAATGCCATTTTTTAAAACTTGGTCTTGGGGGGAAGATTAGTTTTTAGAGTTTAGGGGAAAAGGAAACAAAATTTAAGTTTGTTTTTAACATTATATATGAAATGATGATTTTGTCTTTAAAACTAACAAAGTTAATTGTTTATAAATGAGATTTTCAAAGTTAAGAGATAAAAATTTGAAAAAAGAGAATACTTTGAGTGGGAATAAGTCTTTCGGCCTTAAAATATTAAAAGTTAAGAAATATCCTTATATTATTTTATAAATTGACACATCTTCGGCAAATTGAAAACTTTTATGTTTTTCTATTCAAACAATTGAAAAATATTCACAAAGATTTCACTCTTATGAGAATTACTTAAAAAAAGTTGCATGAAACCTAATAATATATTGCAATCAAAGTTTCTAGACCTAGATTGATCTAGGAATTGATCGATTAGATGATCAATAATCTTAGTATAATGTAATTATAATTTTAAAAAGAATTATAATGGTGATAATGTCAACATTACAATCTTATCGACTTATCCTAATGATTAAACAGTGGTTCAATATGATTTATCATATTCAATTCTCATTTAATCCAATTAAATAACTAAAACGAATTTTAACCTTGACTCGAATCGGGTTTATCATCAATATTTTGTGGGACTGGTCGAGCCTTAAAACAATGATGGATATTAAAAATCTCAGAAATGAAGAAAGATTTTATTTAATGAAGACCCATTTCGACAGTTGGTGAAGACAAACAAAATCATCCCTAACGTGCCAAACAAAAAGACTTGTTTTTCTCAACTTCTTTGGTACAATCTTCTCCTTCCTTCCTATCTCTCTCTTTCTTATAAACCCCCTTCTATTTTCTTCTCCTTTTCATTCATTGGTTAATTTATAGACATATCGCATTTCTTTGCTATATAAATCTTTTTGTTTTTGGCATTTTGCATTTTTCTAATTAAACAACTAATAAATTTATACCTTTATATAGTCATAAGCATAAATCTCTTAAGCTACACAATACTTGTCATAATACATATTTTAAGGTATAATGAAAATTAGTATTATGTAGAGAGTGTATCATATAATACAATACATTATGATAATTTCATAATTAGGAGAGTGTTTTTAATATTTTTAAAGATGAGAAAGTAATGATATGAAATATTTGTTGTTTTATCAGAAAAAAGACATATTTTTCTATAATAAAAAATTAAATTTTTTATTTATGATACGATATATAATTAGATTACCACTCTTTCAAGTAATTTTTTATAAATTTGGAAAAGGTAATCTCATAATCTACTATTGTAGAAGACCAAATATAAAGAATCCAGACCCTTTCCGAGCTTAATTATTGCACATTAAAAGTTTATTTATCAAGATATTGCTAAAATGACAATAGCTTTAACGGCCAATTGAGCTTTTTTGTCAATTTACACAAAAATCAATCATTTATAATAAATCTTAAAATATCGACCAATGGTGGACAAGTGGTTTCATCTTCTCTTTTTTCCGTTCTTTTCTAATTTCCCCTTTTTGTGTCTTTTCCTTCCCTGCCTCATTTTTCCCCTTTTCCTTCTATTCTTCTATTTTCCTGACATCTTGATGTAATTTTATTGTTTTATTTAGGGTTAGATTTAAATTAAACTCATTCAAATTCAAGTTCAAACTCAGTTTGAATGAGTCTAAAATGAATTAAACTCAAATTAACACAAGTTCACAAACTAAAAATTTTAATACAAAATAACATTGTTTTGATTAATATATATTAAAACGATGTAATTTTAATAACAAACTAATTAAAAGTTCAAACTAAACTTTAGTTTGACTCTTTTGAAACGAGTCAAGCTCGAGCTCGACTCTATTCAAATTCAAACCCAATTTCATTACAACAAATTAGATAAAAGATGACATATATATATATATATATATATATATATATGCCTCTTATATTTTTCAAAAGTTTGATAATAAATATTCAGTCATTAAATTTTACGTAATGAAAGTTAGAACTTAATCCTATTTATGTTAAATACTATTGATTTAATAATATATATAAAAAATTGTTTGAAAAAAATCAATGAACTTTAAGAAAATAATAATAATAACAAATGAAAGTTAGAACTTATCTATTGCCCAAAAGGACTTGCTAAAACTATAAGCATTTTAAAAATGATTTTAGGCTACTGGTTTATATTTCAAACTTTCTTACAAAAATTTAAATAATCTATTTTACGATTTTTGGGAGAAGCTGTGATAAACTCTTTTTAAAATTATTTAAAATATTAAAATATAAAAAATATATATTATTTTATAAATTGACTTATCTTTAGTAAATTAATAATTGAAAACTCTTTTATATATATATTAAACCATTAACAAATATTCACAAAAAATTTGCTCTTACAAGCTTGACTGAGAAAAAGTTGTGTGAAACCTAATAATATGTTAGAATCAATGTTTTCTCGATTGTTCAGATGGATCGATGATTTTGATATAATATAATTAATATATTAAAATATATTTTAGTCTAGATAACGTTAGTATAATAGTAATATCGATTTAATCTAATGATTGAATTGTGACTTAATACAATTCACCTTATTCAACTTTAAATTAATCTAACTTAATGACTAAAATGGAGTTTAACCCTAACTTAAACAAGGTTTGTTACTAATTTTCGGTCTTTTATTGGTTTTAAAACACTGACAAGATATTAAATGTCTAATTAACAAAAGAGACTATGTTTAATTAAAATCCACTATGACATTTAGTAAGACAAACAAAACCACCCCAACATGTGAAACAAAAGCCTGTTCTTGAACCGCCTCTAAAAACAATATTACTGAGTCTCCTCTTCTTCCTGTGAATCGCTTTTCTTTCTTATATATTCTGGTTCTATAAATATTTCTGTTCTTTGCACCTAAAAGAAGCAAAAGCTTATGGTGGTAAGGAAGAAGAAGAAGAAAGTAGGGAAGGTTTTGTTTATTGGCTTCAAGAAACATGTTTATACTGTTGTTTGTATTGATCATGATCAGACACAGATCATGATAATGTCTGATCATTATCAATACACATGATCTCTTTGTTGTTGACATTAAATGGTATACGATCTGCTCAGAGGAATCTTCTTCTTGGTGAAGAATTCATCAAATGGCATACATTGGAAAACCAAACATTTGTTCTTCTTCTTTCTTCTTTATATTTTATAAAGATTTATTTTGGAGTTTACAGTAGATTATCTAAATAGAATTCTTGAACTTTTGCATTTTTCTAATTAAAATCTGACAAATTTCTACCTCCATCTAGTCATAAGCAAAAATCTCTTAAGATACACAATGCATAATATATATATATATATATATATATATATATATATATATATATATATATATATATATATATATATATAATATAATACAAATGAAAAATGATACAAATCTTATGATATATAAAAAATTGGTGTGATATATGATGTATCATATAATATAATAGGTAATAGTAATTTTACCGATATGGATTGATATATTTTTTTTGGAGAAATAGTGATAAGATAAAGATGTATCTGAGAAATTTTGCTATTATGATGGGGTTTCTAATATTTTTCCAGATGATAACCTAGCTTTACGAAATTTTTATTTTTTTATTTGAAGAGACATATTTTTCTATGATAAGACACAAAAAAAAATCTAGTTTTCAATACATAATAAGATACACAATTCGTATATCATGCTTTTCTAGTAATTTTGTGTAAATTTCAAATATGCAATCTCATGGAAGGTACTACTGTAGAAAACCAAAGATGTAGGATCTAGACTATTTACAAGCTTAGTTATTGCACATTAAAATGTTATTTATTAACAGATAAGAGCCAAAGTTTACTTTCATTTTCCACCTACCAAAGTGGCATTAGTGTAACGGTCAAATGGGTAATTTTTGTCACTTTATACAAGAATCAACAATTTTAAAATAATTACAAAAAAAAAACAATTTTAAAATAATTCCTAAAATACCGATCAATGGAGGACATGTGGCTTCATCTTTTCTTATTTTTTTCTCATTTTTTTCCTTTTCCTTCTTGGCTTCTATTTTTCTCACATCTTAATGCAATTTTGTTATTCTTGGATAAATCCACCCAAGATGGTGCAATTTAGGCAAAGTATCACATGTCAGTGCAATTCTACCCATATTGCACCAAAATCGTGACATTTCTTGTTGCTCAACCCAAGAATCATCACCGTCACCTCACAACATTGATCTCTCTTGCTTTTCACAATGTACTCAACAGTCATCACCAGCAACCATCTTTACCTCCCTAAATCTAATTTTGGTATAATTTTAATTGAATTTGATTTGGATTTACATTTGAATTTGTTTTTCCCTAAATCTCATGTTTGATTTGAGCCACAAATCGAGCCATAAATTCAAATTATAAACTTGAGCTATACTCGAATTGAATCATTTTTATTTAAGTCAAAGTAGAACCACTCTTAATTTTGACTCAATAAACTCAACTTAAACTCAAGTCAAATTACTTTTATTTGAGCTAAACTCAAATTAATAGGTGTTCGAGCTCAGTATAGTTCTTATCCAACCCTAGATGACACTAGTGTATTTAAATTTGATCTGATTCTAATTGTATTAGTGGCGAAAATGACTGAAGATAAGATCAAGAGCATACAAGATTGAGTCCAACAAAAAGAACATAAGTGGAATTTTCTTTGAAGAGAGGTTATTGATGGGTAGTGTTGTTGGTGGTGAAGATGATTAGTGTCGCAGATGGCTGGTGGTTTTGGTGTTGAAAATAACAAGAGAAGAAGATATATTAAAAACAGTAAAAAAATATTTATAAAAAAGAAAAACAATATAATTATAATTACCAACAGATAAATTGGTACATTAAATATTTTTAGAGGATAAATTGATCAACTATATGTTGATGCCCTTTTTGTCATTACACTAATAATGAAGAAAACAAAAATTTAAATTGAAACAAATGAACTTCACAAAGGAAGTGGATGACGTGAGGATAAATGAACTTTTCATCTTAAAGGACGATAAATTGTCGTATAATCAAAGTTTGGGTGGGAAATAATCATTATTCTTGGCATGAGCCATGAAATTTCCCCCGTGGTTCTTGGCACACAATACTTGTGTGGCCCTCTGTTCAAGTCACACTTTCCGAAGAAAAGAGTTACTTTCACTTAATTACTTTAACATGATTGAAAAAAAAAATTAAAAATTTAAATACTTCCAAAAAACCCTTAATTAAATCATAAACAACGGAAATGGTCAAAATATCTCATAATAAACCATATTATCTAAGTGTGTGTAAAAATCCATTACATAAATAAAAGTTATATCATCTACATAAGTCATCATAAACAATATGTCCGGAAACATCAAGAATGTAAAAACAGACTCATAACTAGTCCTTATCATGCATGATCACCAGTTGACAAGTTGCTTCACTGCTAGGGTTGGATTCAAACAAAGTCTGTTCGAGTTCGAGCTCGAACTTAGCTCGAATAAGCTCAAAACGAGATAGTCCTATACAAGCTCGCTCGAGCTCGAGCTCAAGCTATTTGCCAAATTTGACAATTAAAAATTTTAATACAAAATGACGTTATTTCGATCAATATGTATTAAAATGATGTCGTTTTAATAATAAAATAATGAAAAACTTGAGCTTGAAATGAGCTGAGCTAAATTTAAGCCGAGTTCAAGCTTAGCTTTCATGAGTTCGTCGAGCTTGAGCTCAAATTCGAGCTTTACTATATACAAACCGAGTCAAACTTGAGCTCAGCTCGGTCAAATCCAGCCCTATACATTGCCACAAGAATCCCATGTTGTTTACAAAATATAAATAATAAAGTTATACGTACTTATTTTGAGTATATAAATAAGTACATACTTAATATGTATCATCAAATGATTGGGTATTTTTAATGAAGGATAAAATAACACTCAATCATATGATAACACAATATATGTATACTCAAAGGTAGGTACATATAACATCGCTCAAATATAAAAAAGGAAATAAGTGAGCGATTACTCAATCAATAAGTAGGAGTATCTAATTTTATGTTATCTTTTTTTTATTTCCACATATCTTATCTCACATTCTTATTTGTGTTCCCTCTCATCATCTAAGGTGCATCTTTAGACCTCGACTTTGATGACATGGAATGCAAATGTATAAAAAATCATTTTTTTCAAAAATCAATTGGTGAAAACACTTTTCAAAATCAAAATGATAAAATTATCAGTATCCCTATATCGATAGGATTAGACTAAGATATGGATTCAACATCTTGACCACATGATTCAAACTCTTAGGCTATCATACGTCATAGTATGTATGAACTTGTCTTAACACATTCCAGTGGGTATAATCTATGAACTCTCTTATAACACCTCTTTGTGGGTGCATTATGTGAATGGTGTGTCATTTCTATGAGTACAACACCTTTTATAGGAACATAATCAATGGCTCAAACATGTTTAAGAGGATCTTTGTGTTCCACATGTCTTCTGTAGGATCCTTGTATCACAAATCTCTTTAATTACCCTAATGCTCAAAAAGCATGAGCTTTTGGATCTAAAATATAGTCAATTAATATAATAATTCAATAAAAATCTAAACTTACTAGCTTTTAGTTTAAGACTTAAATAACTTTAAAAAAATGTGATTATAATTCACAATTAGATTATTAGCATAAATGATCTTAAACATATCATAATTGATTATTTAATTCAATAATACAAAATTAAATAATCTTGATTAAATAAGTTATATTAAACAGAGGGACATTATGTATATGTCTAAATGATATGCTATTTTATATATATATAATTTTTTAAAAATTGAATATAAGTTTTAAGTTATTTGTCAAATAATAAATATTTAAAATTTATTATTTTACATAAAATTCCTTATGTATGATAAATACTATTAATTTAATAATATATAAAAGAAATTATTTGAAAAAATTAATTGATTAGAAAAAATAATTAGAAAAAATGAGAGTTGCAACTTATCTATTGGCTAAAAGAACTCGCTAAAACTATAATAATTTTTTATTTTATTTTAGGCTATTCGTTTGGTTTATTTTTCAAATTTTTTTATAAAATTTTAATAACCTTTTTAGGATTTATGGGAGAAACTTTGGTAAGCTCTTTTAAAACTTATTTAATTATTAAAATTTAAAAAGATCCTTGCATTATTTTATAAATGGACTTATCTTTGGTAAATTAATACTTGAAAACTATTTTATATTTTTCTAATAAAAAAATCAACGCATATTCACAAAAATTTTACTCTTATAAACTTTTCATAAAAAGTGTTGTATAAAACCTAATAATATACTTATATAAAAGTTTTTAGATCAAAATCAGTTTATAAGTAGATTGGTCAAATGGATCGAAATTATCAATATAATATAATTAAGATTTTAAAACAAATTTTAGTTTTAATAAATTAATAATGTTAACATATTAGTCATATTGATTTGACCCAATGATTGAACTACGACTCAATATGATTTACTTTATTCAACTATAGATTATTACAATCAAAACATAAAAACAAATTTTAGCCCTAATTTCAATCAGATTCGTCACTAATTTTTGGTCAGACCGATCGGATTTTAAATCACTAATGAGATAATGAAAGTCTAATTAAAGAAGAATGGTATTTTGTTTTAATTAAAACTCATTTTGGTAGTAGGTGAAGATAAACAGAACCACCCAACATGTGAAAACAATGTTACCCTATCTCATCATCTTCTCTAGTACAATCTTCTTCTTCCTTCTTACCTTTCTCTTTTTTATAAACCCCTTTCTATTTTCTCATCCTTTTCATTCATTGATTAATTTCTAGACACATTGTTTTTCTTTGTTCTATAAATCTTTTTGTTTTTAGTATCTACAAAGAAGCGGAAACTTATGATGGTGAAGAAGAAGAAGAAGAAGAAAAGATGTAGGTTTGGTTTTGTGTAGTGGCTTCAAGAAGCATGTTACTGCTGTTTTTTGTAATGATCATGATCAAACCTTTGAAGGGTATATGATTTTCTTAGAGGAATCTTCTTTTGGGTGAAGAATTCATCGGACGATGTACATGGGAAAGCCAGACATTTGTTCTTGTTATTTTATTTTATAACATTTTATTTAGGGGTTTACAATAGATAATTCAAATTGAATACCTGAACTTTTACATTTTCCTAATTAAACAACTGACCAATTTCTACCATCATGAAGTCATGTACAATATTGTATTATAGGATACAATATAAGAAAAAAATAATATCTATGTTAGAGTATATAAAAAATTGGTACTATATCAAGAGTGTACCATATAATACAATACACAATGCTAATTTTATTGATATGGTACTGATATCAATTTTTAAAGAAAGTGATAATGTGACAAAAATGTATCCACTAAATTTTATAATTACGAGATTTTTATAATATTTTACAAGATGATGATATGATTATATAAAGTTGTTATTATTTTACTTGAAATGACCATTTTTTATGATTAGATAAAGAAAATTAAGTTTTTGATATATGATATATAATACGACATATCATTCGACTACAACACTTTCAAGTAATTTTTTGTAAATTTCAAAAAGGTGAAATCATGGAAGGTAATATTGTAGAAGACCAAAAATATAGAATCTACACCATTTACAAGCTTAATTTTTGCTTATTAAAATGTTATTTATTTGAAGTTAAGAACTAAACTTTACTTTCATTTTACACCCATCTTTCAAAGTGACATTAGCTTTAACAACCCGATGGGATCAACAATTGGTGTACATGTGGTTTTATGTTCTCTTATTTTCTCAATTTCCCTTTCGTTCTCTTTTTCTTTTTCTTGTTCGCTCATATTTTTCTCTTTCTTTATTTTTCCTTTTCCTTCCTTCTATTTTTCTCACATCTCAGTATGATTTTGGAATTTTTTGGCCAAATAACACCTAAGATAGTACAATTTGGTCAAAATCTCAAATCTTAGTGTAATTCCAACCAAATTGCTTCAAAATCATGACGTTTCATCTTGTCACTTAACCCATGTGTCATCACCATCACATTACACTATCGACCTCTTCTCTATTCATGATTTACTCTTAGTTAGTATGTTAATGTTCAACGCTATAGATTTCGAATATTATTTTCGTTCCAGATTATAGTTATTCAAGAAACATCCAAGAATCAACAATAAACCAAAAAAGCATCACAAATAAAAAAACGACACAACAATATACCTGGTTCGGGTGTTAAACTTGAAACCTTACATTCAAAGTAGGTGAATCCTCTAACAAAATCCACTATAAAGAAAAAGGGTATACTTACATAACCAAACTTAATTTGACTCAACCAAACAGACTACAATCGCACCTAAATCTAGCACCACAACAAGAATGACATTAACTCGATGATGAAAAGGTTAAATTGGTAGAGAAACAAGTGGATTTCTCTTAAATTCATAAAACAACCTGCAGGGTTTGTAAAATCTTATAATAAATAGAAGGTTTGTTTGTTTCATAAATCTTTATATGGTCTTAAATAGTCTCTTAGACAATAGTACAAAAAATTTGATGATTTTGTTCTTTCAATTGGTTTTTTTCAGATGCACTTATAATCATTATATTTATTTTATCTAAATTAGTTGCAAAATATGAATCACAAAGCCTTTCACAACAAATAGATCTATAACATTAGCAATAATACTAAGCAAAAATTAGATATGCCTTTTAGATATCTTAATAACCATTTAGTTTCACTCCAATGTTATTTAAATGAATTACTCATAAACCTGTTAATAAGATTAATTACATATGCTATGTTTGGGTAATTAATTAAAATAAGCAAAATTTTAAGCGTTTATACGTTTTTAGGCCACCCTAGAAAAGTTTTACCAAAATAAGCAAACCGTATTTTTTTTTTTACCCTTTTTACCCTTATGTTGAAAAACCAAGTAAAAATATTTTTTTTTAGAATCTGCGTCGGTTTATGGTGGTTACGATGGTGGCTACGGATTTTACAGTGAAACCTTAAATATGTCAAATTATGTATATGGATGTTTTTGAATGTTTCAAACGCTTAAAATGATGTAGTTTCGATGTTAATGGATGTCTGGAAGTGTAGCCGTTGAGAGACAAAAGTGCAAAAAGTGAACAGTGTCACGCAAACTACGCAAATTTACAGTGCCGCGCAAACTGCGCAAATCGCGCAAACACTGTTCACACCGCGCAAACACTGTTTCACTGCACAAACTGCTTGCAAAATCGAGCAAAAATCCTGTTCACAGACTATGATATCTACTTTTGCGCGATGTAAACAGTGTTTGCGCGATTTGTGCAGTTTGCGTGATACTGTTCACCTTTTGCGCAGTTTGCGTGACACTGTTCACTTTTTGCGCGTTTTTGTCTCTCAACGGCTACACTTCCAGACATCCATTAACATTGAAACTAAATCATTTTAAGCGTTCGAAACATTCAAAAACATTCATATATATAATTCGACATATTTAGGGTTTCAGTGTAAAATCCCTAGCCACCATCGTAACCACCATAAACCGACTCACATTCTCAGAAAAAATATTTTTACTTGGTTTTTCAACATAAGGGTAAAAAGGGTAAAAAAAATACGGTTTGCTTATTTTGGTAAAACTTTTCTAGGGTGGCTTAAAAACGTATAAACGCTTAAAATTTTGCTTATTTTAATTAATTTCCCTGCTATATGTTTAGTCTAGTGCCTATAATGGCATACATTAGACTTCCTACCATATTAGAATATGATATATTTTTCATAAAATCATATTCTTTAGATAATATTAAATCCAGTATATTTCAATTTAAAATTAACACCTATAGGAACATTCATACACTTAGCATTGATCATATGATACAATTTTAGTACTTTTCTAATATAAGTAGATTGTGATAAAGTTAAATAGTGTTTCACTCTGTTTCTGCTTATATCCATACCCAGTATTCTCTTGACATGTTCTATTATGAATATCTATAAAGCAGTAGTAACATCCATTTCACAATAACAAATTTTATAAAAAGTGACAAAAATTTTCGTCCCAAAAAGTCAATCGTGGTGAAAGATCAAATCATCAAAAAAAGTACTTTACCAAAGAGTAATACCCACAAAGAAGGAAATCATTCTTAAAGACCAGTTATTGTGGATGAAATGATGTTTCGACATAAAAAGACACAGTTTGGGACAAAATTTTTTGTCCATAAATGAATTAAATTTTGTCCCCAAAAAAGCACATTTAGAGATAAAATTTTTCGTTATTGATTGTACAATAAATTGGAGACAAATTTTTTGGTCCTTGAATATATAATGAATTAGAGACAAAATTTTTTATTCTTGATTATACATTAAATTGGGGACAATTTTTTTCGTCTATAAATTAGAGATAAAATTTTTTGCCCTTAATTGTACATTGAATTAGAGACAAATTTTTTGTCCATTATCATCTTTCAATGAAACTTTCACTTTTAGAGCATGCTCTAAAGGTTCATCGTCCCTCCTTTTAATCTTATCATCATGGGTTTGTAAATAACTTTCTAATTGTTCAAGTGACAAAGAGTCTAAATCTTTGGACTCCTCAATGACACAAACCACGTAATCAAACTTTGGAGTCAAAGCATGAAGAATCTTTTCTACCATGCGAACATCTTCAATTTGATCTCCATATCTTTTCATTTGCCTTACAATGGCCTTCACCCTTAAACAATAATCCAAAATTAACTTGGATTCCTTCATACACAAAGCTTCAAAATCACCTCATAACGATTAGAGTCACACTCTTTTCACTTTGTCAATTCTTTGAAATGAACTTTACAAAATCTCTCATGCTTCCTTTGAGGTAGTTGCATCAGTCACCTTTATGAACATTGAATCATCCAAACATTAATGGATGAGGGTGAGAGCTTGTTGATCCTTCTTCCTTGTCTTCACCAAAGCATCCTTCTCATTATGGGGTAAATCGACTTCATTTTCAAGTTGCACATAACCTTTCTCAATAATATCTCATGCACCTTGTGAGCCAAGTACAACTTTTTATGTGGAGACACCATGTTCCATAATTTTCTTTTGTGAAGCGAGAAAATTGAAACGAATAAACTTCATTACCAATTGCTATTTATCAAAAGAATCAAAATTTTGATACCACTTTGTTAGGGAGAAGAGAGATTTTGGAATATACTATTGTTTATGAGGAACAATGTAAATTTTTATTCATTTTCCAGACCTGAAACTAATGAAGTATTTATAGATATAAAATGACTCTTTTGAACAATGTGACTATGCCAATCCAGACGCCTTTTCAAATTAAGGTGACTTTTCAAATCCAAAATGATTCTTGATATTCCTAAATACATGAACCATAAAGGTGATTCTTGAAATTCCTAAATAAATGAACCTAGAGTATGAAAATTAATTTTCAACAACTATTTCATCAAATATTTATCAATTCTCTTCCAATTAGAGTACAATGGCTTAATTTGTTTATCAGTAATAATTCCATCTTCTATTTTTGCAAGTGCAAACGGAGTAGAATAAGGAATCAAATTTATTAAATGATCCTCAATATCATGAGCTCTTACAGAGAAAAGTGCTTATGGTCCAATAACAGTAATTTTCTTCATTTAATCTTAGGGTTTATGGCTTGCAACATGTAATGTACAATTTTAACCATTCAATTTTATCAAAACAAACACAAAACCTTGCAATTTCTCCCGTTGGATCTTCATGGGAACTAAGTGTATAGGAAACAAGAAAAGAAACCCTTCAACGTTCAAAACACACTTAAACTTTCATCTATCTCTATTGTTACCGTAAAACTACACATGATAAACTTAAACATCTCCTGTTTAATTATGGTTAAGGATATCATCTCAAGAAGTGAAGAATGTCATCAGCTTATCTTTGCAATCAGTCCAATTTCCGAATGTGAACATGTGAACATGCTGGCTCCATGTCGGGCAGTTTCTGAGAAAGACATAGAACCCTTGAATTGTTCTTTTCATTATCCTTTTTATTCAGAAAGATCTAGAATAAAATATTGTATTGTCTGCTGTGCCATCTCCTAAGTAGCATGAAAATGGAAAGACTGAAATTTGGAAACGCAAAAACGGAAAGGCTGAAATGTATTCTCTCAAAATTATCAGAAATGAAAATGTAGAGAAATATTTAAAAAGTTCAAAATGTGTTTCAGAAAAAAAAAAAAAACGTGTTTATTTGCATAAAAATTTTCAAAATCGATTTTAATCGATTTCACATGTCGATTTCTATTTCCTATATTTGTGTTTCAGTGTTTCCATTTTGCCTCTTTACATTTCTATTTCTTAGGCAATAACTTATAAGTTTTATCCAAGAAGAGACTTGATTTTCAGAGATTGGAGATCATCTTCTTAGGCAACAGTTAGAAGGGAAGCCTGCAAGATTTGAAAACGCCATGCAGACGTCATCATTTCTATATTTACTATTATGCCGGCATCGTCAATTTGGAGAATTCTATAAGAAATCTTAGAAATGAATATCATAATAAAAATTAATATGGAATTTTACCCTCCTGTAAATAACCTCCAGCCCTTACATCCACAAGGATTTTTTCTCTATGTGATTATAAATTGCAAATAAAAAATAATTATTATTGATGTAACTAACATAAATTAATCTGGAATATAGAAAGAGATACCTAGCACTTACTGGGATGTGATTTTAAGGTAAACAAATATCTGGTAAGTTACTAATCTGATGATGAGAGAAAATTAATTCTTTGTTTCATCTCTCATTAGAACTGTTGTTGAAAATAAACAAACTAGAGAAGATAGAGATTTAAGCTCCATAAAGCTTTGAAGAAACAATTTATCTTTCTGGTTGTAATTGATGAGTTGCAATGCTGATAACATAGCAATCATCAATTTATGGTCACATTAGTGATAATATATCATTATTACAAAATGTAGATAAAGATTATATAATTTTAGGATTGTTTCTCTGGCGATACCTCTTGATACTATACACAATGGAGTTCCATTGTATATTATCATGATGTTTTGCTGAAGAAACAATTCTTAATATGCATCTTAAAATTGTATAATCTTTATCGACAATTTGTAATAATGATATATTATCACCAATGTGACCATAAATTGAGGAGTGCTATGTTATCAGCATTGCAACTCATCAATTACAACCAGAAAGATAAATTGTTTCTTCAAAGCTTTATGGAGCTTAAATCTCTATCTTCTCTAGTTTGTTTATTTTCAACAACAGTTCTAATGAGAGAAGCAACTTATCTTCAGATGGGTCAATAATCTTCAGAAAGTGATGAATTATGTTAAAGTATAGTTAGCTAGCTGAATAATGTTGACTGTATTTGGATTCATAATATTATTCAGACAACACAACAGACTATACATTGTGCGTTTTATTCTAGATCTTTATACATATAAATAGAATAATGCAGAGATCAAATTAAGAGTTTCTATATGCTCAATCAAGCATGTTCAGATTTTATGCATAAATCTCCCAAGTCATCAGAAAATAAATTCAATGCTGCCTGTTGAGGTGCAATATTGTGAAGCTGTAACTTGTGTTAATATATAGTAACAACAGAGAAATTAATTGCACGGCAATCCTCGTTGTTAGTATAAATCCTAGTCTCAGTTTCACCATTGCATCTCAAAAGCAGTATGAAATTCTGATTCCAGGGTGTTATTTTCTCTCTTGAGAAAAATTCAGACCAGGATTTGACTAATTCACAATTGAATTTAATTCCTCAAACCGAGATCTCAGCATCCAATGAAGCAAGAGAATTCAATTAGAACTTAATCTGATTAGATACAAAGAAACAAATATTGATATTAGGTTTTAATTTATGGTTCTTTTTGTAAGATATATCAAAGAGCATAGATAATACTACAAAAAATACAAGTAGCCCCAATCAAGTTTCTCAGTGGATTGGAATATATATATATGAGCATAATTGTTTAAAAATAGATTGAACAGAAAAAAAAAAAAAAAGAGATATTGATGGAATTATAATAAAAAATTTCAATTTACCGTTGCGCGATAGGTTAATAATCTGGTAAACCACTAATCCGATAACAAAATATTAAAGATTTTTTTCCTCCTCATCATCATCGTCTGCACTTCCTTCTCTAACGCTAACTAATTGAAACCATTTTTTATTATTGTTCCGAGGAATGAAGCTCTACTTTGAGACGGGTTTATATAGAGGCAGATTTATGTAAAATGCTTAAACTAGAATATATATTGTATTTCGTTCATTTATTTATTAATTTAAACTGTATTTATATTTTTATTCTATTAGCTAGGTGTATAAGGTAAATAATCTGCCATAGAATTTAAATTTTGCTAAAGACATTTTCAAGTTTTTCTATGTATTAAAAAAAAACATTTTATAAATTAATAGTTAACCTGTGGTAAGGATCTTTGTGTAAATTAAGAACCTATGAGGAAATCTAGAGAATTTAAGAATGTCCTTACCTTAATGTAATTGTATAGAGTTTCTATGGAAGTAAAATTAATAATCATTAAATATTTTATGTTAAAGATGGAAATTTTTAGCTAATATGGAACTAAATTTAGTACATATAATATTTGGATACCAAAAATATGTAATATTATTATGTTAAAGATGGAAGCTTATAACTACTATGGAAGTAAATCTATTACATTTAATTAGTGAAACAAAAAAATCTCTGGGCTAGATTACATTTTAAATGACATTAATTATAATCTACAATGTATAATGCATCTTAAAAATATACAATAAAACTACATATACCCACTTTGGGTATACAAATGTGTACATACTTTATATGTCATCATGTGATTGAGTAATTTTAAATTAAGGATAAAACAATACCTAATCATATTATAACAAGTATAAGTATGTAAATATTTGTATACCTAAAGAGGATACACATAATATTGCTAAAAAATGTATAATCTGAATATAAATTTTGCAATAATAGTATATTATCACCAGTGTGACTACAAATTGAGGAGTGCAAAGTTGTCACAATTGTATCTCATCAATTACAAAAAAAAAAAAGCTTTTTCAAGCTCATACTATTGTTTATTTTTATTTAAATATTTTATTTTATTATTAAGTAAAAAGAATTTGATTTGGTTAGTCTGATTATACATGTGTTTTTAAAGGCCTTATTCATTTTATAATTATATGTTGTTTATTTGTAATAAGAATTTAAAATCTTTATATATTGCATATAACCATATCTTTGTTTAATTATAATTACTCATATTATTTTTTATTTTTATTTAAATATTCTATTTTATTATTAAGTAGTAAGAATTTAATTTGATTAATCAAATTATTAACTTATTTTAAAAGTCTTAGTATACAAATTTTTAGAGCATTTGTCAATAAGACAAAATATTATATTGTGTGTTTTATTAATAATAGATTGAGATAATTTACTAAAGAAATTAAAATGATAAAAATATTTTAAAAAGTGAAAATAATAAATAATTTCGAATCAAATTGGGTTAGGTCGAGTCAATTCGAATATTATAAGGTTGGGTTAGAATTAAAACATTTCGATATGATTTTAATTTGGATCATGTTAGAATTAAAGGTCTCTGATACGAAACTCGAACTGATATAATACGAATACAACCTAATAACACGAACTCCTAGATCTACCTACAGAGAACTTGAGAATGTCCTTACCTTAATTTAATTGTGTTGAGTTTCTATGGAAGTAAAATTAATAATTATTAAAAATTTTATGTTAGGTATGGAAGTTTTTCTCTAATGTGGAAGTAAATTTAGTGCATTTAATAATTCGATGCCAAAGAATCTGTAAACTAAATTATATTTTTAATGATTTATATTTCTTATTATTTTGAAATATTTAATTCATATTTTTTCTTATTTTAATGTATAAAGTGTCATTAGGTCTCTTCCCACTCCAAAAACTAGTTCAACTAATGTGGGATTCTTTGTAATTCTTCACACAAAACGAACTTGCACTCCCTAAACCACCAAACTTAGACACCGCAAAATTTCACCTCAACTGGGCCTTCATTGATAAGAAAAGTAGAGTTGGAATCATGGGCTATGATATCACTTGTTGATGCATCCACAAAATCCCAACTCAATTCCCAACCAATCCAGATTCCTAACAAATATTAATGGTATAATATACTTCAATGTTACTATAAATATCTGTCCTGGTTTCTTTCACCATTGTATCTCAAGTGCATAAACTCTTAAACTTGTTTCTTTTGAGCTCCATAAAGCTCCACTCTCTTTCTTCTCCAAGTTGTTCATTCTCAATAACATCAATTTCAATGGAAGAAGCAATACAAAATTTGAATTATGTTATAATCAGATTAGTAACTTACCAGATGCTACCACCCCTTTCAATCACATCTTCGTATGTTGCATCTTTTTCTCTATCTGAGTGTAATTAATTTATGTTATTTACAAAAAAGTAATGATCCTTTAACATTCTTAACTATTTTTTTCGTTTTATCGCAGGGATTAAGATCCTGGTAGAAGTAGAAGGTTAGAAAGGATGGCCTGACATTCCTTAGACGCTGAAACTTATATACTGGGTGTTGAAATTCATTTTAAGGCTTTTGTTTATCAGTGTACAACTCTTTCATTTTTTTTTTAATGTGATTTTTATTGAAATATTTGTATACTGATGTGATTGATCGATTTGCAATGTAACAAAGATTTTGTATGAACAGTGAAGCCAATCTTCTGAGTAATGTTTGGTTGTAATTAAAAATTGAAGCTACAAATTTCTCTGTACTTGTTTTAATTAAAAAAGGATAATGAACATAATCATATGGTTAATTCTGTCACACTTCTCACAAAATGCATACAAGCAACGGCTGCTACTTCTTGACATGCAATTTCCCCGTTGATAAGAAAAACTGATTATCCGGAACTGTAAAATGGGATTCCATGCAGAATAAGAGCATGTTAAATCTATAAATGAAACCTGCAACCTGTTCACTGATAAGTAAGATTCTATCATGTTGAAATTTGACTCCCAAGTTTTCTTTCTCTTTGCCCCTGGAAAAGCTTTCTGACAGGAATTCAGGAAAGGGATTGCATTGTCTAGAAAAATTTGACCCATGAAAAATGCTGAGATTATGAAGTTCTTCCTCAACGATGCATGGAAGTAACCAGACATTCTATTTTTGATAGATTATTAAACTATTTGTTAGATTTTTCTAAAGCTTTCGTAAGATGTTTGTTTAAAAGCCTGGACATGTTTTGATGTAGTATCTATTTTTAAATGATTGTAGGACTTGAGTTCAATTTCCTTAATTTACAAATTGTGCTATCTTTTTTAGATACTACTATGGTTGGAGTTCAATATAATTTGCTTTTGCAAATTATACTTTGTGAAGTGAGGGAAGGTTTTGATAAACATATTGATAGAGGTTTGATTTCAAAGGTGTGTGCAAACTTGTAAAACTTTTTGTTGATTACAGGAAACAAAAGAACCAGAGAAAAAGGGTGTAATGGTATGCCAGCTGATCATTATGGAACCTTTCTTGGTTTTGATAATTCACAGAAGGATTTAACAGCTGATCATTATGGAGCCAATGATAAAGCTTCGGTAGAGAGAGCCATATGACAGTTGAAATCAGATATGGAAGAGAATAGGTTCTGTTATATTCCACCAAGGGTCAAACTCAAGAGTCCCCGATTACCTACGCTATGTTCGGAAGAAGGATGAAGGCGCCTTTATGTATGCTGCACATGAAAATTTTACATATTGCTTCGTGCTTGTGCTAGAGTCGCCCTGGTCGACATTCGAATTATGCATATTGGTGTACTGAGCTTTGAGAGACGACTAGCTTGGCACGAAAATAGAATCGACCACTGCATGCATTTGTCTCCACCTGGCGTTACTTGTGAGTTTTGTAGTGATGTAGTAGAAGTTGCTGGACATGACCCCAGTTGTAAGATAGCAGATGTTCCCATTGATTTATCGACTTTGAATGTATGAAATGAGTAAATTCTTTATACTAAATTTAACAATAATACTTAGGTACAAAAGTATGTATATTAATGAGTACAAACAAATTGATGTATTATCATGTGATTGATATGAATCAAAATTTTAATTTCTTTTCTATCTTGTCAGACAAAAAACTCCATCCGTGAACTGACTTGCTTCCTTGGATACCCCATTTGAGGAAGAACTTGATCATTTGAGGATCGAGAATGGGTTGAATTCTTCAAGACTATACTATCCTTTTCTTCATTCCCTTGTCCGAAGTTCTTCCTCAAACAAGAGATGAAAAATCAAATTTCAAAACCATGAAGGAAAACTCAAATTATTGTCACTCAACAGCCTAGAGGTTATTCAATTGAAGAATGTCAACTTATCCTGCAGAAAACACCATTTCCCATACCAGCATTACCCAGCTAGCTACTTCGACATAGTCGTGTGTGCAAGAACTGGAGGCTTCAAGAATGAAGTGGAAAATTAGCAAAACAAAGTACAAGAGCTAACACCAGAGAATTGAAAATGCCGCAAAAACTTTCATAAATATCAGCTAACAAAAGCTTACAGCAGGCAATATACTGGACGCCTTCTGCCACTGACAAAATTGAGAGAGCTAAATTTCTAATCAATTCATGCATTTTGATGGAATCATCACCTTCGGTAAGTTGCAACAGATGATTATGCACCAGAATTTCAACAATATCAAGTCCCCGTTTATGTGCATCAGCCCAACTGCCAGTAATAATAACTTCCTGGATACAATATTCAATAAATTCAGAAATATTAACCTCTCCATCTCTTAGAAACAAGCAACAATGCAAGAAAAAACTTTTCGTTTCATGATCTTTCAATTGGTCAAAGCTGAAGTTCATTGGTGGATTACATCTTCAACAAGATATGTTCCCACAGTAGGCAGTGAAAATTTACTTGATGCATGCTCCCACACACTTGATGCTCTTGCAGTAACCATAATCAAGAGTGGCAAACCACCACAGCCTTCAACGACAGCTTGAGCAAACAGTCAGATGTCTTGCATGATCAAGACAAACATGCACTTTGTTCTGGGGTAATTTGTTAAAGTCTTCAGCACAGTAGTCTGGCCAATCCCACCAATTCCATGAACACCAATTTTTTTAGCCACAACATCGCTCATGCAGCTCAGGATCTTCAGTACAGCTCTCTCTGTTGACCTCCTGACTATCTCTGTCACAGCTTTATTCACATGTTGAACATCCTTTTTTAAGGGAGAAACACTCACTGGATCCAATACAGTTATAATACTTCTGCCTGATTTGAAGGCTTCAACAGGGCAGCAGGCTTATCTGATTGCTTGATAGTTGAACTCAATTTAAGCCTCATCAGACCTCCTTCAGATTGAGAAGGTACAGTTTCAAGCCCCACCTCAACAATTGGCAACATCATCTCATTTCCAACAGAAACTGTCTCAGAAGTTTGCTGAATATCAGATTCATCCATTGTTGATGTATCTTCAGTCACAATTTCTATCTGTGACACAGGAACCTTGTCTGCAGGAGGCAAAGATTCTGTAATTGCTGTAGTTACTTTCTCTCTTAACACCACTTCATCACCTGATGTAGCAGGACCCACCTCATCTTTAAGTCCAAAGGTTGAATCTACTCCTGCAAAAGCCTGAACCATAGATTTAAATGATGATAGTGATGTGTTAGTTATTCTAGTCTTTATGGGTTGAATTCTCTTCACCTTCCTATAAATACTAGTTTCATTTTGTTCATATATCTTGCTTCCGATTCTTGGACTGCTTAATGTCTCCTTTATCCAATGTGGTGAATGAGCTGCACAATCATGTGATGCCTTAGTGAATACCATGGTTTCAGGTTCTGCATCCGGTTCACCAGGTGATGAAGCTTCTTCCCTCTGTGCAGCTACTTTTCCCAGAGCAAGAACTTCTACATCTGATTCACCTTTTGTCTCAAAAATTCTTTTCCGGTTCACATTCTTAGTCTTTTCACCCTGTCCATAAGTTTCCCACCCAATTCTTCCACTGGTCAATGTCTTTGTTGCCCTATGCAGTGCTTGAGAATGATGCCCCACTGGAGCATTCTCTAAATGGCAAGTAAGCTCATTAAGTGTGTTCATGGTGTTGCCACTTGGTAGTTTCATCCAAGAACATTGAAACACCCGTATTCACTTGGTTCAATCTAACTATGTCATTAACACACCATTCGATCTCCTTTTTAAGCCACCTGCGGCATTTCTTCCTCTCATTCATCCCATGCATCAATTCTTTCACATGCTCTCACTTGACAGAATCTCTCATATCATATAAATATTCAGTTTTCTGTAAAAGCAAATCAAAATTTCTTCCACGCCTTTTAGGACAGCCAATATCCTGACAATGTGAAACTGCAGGTGAATTCATCCCACACCAAGTTAATTCCATGTGACCTACAAAGTTCATAAAAAGGTCAAAGGAACAATCTATGAGAAGCATATACAATATCAGTAATTAGCACTACAATACTTCTTCAATATTATTATTAGGCTTTTGCTAGCTGAACAATAATATGCATTACAATTATTAAGTATCTCAACAATGTGTCCGAATGATATGTACCATGGTATAAATAATAAGATGATTGATACATATGTACCTGTGCCAATCAATTGTCAGATCATCAAAAATTAAAAGCCCCTTTTATAAATGGCCAAAAGACTTATTCCCACCCAAGGCATAGTGTAACGTCAAACTCTCACCCATCAACTTTTAAAAACCCAAATACTCATACATAAACAAATTTTTATTATAAATCTCAGTTAAGGTTTGGGGTAAAACCATCATTTAATTAAAAAATTAAAGTTTTATTACTTTTTCCTCTCCAAGTTTAAAAATCTCACAATTTCCCCCAAATCGAAAGTTTGAAAAGTAATGAATACCCCCTAGAGTTTGTTCCTCTCCTCGCCAACACCGATTGGTGGTCTTCGGCCGTCAATCATCCTCCTTCTTACCTTATCTCTCCCTCCAGTCCTTCTCTCTTGGCTCTTCAACCATTTTCGATCAAGAAAAAGATGAAATAATCTTTGTCTCAAACAAATACGGTCGAAGAGACAAGGGAGACAAACTGTAGGGAGAGATAAGGCGGGAGGGAGGACGACTGATGGTAAGAGACCACCAATGAGCATCAAAGAGGAGAGGAACAAACCCTAAGAGGTATTTGTCACTTTTCAAACTTTGGGTTAGGGGAAACTTGTGAGATTTTTAAACCTGGGGAGGAGAATGTGATAAAACTTTAATTTTTTTAAATATTTACTAAATGATAGTTTTATCCCCAATCCTAACTAAGATTTTTCACAAAAATTTACTCATGGATCAATGTTTAAGTTTTTAAAAGTTGAAAAATAAGAGTTTGAAATTTCACTATATTTTAGGTGCGAACAAATCTTTTGGTCTGTATAAATTAATGATTGAGTAGCTCAAGTTTACACTTCATAAACTAAAATTACAATACAAAGTAGTCAACAAGCTCTACTATTGTCCATTCTTAAAAGTCTTAACATTCCCTTAGTTTTCTTTAATTTTTTGTGCAAAACCCTAAGCAAATCCTAGGAGAATGGACATCTCACATGGCTTGAGGATGATAACAAAACATTAGTTAAATAGACTGTTAACTACTAATCAGCAATTTGGCAAGAATGTGTGTAAAAAGGATAATATTTTGACAATGGACCCGGGTACTATATCAAAAAGTTACATTTTGTTTCTAACAAAGCAACTGTAACATATTCAAAGGAATCAACAACATAAAAAAGTTTAACTGAATCCAAAATACTCTAGCACAAGATTTGATTAACATAATCAAAATTAACAGGAATTCTTATATTTTTAAACTTACCACTGTTACCAGAAAGTCTTGGCATCATGATACAAATTAAACAATTATCCAGACAATTCAGATCAGAAGAATGATAAGAGAAGCAGAATTCTAGAGAGAGAACGAATTCAGAAAACCAGAGAAAGAGGAGGAAGAAAAACAGTGAATTTCCTGTGCACTTTTTCATAACTAATTCCACTGATTACAAAATGCATTTTTAAAAGATTCTATATGAAGCGTCTTAACTGCTACGCGTTCGCAAAACGTCGTCGTATACTCCCTTACCATTTTCAATGAAACAATTTGTTTCGGTTGAATCAACCGTTGCCCAATTCTTCAAACGCAGTCGTTTCTTCAAACTCGGCGGATTCAAATCGCAATCCATAAATGAAATTCTGAGAAGGAAGGCTGAGTTCGAGAGTTAGATGGAGATGGATGCCTTCAGAATTTTTGGCTTTATGAGTACCCAACGGTCAACTCATGAACCGATTTGAGATTCTATGTTTTTCTCAAGCAAGTCTAATAGACAACAATGTCACAACACCCCAATTTTTGATCTAACAAAGTACCCCAACTTCCATTTTTAGTCATGAACCCCCCATATATATATTATATATATTGCACTCAGCATGACAAATTTCTATGAAGTATAGATAGAGGATTGCATATGTTGATGCAGAAAATTGAACTACCATAGTAATGTAGCTATCTAGAGATGATACGTGAGATTTGTGATAAAACTGCATTGAAAAGGGCATGCATGTGAGAAACATGAAGCAATAAAATAATGTTTTGATTGCCTGAGCAAACTTACATCTATTATTATGTTTTTACTCTTTTTTTTATAATATGTTTACCGAAACAATAATGAAGAGTGTTTATGTTAATTGAGTCTTATAGATTTTCGAATGAATCTTAGACACAATTTAGAAAATATCTTTGTTGAATAGAGAATGATCTTAAAAAGATAAATAGAATCTTTCTTACCATTGTCTCCCTCTTGGTTTGTTTACTTAAGTGGAGAGGACATTGCCATCATCTAAGGGTAAATAGTGTTTGGAGGTTATCCTCAGTCTATATGTTCATTCAATTAAGAAAATATATATATAATCAAGATCAATACATGTTAAAGATAGTTGGGTGTATCTCTATCATTTTACATTGTGATACATGTTATTTAATCGATTCAACCACTTTATATTTAATGTGTTACCAAATTAGTATTGACACTCCACATTGAATTTGACAAAGTGTCTGTTCCATTAACTTGAATATCTCACCAAATGGTAGATGTGTGGCCATAATCAAATTCGTCTTACTTAAAGAATATTTGTCTTTATCACTGTTTAGGGGTGCGAACCCACACACCCATGCTTTATTTTTTTATTGGAGAGTCTCATTTTTATCATTCAAATTATTCTTTGGAATCCATTGTGACAAATCTTTTGAATATTAATTTCGGGCAGTTCCAAGGGCCCTCAACTTGGAAACATATCCTGCAGAAATTGTTTTAATATTTTTTGGTATAAATCGAAAAAGTAATAACTTTTTGTTCTACACGTATGAACTCTAATATTTTAAATTACCAGACCAATCTTTGACCCAGGCGAAGGCCCACTTTTAGTTTTTTCAGATATGATCAATTCAACTAACACTAAGAAAATAACACTGTTTAAATACACAAATATTTTATAGTATACCACAAGTAAAACTTGGGGTCTGATGGTGCTACCTATGTCTAGCAAATCAAGCTTGTTTGTGCAGTTCCACAAATGAAACTTCAAGCCTTAATATTTGCAACTTCAACTGTGAATTGATGCAGTTAACTAAGTTGAACTGCGGTTCCATGTGGTCTAATGACTAGAGCAATTAGACCGTTCACTCAAAGCAGAATAGCCACCACATAGCCATTAGACTGCCACCCAGACCAAACTGGCCACCGAGTCTTGGTCAAATCAATTGGGAGAATATTATATCAATATCTTCAAACTTCTTTCGTTATAATGAATGTGTTTGCTAGTGGATTATCATATCATTCATTTGTAAGAATAATATGTATATATACTTATCACCGGAGATTGGAGCCTCCGCCTATTAACCAGGCAGTGGTTGTGCATCTCGCTTTCTTGACTATGTGGCTTATAGGTGATACTCCAAAACGGCTTCATTTGACCACATTCCAGACCAGATTTCTTTCAAAGATCTCCTATGTTGTGGAAGAGATTTCAAAGTTAATTCTGACATATCAAACACTTCATTGTTCTCTATGTCAAGTGTTTTTTAGTTGTCGAAAGGGTTATATTATGGTAGTGGATTGAACATGAAATATTTTCTCCAGTTAATCAAATTTTGAAGAAATAAAATATAAAAGCCGTGTTACGTGAACAATTTTTTTGCATAATTTTATGTACAAACAATAACTGGTCCTCAAATGATTAGATAATTAAAAATTAAAGATAAAACAACATAATCATATAATAATACATCATTATTTATATACACAAATTATACATGTAATATTATTAAAAATATAAAAGGTCAATAAAAAAATAATGAAATCTAAAAATAGAATTTTACATCTCATATTGATATCTTATATGTAAAATTTTAGCTGACTTTCCTAGACCTCCCTAGGTATGTATCTTGGGAGATATTTGAATAATTCAGACATCTTCATAGATATTGTGTTTAAAAATAAAAAAAAACCTAATTATCACAAAAACCTATTTGAATAATATGTCAATTATCACAAAATAGTCTTAGAAAATATCACACCTTTTCTAAAATTTTATAAATGTGCCCTTCTCATATTATCACTTCTTTAAAAATATGTATTGAGAATAGTAAAATTACTTATACAAATTGAGATATATCATATTGCACAATATAACCATCATATTATATTATATCAATTTTTTATTTATCTTAAAATACATATCATTTTTAACATATATTATATAATTAAGAAAATACAGATAAAAGAACTCCTAAATGGTCGAAGGTTATTTGCAAAACCTCTAGAATTCAAATGATATCAATGTAATATTCTACAATAAAGTTATCCTTAATATACCCGATCCATAGTTAAAGGTCTAGATGATTGCAGGCTCTTGGGGTATTTCTCAAGCGTTTTCCGGTTTATAAAAATAAAGATTAAATTACAATTCCCTCCAAAGGTTTTGAAAATAGCAAAAACACTCCTAACGTTAGAAGACTAGATGTTGTGGATTTGATTGGTAGAGCCTATGAAAGTTCGGCTGGTCAAGGTAGAATTTTTATTAATATTTATTAGTTTTATTACAAAGATGTGAAAAAAACCTTTTTTCTTATATTAAAAAAAACATATATAAGAAAACATTTAAAAAAAATTATATAATGATATAGAAACTGTCCAAATTTTAGTTAAAGCTGAAACTCAGAACTCTCTTCTGGCCTTAACCAACAGACTCTTTGAAGGTTTGTATGGAAATCATAGATCATGAACAAATAAAAAGAACTAAAATCTATCAATATTGTGGATATAGCTGATGTTTTTCACTCTGATCAGATAAACAAAAAAAAAGGTCAAAACATAACCAAATAAGTCCAGAACAAATGTAGAAATGTTACTGAATTTGTCATACAGGAGCCCATATATATGGTGGATTGGGACCATTACGTTTAATAAGTAGACTATAAATCCAATCCCTCCAGCAGACACATACAGAACGGCTCCTTAACAAGGGGTGGACTTGAGTTTAACCAAGCTGAACAAGAGCCCAACTTAAACTTGGTTCGAATCCATAATGCCCAACTCGTATTTAAGCTTGAGCTCAAGCTCGAGCTCGTTTGTGCTGATGTATCGTATCTTCTTAGGCCTACCACAAAGTGAGCAGTTCTGCCAACTAAGGGTAAACAGTGTCATCGGAGGGATGAGCTATGTTGCTAGGGGAGAGAACAGTGTTGTCAGATGGGCAAATCGATCCAAACTTGAGCCAAGCTGTTGAACTGAAGTTCCAGCTTGAGTTCAGCATGTTCAATCCGAATGTGGATTCAAGCCTGAGGCCAGCTGGGCTCAAAGCCACCCCTACCTTTCACCATCTTCCAAACAGCACTTAGTGCATCTAAAGCTGGACAGTAAATTTGCCATATTCAGAAGTCTCATTTTGGTGCATTTTCTGAGTTGAAATATAGTAAGCAATAACTCATCTTGCAATTACAGAACCTGATTATCATGGCCAGCTGAAATTTTTGCACTTCAAGGCTTCTGGCAGTAAGATTCTTTAGAATGTTGTTTCTTTATAGACTTCTGCTTGCCTTGCTCAGAAAATCATTACGTATCTCAGCTGTACAAATGATGGGTCCTATCTTTCTTCAGCATGTTTGAGTCTAAAGCTCAGTGTTTGCAAATGTGGACTACATATACAAATAGTGCCAAGCCACAGGGTTGCATAAGATGAACAAAAGCAAATTGTGGTACTCGCCCGCAAATCAAATTGCAAAATGGCCTTACTCCACATGATAAATAAAAGGATGATCACAACCTTCTTCAAAATTCTGGACATTCTGTAACCATAAAAGATAACACATTTTAGGGCGAACCTATGAACTACCAAAGTGTTACTTCATACTATTTAAATTAAAATAGTGTCATGGGCATTTTAACGTCCTAAGTATCTTTGAATAAAAATAATGTGATATTTTGTAAACTTGATTCATACCTTTTCTTTGCTTAACCATTTTATGGTTGCGTTGAGGTCGCCTTGCCAAAACCCTTCATCTACTTCCTGATTTTGTCTAACTTTATTTAGCATTGGTGTCTCTAAGACTCCTGTAGAGAAAATCTTCATCATGGGACATTCTATCACAAACAAATCTTCCAGAGATGGGAATGTGAAGGTGCTATTGCCAGAACAGAAACTTACGAGACATTCTAAATTTTCAAGTGACAAAAACTTCAATTTTCTGAAAATAATCTCATGTTCTCCCACATCTACCTCACTTGCTATTATTTCTGTCATCATTTCACATCCTTCTATACCTATTTTTTCGAGTCTCACAAGACTTTTGGCTGTGGATGGTGCTAGAAGGCTTTTCAATCTTCTGCAACACCATAACTCCAAAATTGTAAGATTTTGGAAAGAAACTGAGGATGGCACCAGATTAATCAAATCATCACACCACCATACTTCCAGAATCTCAAGATTTTGAAGAATAGAATCTGCTTCAGATTCTTGTTCCCAGATGCACTTCAGATCAGGAAGTTTCCACAACTTCAAACTTTTTATGCTTTCAAGCATTGGAGCATGTCTCACAGCGTCTCCATTAGGGAATATCCCTCTGTATGAACTTGATCTTACTTCAAGCTTTTCCAGACAGCGAAATGTCTCAAGGATACCAAGTGGGAAATTTTCTGACCTATCATTCATGATCTCAAGCATTTTAAGATTGTGAAAAAGGTGATCTGGGAATTGGCCCTGGAATATCATCGTAATTTCCTTGCCACTTAATTTCAATTCCTCCAAGTCGGTAACAACCTGAACACCAATCAGAAAAAAGTAAGTTGGAGTTCCCCCAATTTCGTAGAATATAGTAGTTATAGTGGTTTTGTTTAATACTTCACCAACAGAAAAAAGGGGAGTAAGTAGAACTGATGGTATGACTGCAGACCAACTAATGTGGCAAAGTTTGAGCCAGGACCAGCCCAAACTTTACACAAAAATATGAAATGCCTGAGAAAGATATGTGATTAGACTGTCCTAGTTCAATTTTCTCCACTCCCATATTGAGGATCAAAGGAAGAGACAAGAAAATTAGAATCTTACCACTTCCCTTGTTATCAAATGGATTTTCAAATTAAGTAGACTTGATATCAGCCTAATCTGAAATATATTTTGATTGGATCAGAGCTTTTGAAATCAAAATTTATCAGTTCCATTATTAAACCTCCCAAACCAATAGGAGAAAAAAAAGGTTGCAACATATAACAAGCAACTGTATGAACCAAACCATTCATGAAGCAAAGAGCAAGCTCAATTTGGTTAGAGGGGAAAGGAAGAGATTTCAATCTAGTTAAATTTGGAATAAATTTAGTTTGACTAATCTAAATATGGATGAAATTCAATAAAATGATGAAAATTGGATCAGACTGAGCCTTTAGCAGAATTCATTGCCACAAAATTTACACCCTTAAGGGCCACTTCTAGACTGAATGCAAACCAATGTCCCTGACTAAGGCTAAAATGCCTCTAAATTTGCAGCAAGTACCACCAATAGATCATTTAATTTTAAGAAATCTTCATTTAATATGGACAGAGTCACACTTGCTGAAGTGGTTATGTTAAAATTTTAGGTAACTAAGTATGGCAATAAAAAGACAAATCATTCAATTCAAAAGTGCAGCACCTTTCAGTTTATATCTAATCACAGTCAATTGAAGAAGAAAATGAAAATGACTCTTGTACCTTCTCCACCAAGAAGAGAGCTTCCTGCACAGGAATATTCAGCAGGGCCTCATTAATTTCCTGGTAGTTAAAAGACTCTGAAGTGAATATATTTACTTTGTCACAACCACTTAACTCCAACCTTTTTAACAATGGCCATTCTGAAGTATGCCTCCCACAGTAGAAAGTTCTCAGTTCTGGTAGGTCCCAGAGTTTCAGAAAGGTTACTTGTGGAAAGACAAATTTAGTAAACTCTGCTTTGTCTTCCTGTGTAACAAATGTCCTCCAAAACCCTGCAGTTACTTATCTCAAGGTGTTGGAGCTGGACAAAACTTCTGGCTACGAAGGATGGAAAAAGATGCTTTAGTTTATCACAGCCTCACACAATCAAGCTTGTAAAATTTTGAAAAGAAAGCAGTACTGGAGGTTGGCAAGGCCAAATCTTTTCACAATTAATTGCACAAAGTTCCAAGGCCTCCAAGTTAGGGAACATAACCTGCAGAGAAAAATAAATTTTTTTTTAACACTCTTCCATAAAATAAAATAAAATATTCCTTTTCATCATGGAGAAATGACATGCCGCAAGGATTGAAAACCTTCTACCGAGACAAGCAAATATTTAACTTCTCCAACCATAAAGTTTAGCCTATGACATCCAAGTTAGAATCCTTCATTTTTAAAATGTAAAGAAGGTCATATTCATTTTGCAAAACCACCATAGAAACCACCATAGAAACATACCAATTGCATGCCTAATTGTAGCTTTAGATTAATGAGTAAAAGCAGCATATAGAAGACTGAGGTTTACCGTAATCCAGATAACTTCAAAAAAAAAAAGCCACAAAGAAATTACTAACACAGTAAATATGCAAACACAAGCTCTTGAACTGTGATGTACTTTTTGCATCCAAAATCATATAAGAACTACTAAGGAGAAAAATCTTTGACAATTGATAGAGACTAAAAATAAAAGGACCTCAGTCATATAAAAACGAGGGGTTAACAAAATTGGTAGAGTATTAGAACTTTCAAATAAATTTGAGTTCGAATCTCTATCACACTTGTGAAACACTAGAAAAATTACTTACCAAGAAAAAAAAGAATGAAAAGGACCAAAACCCAAAAGGAATAGAAAGAAATAGTGCAAATCCTTAAGAATGTGTAGCACTACTTTTACTTTTCTCCAAGGAATTCCTTTTCATATATATATCTACAAAAAAATGCAAACAAGAAAGATAAAATGATAAAGAACAAAATTATTGTTAACCTACCTTTCCACTAAAAAATGGCATGGGAGCATCAAAGTCATCCACCGAAATGACTTCATTAGATAATTTATCAGTTGTCAATTCCTTGTGCGTAATTTGTACAGCAGAATGTGACTTCACTTCATGGTAAAAGCTTGTGAGCCGTGGAAGAAATTTTAGACTCAAGAAGCGTAATTGATGAAAGTCAATCTTTTCACTTTCTCTTTCAATTGTGAAAATCTCTTCCATATTCTTGCATTTAATCAACTCAAAATTTTGAAGTTTTGGAAGGCCTCTAAAAACAGAGATCGACAAGAAATCTCTTAATTTATCACAGTTTCTCACTTTTATCATCCTTAAGTTAGAGAAAAATGTTGTTGTCAGTTCACCATGACATATCTTCTCCAAGTTAATTAAATTACGAAGAAACAATGACTCCAAGAGTGGGAAGGCGTCACAAGGTAGCCACTCCACTGAGTCAACTATACACCAAATGTAGGGATTATTTTGGACAGAGAGATGCTTCAATTTTGGGAGACCACCTGCATCAAGATCATAAAGTATATTCTTGACACCTTGGACTTCATCTAGATAAAGTTCTTCGATTTCCTTCAACTGCATGACAATCTCATTCTCCAGGCCAATGTTGGTATTGAGTTTGAGCTTCAAAGTTCTTTTGTACTCATACTTATCATGCCAGTCCCGTTCATCTCCAATGTATATTTTGTACCTTTTCAGTTTTTTAGGGAACAAGCCCACTGGTAGTAGTTTGGCATCTCGAATATGAAGTTCTAAAGTGGTTAGTAAAGACAAAAACTTCAACTCATGAAGGCTAGCATTTCTTTCATTGTTGATTCCTTCATACGCCCATTCAACAATGCTATTACCCATATACAATTCTTCTAATAGTGATAAACTAGATATAACATTGGATGATATAGCTTTTAGATTAGAGCAATTGCTCAAATCTAACAACCTTAACTTCGTCAATTGACCTATTTCTCTTGGCAAGTGCTCAATATCCAAACAGACAAGACTAAGGATTTCTAGTTTCTTCAGGTCTCCAATACCAGCTAAGTCTCCCAGTATACATTGATTGAAACAAAGTGTTCGAAGGTTTATTAAGAGATGAAGTGAGGAAGGTAGTGGCACTAAATGCACTTTGGTCAAACTTAAAACAGAGTTTTGTCATTCCTGAAAAAAAGTTGTCAGGGATTTCGGAAATAGAATCCTTCAGATTCAAATAGACAAATTCAACTTCTGGATATTCCAATCCTTCGGTAAGCTCACTAATGTCACCACCATGACTGCAGATTGCATTGCAACTTTTTACTGTATCCCTATTTAGCCAATCCTTGGGGATAGTCTTAATTCTCAGTGCAGAAACATGTTGATCTCTATATACAATTGATAAGGCAACATAACGAACAATAGCATGCATAGAAAACCATTCACAGTTATGACCATCAAGCAGTAAACAAGAGCTTTTGAGTTCATGAACCAATGAATATAACTTATCTCGTGTTTCTTCCAGAGTAATGATGCCTTTAAACAAACCCAAACCAGTTCCATATTTCAATAAATCCATAACAGAAGCTTCATCAGTATAATTTATTAGACCACAAAGCAAAAATATTGACTTGAGTTCCTCATCTTCTAAATGGTAGTAACTCAACTCTATTGTTGAACAAACATCCTCAAGCATTCTAGTGAATTTCCTTGATGAAGGATGGCTCAAAGTCTGGAATTCCCCCCTCCATTCAAATAGACTCTTGCCTCTTAATGAATTTGCAATATTAACAATGGCAATAGGCAGACCTCCACATGCCTTGACAAATTCAATTGCCAAGGATTGGAACTCAAAATTTTCAACTGAATCACCTACTATATTCTTAAATAGACTAAAAGCTTCTTCTTCCTTCAAAGCAGCAACCAAGAAATTACATTGAGAACCCATCTTACCTGATACATCATGAATTCTTGACGTCAGCATAATTTTACATCCCTGATGATCGTTTCCTAAAGGAATTCCAACTCTCTCCAAATCAAGAATTTCCCAGATATCATCAAAGATTAAAAGGAATCTCTTCTCTTGATTCAATCGATCACGTAGCCTCCTTGCTCTTCCAGATTCATTCTCCTCATGGAATTGAAGACCTAGCTGATTTGCAATGTCTCCTTGGATCTTTCTTATGTCTGGAGTTGGGCTTACCAATGCCAGAACCACTTCATCAAACAACTTGTCTTCCTTGGCTTGCAAGGCAACTTGCTTCACCAGTGCAGTCTTGCCAATGCCCCCCATCCCATACACTCCAATCATGTTGGTATCATCATTGCATAAAGCATTGTATATATCATTAAAAATGGACAATCTTGACTCAAAGGTCTCATAATCCTTAGAATATCTAGACCATATGTCCCGTTGATGGATAACATATGAAACTCTATCAAAGTTTCTATCTTTCAAGAGTCCACTTACAGCCTTCAACTCCTTCACCAATTTCTTGATAAGCCGATACCGGGTTGTCAAATCTGGACACAGCCCCTTGCAACATCGAATACCTGCTCTCCCCTCAAAGTCCTCAAATAATCATCGTCGCATTATTGATGCACTCTTCAACATTCTTCAGCCACCTCTCAACATCATTTTCTATCTGTTCCCCTCGGCGTTCAGCTCTCTCCATTGAACTCAGCAAATCAGCTCTAACATCCCTCACCCTTTCAACTTCTTTCTTAAGTTCCTCAAGGTTGCTTTTGTGATTCCACAAATAACTCAACCGAAGTCTTGTCGATTCTTCCAACTTCTTGGCAACAGTTCCAACCCCAGCGTCGACCATTGTCAACAATAACACAACAATATGCAAATCTGAAGGAAATTCGAGCCTTAATCAGTAAGAGTACAACTGCAACCACAATCATCAAACAGAAGAAATCAAGAAGCAGTCATTGAAACAACTAACTTCAATTATATTTACTTAAATTACCTCTTTAATAAGTCCTTCAGACCTCCACTAAAATCCAAACGAAGAATGGGTTACTCACAGCTCCAGCAGCAACCGAATCACCTCTGACTACAAAAGTAGAATACGCGGTTCTTGGTGGAGGAAAGAGATCCGGATCCGACGGAGAAATGGCGTTTTGGGCTTCGTTGACAATAAGAATAGAGTTGACGGCTGGATTCGAGCCGAGAATCCTAGGCGAGCTGGAGCTGAGTGAAGTAATTTAGACAAGCTGAAGCCCAAACTTAAGCTCAGTAGACTTGCAAGTTTGAACAAACTCATTCTGAATGATTAAACTAATTTTATTTTGATTAATCATTTTTTTTTTATAGGACTCAAACTAAATTTTTAGTTAAACCCCATAGTGTAGATGAATTCAAATAGAATTCGAGTTTAACCACTAAAATTATATTGAAATTAAAAATTAAATAAAATCAAATATAAGCTTGATTTTTATTTTTTCCAATTAAACTGAATTTAAAATAAATTTGAGTTTTAACTCTTTTTTTAAATGAATTTGAATTACTCTGAACTCAATACTATTTTTGTACAATAATGAAGGTGAGACGGTTTGTTATTTTAATTAAAAATAGGGACATTATATTTTAAAAATTGAATAAATAAAAATAAAATAATCATAATAAATTGGGTGGTTTGTAGTATTTAATTAAAAACAGTAATATTTATTAAAAATTAAATAAGAAAGAATAAAATAATAATATTAGGGTTATCTTAAAAATAACATATCTTATATAACTTCTTACAAGAAAAATTTTACATGCTAAGGTTATGAGCTATTTGAAGGTTTTTTAAAACCTAAGGGGTTTCGAGTAATTAATACTTGTTATTTGCAGGATTGTAATGGGTTTTGAATCAAGTTAAATGTTTTTTGGCTTGAACTTAATTTGATAGGATGCAAGAGTTGAGCTCAATGAGTTTGGGAGTTGTAAGAATTGTTGACTTGAACTTCAGTCAAAAGATTATAATAAAAGCTCACAATTTATATACTTATTTCAAAATTGACATTGGTTGTATTAGCAAATTTTAAAAGTCATACTTTGGGAGGATAATTATGCAGTTTAAGGGTAAATAAAAGATTTTGAAGGTATAAATAGTGGCGGGACCTAGGATTTTAATTGAAAACAAAGTTTTTGTAACTCTATCATTGTCAATGATAGATATAAATCGAATCAAATCTAAACATTCTTTGGGTTATAGTTGGATTTCAGTTCATTGAACTAAAGTTAAAAATAGTTCAAATAAAAAATAGTTCGATTAACATTTGACTTAAGCTCATGACTCAAATTTGTGACTTGGATTCATAATTCAAGTTCATAGTTCATAGTTTATAGACAAAATGATGTTGTTATATCCAATCACGGATAAATGAACATCATTTTAATAATTATTTGACATAATTTCAATCGAGTCACGAGCCAAATTTAAAATAAATCAAGTTATTTGTCCAATTTGTAAATTGAATCGAACTGAATTTTTTCTAACTCAAGTTTAATCAAGTTTTAAATATAAGTTGACTCTTCTAACTCGAGCTCAATTTGAGTTCAATTGAAACAAATTCAAACCAAACAAAACATGTTAAGATAATTTTTGAAATCAATCTAGTGTGATTCAGGTCTAACCTTAATCATTATTTGTCAATCAATTAGTGAAAAATTTTTAAAAATCATCCAATCTTGAATAAAGGAAATGATTCAATATCAAAAAAAAAAATGAAAGGAAATAATGTAATTACCCATGTAATTTTCTATATGGAAAAGCCTCTTTAAAGTGAAGAGAGCTATAAAATTTGTTAATGGATTTATACGTTATTTTTACTTTTACAAATAGAGTCTATTTCGTAATATATTTGTTAATTCTCAAACATTTACGTTAATAAACTATAATAATTATAGTACTGTACTATATGGTATTCGGTGACACTTACATAAAGTCATTTACAATTAATAGCAAATTTTATATATATGTTTTTGTTATGTTGAAGCAAATACAAATTCTTAATCTGCAAGCACAAAGCTAAAAACATTTAAATGAAAAATTTTATAAATAAATGTCAACATTAATCAGCTAACAACTAAGCCAAAATACCATTCAAATTAAAATATAATTTTCTAATTCAACTTATAATATATCAGACACATAAAGTCTAAAAATAATATAAATACCAAAAATATCAATCAAATGTTGCAATATCAAACAGTTGTGAGCTTTAACCTTTCTAATATTTTTACACATCATTTATTAAAAAACAAGTCCAAAAATAATCAATTTATTTATCAAATTAATAAACTAAATACAAATATATATATATATATGTATGTATGTATGTATTACAACTTGCAATAATAACAAATTCATCAACATAATTTAGAAGACTTAAAATCAAAATCTCCATTAATAACTAAAACTGTATTAAATTAAAAATCTTCCTAATAATCAAACAGAATTTTTTTTTCTATTGGAGTTGGAGCATTCAAATTCATTTTTTTCTGTTGTTTAATTTATAGGAATATTAGGGTTTTTTTTTAGGGTAATTAATTAAAATAAGCAAAATTTTAAGCGTTTATACGTTTTTAGGCCACCTTATAAAAATTTTACCAAAATAAGCAAACCGTATTTTTTTTACCCTTTTTACCCTTATATTGAAAAATCAAGTAAAAATAACTTTTCTAAGAATGTGCGTCGGTTTATGGTGGTTACGATGGTGGCTAGGGATTTTACAGTGAAATCTTAAATATGTAAAATTATATATATGGATGTTTTTGAATGTTTCGAACGCTTAAAATGATGTAGTTTCGGTGTTAATGGATGTCTGGAAGTGTCGCCGTTGAGAGACAAAAACGTGCAAATTTACAGTGTCGCGCAAACTGTTGAACAGTATCACGCAAACTGCGCAAACTGATGAACAGTGTCACACAAACTGCACAAACTGATGAACAGTGTCACGCAAACTGCGCAAACTAATGAACAGTGCCACGCAAACTGCACAAACTGATGAACAGTGCCACGCAAACACTGTTTACATCGCGCAAAAGTAGATTTCAAGTCTGTGAACAGGATTTTTGTGCGCGATTTTGCAAGCGGTTTGTGCAGTTGAACCGTGTTTGCGCAGTTTGCGTGGCACTGTTCATAAGTTTGCGCAGTTTGCGTGACACTGTTCATCGTTTGCGCGACACTGTAAATTTGCACGTTTTTGTCTCTCAACGGCGACACTTCCAGACATCCATTAACACCGAAACTACATCATTTTAAGAGTTCGAAACATTCAAAAACATTCATATACATAATTCAACATATTTAGGTTTTACTGTAAAATCTCTAGCCACCATCGTAACCACCATAAACCGATGCATATTCTCAGAAAAAATATTTTTACTTGGTTTTTCAATATAAGGGTAAAAAGGGTAAAAAAAATACGGTTTGCTTATTTTGGTAAAACTTTTCTAGAGTGGCCTAAAAACGTATAAACGCTTAAAATTTTGCTTATTTTAATTAATTACCCTTTTTTTTATTCTATTTCAATTTTTTTAAAATTTTTGTTGTTTTATTCAATTTTTTATTTAAAAGAAATTGCTTGTGGGCTCCACCAATTTGGGTTGGGAATAATCTTTAAGATGGCAGGAGGGCTTGGTCCTATCTTAAAATTGAAGTGGGTTACAATGAGATTAAATGAGAGGAATATGTTTTTTTAAAGGGTCAAAAGACTTAGTCCTAACGAACTTTTACTCCATGTGTAAAAACCCTCAGCAAAGTTTTAAAAACTCGACTATTTATTTATTATTCAATTTTTATTAAATTTTTTAGTTAGTTATATAGATAAAATCATTATTTTATTATTAATATTTAAATAAATAAAATTACATCTCATTTTTCTCTTAGTTTAAAAAACTAATAATTTTTCTACCTAATAGTTTGAAAATTTGCATTTTCCCCCTAGAGTTTGATGTTTCCAAATTTGGCAACCACTTTACGAAGGTCGTCAACTACCCTTTCCACCACCTTTTTCCCTGATGGTTTCTTGATGTGAAAATCATCAAAAAGCAGACTAAAATTGTTGCCGACATTGCATAGACATTACACAGATATATGCAACATTACACAGATCTGTGCGACATTTGGTCATTTGTGCATCCTCTTGTGTGTTGGTCAAACAATGCACAAACATGTGAGTCATATCTATGCATCATCTAACCAACGCAAAAATGGTGGAACATCACACAAATCCATACAATGTCACACAAATCTATGTGACATTTGTGCAATGTGGCCAACCATTTTAATAAACTTTTTTATTATTTTCACATCGAGAAACCATTAGAGAGAAAGATGGTGGGAAGGTCAATCAACGACCTTCCTAGAGTAGTCACTATAATGGAGAAAAATCAAGCCCTTAGAGGAAAATACAACTTTTTTAATTTTTGGATAAAGAAAAATTATTAGTTTTTTAATCTAAGGGGTTAAAATGAAATATAATTTTATTTTTTAATACTAATTATAAAATAATAATTTTACCCTGATAACTAACTGAAAACTTTTGTAAAAGTTAGATTATAAATAGGTATTTAAGTTTTTGAAACTTCACAGATTGATGCTTGGGATTAGACTAAAACTTGGGTGAGAATAAGTCTGTTGGCCTTTTTTAAGTGATGGTGGGCCTAGAGACAAATTTTCATTCTTATTTTTATTTGAGTGTGGGCTTGAGGCTATCCTAACAAAGGTCTAGGTCGGCTTTTGAGTATAAATGTAATAATTCAAACTTTTAAAAATTTACTGATGTTGCATTGCTTGCCTAAACTTATGTGCTCATCAAGTGGAGACATACCTTGCTTTGACTTCCGCTCAAGTAAATAATTAAATCAAGTTTGACTCAACACAAATCAAGCCATAAGCAACTCATGAGCTACTTGTCTCATCTGTAGTCCTAAGTATCTATATATATAATTATGTGTACAAACAAATATTACTAACTAGTCTAACTTATCCATACAAATTATAGTTATCAGTATTTTATGATATACAATATACATCCTATAATACGATATGATACAATATAGATAACACAGTGAATATATTATATGATATGATACATATTCTACAGTATAATACAAATTACAAACGTGGATTGATACACTTTATAGAGAAAATGATAATATATTAAGGTGTATATGACATATTTTAAATTTTTAAGAGAATTTATGAAATTTTCCAAAATAATCACGTGTCAATTAAAAAAATTCTATTATTTTATTTTATAAAAATATATATTATATGATGCGATATACAATATAAAAAATTAGGTTTTTTATGTACAATATAATACATAATTCAACTATCATGAATTACAAATTGAAATGATTACATATGATTAAATTAGTAAATTTTGTTCATACATATACTATTACTTTGTATATTGCATGCTTTTATTATAATAATACCCTAGAATACACATGAGATCACTTTCCTATTTTAATCCTTTAAAACAATTTTACCATAGGGTAAGCGAAAGAAAGGGAACCAAAACCAAAACTGTAGGTACTTGATTTTTCATTCCAATTTCTATTTGGAAATGGCTTTCCTCGAATAGGTTTTGATTCCCAATTTATGGAATCGGCCAACTCTGACCCGATTCTAATTCCACCTCATAAAAAATCGAAATTAAAACCAAAACCTATAAATAAATATTAAAAGTCTTCTAATTAATGTTTACTCAATTGGTAAATTCAAATATTGTTCAAATTAATACTTATTCTTTCAAATTGTTCAATATTTTACATGGTTGAAAAAATAATCTTTTCCTTCTACATTAATTATGTACCAAACACCACTCATTGTCAAACTTTCACATTCTAAATTTCAAAAATTTAAATGTTTAATTATCAATTATTAAAATTAACAAAATCTGTTAAATTTAAAGATATAATTGTTATTTAACCAATAATATTTAAAAATATAAAATTTATCTAATTTTCCTATCTAAATTTTTAAAACTAGCAAATTTTGTCCAAGATAAGTTTTAAAAACTTAACTATCCCCCCCCCCCCCCCCCCAGGGCTTTTTTTTCTTCCTTCTTCAACAATTGAAATCTGTTCGACCACAACCAATATTCTTTCTCCTTCGAAACTAAACATGTCTGCTCTTCCACCTAACAAAGACGAAGACAGTGCTCTTTGTCTAGTTCGACATTCGTTTGCTTTAGTTTCTCTTGAATCAAGAGTGACATGTTCAACACTCTTATTCAAATTCAATGCTCTAGTTTTGTTGACAAAAGAGCAAACAAATGTGTCACACTCAATTCAAATGAAAGTAGATGTTTGGGGGGAGAGTGCCAATGGACGAATAGCGTCGACTTCATCTTTGTTTGGGGGAATAGTAGACACATTCAGTTTTAACGAAATGAAATTCAAAATAAAGAGAAAAAAACTGACAAAGAAGATGTGTGGGAAGACGAAGTCGACCAATCAAAATCTGGTTGTTAAAGAAGAAAGAAAAAAATTCTCAAGAGGAAAAAGTTAAGTTTTTAAAATTTAGATTGGAAAAAATTATTAATTTTTAAAATACAAAGGGGAAAACAAAATAAAATTTTATTTTTTTTAAATATTATTAATTAAATTATAATTATACTTTTAAATTGAATAAGTTTTGTTAACTTTAACAACTAATAAATGAATATTTAGATTTTTAAAACTTAATAAATAAAATTTGATAATAGACAAAACATTATATAAAAATAGGTCTTTTGGTCTAATTGTAAATGTTTTTTATTTTTAACATTTACTTATTTGGTTTCATGGATTGTGGATGGTTAGCATGGTCAAATATAGTTGATTTCATGAAGCAATAATTTTCATGGTTATAGTAATAAATATTTAACAAATGTTCTTGCTTGCTTTTTGTTTGTACAATAGGTACTTATTAAAAAAAAAATTTAACAAATGTTAAATTCCAAAATGAAGCAATAACTTTAATGGGTTTTTTTTTTTTTAAAGTAATAACTTTTATGGTTATCTTAACAAATATTTAACAAATGTTAAATTCTTATGTCATTTGATATAAGTTTTAAGAATTTATCTAAAACCCGTAAAAATAGGAGGATATTAATTAAAATATGTACACAAATTTTTGCTTAAATATTTTAGGTAAACTTTAAGTAATTTTACTTTTCTAAGTAAATTTAATTTTGTTTTCAATGTTAATTATGTTAGATTTGATATATTTTTTTGACAATTTTTTCTTTCAAAGCATACTCTATATTTGATAAATCATGATATGAAGGTTTAAACATTTATTTACAAATAGATTAATTTTTGGTATAATATAAATCAAAACGAAAAAATAAACATAAGTGTAAAGAATTGATACTAGTGCGAGCGGATACATGTGAGTATGTGCAAGTATGCACAAATATGTACAAGTGTGTGTAGATGTATTCGGATGCATGTGAATATGTGCAATTACGTGCAAGTATAGGTGGATACATATAGGTACGTTCAGGTGTGTAAAGGTATGCACAAATGAGAAGAAATATGCACATCTGTACGTACTCATTATATATATATATATATATATATATATATATATATATATATATATATATATATTATATTATTAATTCCAGGTTCAATGTCTATTTTAAGGAATTAGTCAATTTTGATTCCAATTTTTTAAATTTTTATAGGATATTCGAATTTACTTATTTTTAGATATATCATTAATAATATTAGAGAGGAATATGATTCAATTCGAAATTCAAAATTAAACAGTTAAATTTTCTGAGCACGTACGGTCAATTTTTCATGGTTCACTAGATTCCAAAACAAAGATCGAATCTGACTTTTCCCATCATCATCATAGTCGGGAAAACACTTCAAACCAGTTTTCTTCCGTTCGTTTATAAACTCTTGGTGTCATCAATGGCCGATCGAGTGGCGCTTGTCTTCGAGACGGTCTGCAACAGACTGGACTCCCACACTAAAGCTTTCTGGAACACCAAGCAACGGAAGCTGCTGCGTCTAAAACTGGAAGAAGTTCAAGATCTGCTAAATCAGGACAGACACCTCTTTGAATTTGACGAAAAAATTCCGTCGGTGGCCTCACGATTCTCTGAACTTGAAGAAATTGCATATGGAGTCGATGAATTGATTGATGACTGGGAGCAATCTGAAAAGTCAAAAGGTAAAATCGAGCAACAGGTCCGGAGAATCGTTGTCCGATTGTTACGTGTCTTGGAATCGTTTCATAAACTTATTGCTGGTGAAGATGAAGAAATTAGTGCAATTCCTGATGTGAGTTTTCCAGGATTAGGAGATTTTGTTGATCTTGAATTATTGCATTTTAATACTATAATTTCTTTGTTACTACGGAACGATGAGCAAATTTTGCGTTTTATTCCTTTTGTGGGGATACATGGAGCTGAGAAGAGTACTCTTCTTGCTCAAAGAATTTACAATGATGAGATGGTGAATCTTATTTCCAATCTAGGGCTTGGGTTTCTGTTGGTGAAAATCTTGAAATCGATAAAATTGTAGAGGCAATAGTCAATGCTCGAAGCAGCGAGAATGTGTTACCGCATAATAGATTCTTGCTTGTATTGGATGATGTTTCGGAAGCAGATGATATAAGATTGGAGAAATTAAAATCATGGTTAAAGAAGTGGTTATAAGTCGAGGGATCTTGTGTTTTAGTGACTACTCGGTTTAGACGTGTGGCTGATGTCATGGGGACAGTACCAGAGCAGCACTTGTCGTATTCTTCAATTGAAGTTCCTTTGCTTCGTCCAGCTCCAGGGCTTGAACATGAACAGGGTTTGGAACCTGTGGTATTAGACTCTGTAGGGATGGCATCAACTTCCAGAGGTAAAGATGAGTCGACTTCTGCTGTATCAGGTCACTTTGAGGTTAAGAGTGAGAGATTGCTGAGTGCTCTCGCAACATCTCCGGCACCAGAACCTGTGGTAATGGCTTCAACTTCTGAAAGTAAAGATCCATGGCGTTCTGCTATTTTGGATTTTGAGGCTGAAAGTGAGAGAGTACAAGCTGCAGGTACATCTCTGACACAGGAAGCTGTCGCGTGGGCTTCATCTTGTGGAAGTAAATATGAGCCAACTTCTGCTGTGGCAGGTCACTTTGAGGTTCGGGATGAGAAAATAAAAGCTTCAGATACAACATCTCTGACCTTTGGGTATCAGGCTCCTACATCAAGCTTGGAGATTGTGGAAGAAGATGTGGTGCCATTTCCTCCACAAATAGGTAAACCTTCGCAGAGGTCATCGACAGCTTCACCATCCCTTTTACGTTCTTCAGCAACAGCACCAGCTTTGGTCCTTTCCAACTCAGGTAAAAACATAGACCAAGCAGAAAAGAAGAAGTATGTGAAACAAGTAACAGGTCATCACAGTGACACTGAGCTGCATTTGGCTGCTCAGCGTGGAGATTTAGGAGCAGTTAAACAGATTCTTACTGACATAGATTCCCAAATGGTGGATACCTTAAGTGGGGCTGATTTTGATGCAGAAGTTGCAGAGATAAGGGCATCAGTTGTGAATGAGGTGAATGACTTTGGGGAAACTGCACTTTTTACAGCTGCTGATAAAGGGCATATAGAAGTTGTGAAGGAGTTGTTGAAGTATTTGACCAAAGAGGGTCTTACAAGGAAGAATAAGTCCATGCTTGATCCCTTGCATATTGCTGCAATCAGAGGGCATCATGGTAATTCTGTTATTCCATGCTTTTACTTTATGATGGGAAATTTGAGTATTCTAAAATAGCATAAGGTTGAAAGGTTTAATTGTGCCTTGAGCTTTAATTGTGTCATAAGGAGTTTGGTATTTTAAACAATAAGGTGTTAGCTGGTTTACATTTTGTAGACTTTATACAGTTATTCGCTTATCAGTTATGATAAGTAGCTTAATGGTTGCTGGGGGAAAGACTGTTAGTCTGTTTTGAAAATTCATAGTTAATATCTTTTCAAATACAATTATTAATGGAAAGGTTAGTAATTGCTATGGTACTTCTGTTATGAAAATTCATAACAGATATCTCTTCAAATACAATTATTAATGGAGAGGTCGCTAATTGCTATGGTACAATTTAAAGTTATAAGTTGTTATAATTAATGATTAGAAAATGTGCAAAGGTGTCTTTCTACTGATATCTTGTCCTCTGCTGGTGGAGTTTAGATTATGATTCCATTCTTTTTGTCCTTGGTTCTTTTTCAAGGATGATGGAGATGGTTTTTCTTTACTTTTGTGAGAAACATTACTGGTGGCAAAACTTTATCTTCTTACATGACTGGGGTGTCATACTAATAATTGTTCTTTTTGTTGCAGCAATTGTCCAACTGTTACAAGATCTTGATCCCAGCTCAGAGATTGTGGAAGAAGATGTGGTGCCATTTCCTCCACAAATGGGTACACCGCCAGCTCGTAAATCTGAAATTCAGATTGTATCTCTTGAAGCAAGAGAAAAGATGCCATCTATTTATAACATGGAATCTGAGATTATACCTTCTCAAACTGAAGGAGAGCATAAGATGAAGTGCAGATTGAAGGCAAGTGCCCAGCAATCAGTTACGGTTGCCACAAAAGAAGCCATTGAAGTTGCAGTAGAACATCTCAACGTAGAAAATGAAATTTCAATGGAAGATCAGTTGTTGCAAGAATCAGTTTTATTTGCAAAGAAATCAATTAAGACAACTGTACAGAAGATTTTCAGCCACATAAATAATGTTAGAACTACAAAAATTGCTGTTATTGGAACTGGTGGTATTGGAAAGACTACTGTGCTCAAGGCCTTGATCAACTTCCCAGGCACAAAAGGTATGTTTGATGTGGTAATTTCAGTGCCTGTTTCTAGATCTTGGAACACAAGAAAGGTCCAAACGAGGTTTTAAGACAGTTATCATTAGGTTGTGAGTATTCTGAAACTGATGCTGAAGTTGCAGAAAGATTATATAAAGTTCTGAAGGGGAAGAAGTTTTTGTTGATTTTGGATGATGTTTGGGAGCAGATTAATTTAGAGGCACTGGGTATTCCTGGTCCCAGTTCAGAAAATGGCTGCAAGATAGTAATAGCATCCAGAAAGCGTGATGTTTGTCATGACATGAATTTGTTTAAGGTGGTTGAAGTAAAAAGTATCTCTTGGAAGGAAGCTAGGGAACTGTTCTATGAACAAGTGAGTAGAGACATTCCACTGTCAGATGTCAAGTCCTTTGCTGAAACTATAGTTAAGGGCTGTGGTGGTTTGCCACTGCTGATTATTGTTACTGGAAGAGCCTTAGGAGAGAAAAATGATGTTTCCATATGGAAGGATGCTTCAAAAAAATTCTCACTGCATAAAACTTCTAGAAAATGTCAAATTGAAGATGTGCTCCAATTATTGAAATTCAGCTTTGACTAACTAAGTGATAATGATGTGAAGAGTTGTTTCCTCCACTGTGCTCTATTTTCAGAAGCTCAGGAGGTCAGTATAAATAAATTCATAGAATATTGTATACAAGAAGGTTTAATCACTGGTGCTCAAGCTGATGCACATAGAAGGGGTCGTTATATAGTTGATATTCTTATACATGCTTCATTTTTACAAGTTACTGAAGGTGGAAGTTCCATCAAAATGCATGATTTAATCAGAGATTTAGCATTAGGAATCATATCTTCAATGCCAAAAGATATTCAGTTTCCGTTGGGAGCAGAAGGAATTCAGTTTCTGTTGAGTGCTTATTCAAGATCAATCGAACTACCTAATGCGGGAGGTAGTTCATCATCAAGATCATTGAACATCCTTGAAAGCAGTAGATTGTGTATACCAGAAGGTAATCAATTTCTGTTGAGAGTTGGAGCAGGTCTAACAGAACCTCCTTTGACGGAAGAGTGGAAACAGGCCAAAATGATGTTTTTGAGTGATAATGAGTTATCCATGTTACCTGAGAAACCAAATTGCCCTGAACTTTTGGCATTGTTCTTACAAAGAAACCGGTTGCTGAGAGTGATACCTCCATCCTTTTTTGACTGCATGACCTCTCTCAAAGTGTTGAATCTATCTGAGACTAGAATAAGGTCCTTGCCAGAGAGACTGTTTAAGCTTAAAAACCTCCTAATTCTCATTGTATGTGATTGTAAACGTCTGTTTATGCTTCCCTCTGATGTTGGATCTCTTCTTTGTCTTGAGGTGCTTGATCTCCGAGGCACTAAAATTAAAGTTTTGCCTGATAAGATTGGTGAATTGACATCCCTGAAACGTTTGGCAGTGTCCTTCTATGGATCTATCGATGACAGTGAATATGTTAAATTGCCATGTCATTTGATTTTGAGTGGCATTATATCAAAGTTGCGTAATTTGGACACCTTGAGTATTGTTCTTTATCCAGGGGATGAAAGGTGGCATGAGGATGTCAAGTATGTCAAAACTGAAGTCAGCAAGTTGAAAAATTTGAAGTTTCTCTGTTTTCATTTCCCAGAAGTTGAGCATGTCCAAGAATTCCTCACAGAAAGCGAACCATGGAAGAAGAGACTCTTAACGGAGTTCAAGTTTGTGGTTGGCCGCAATGTCAAGAGTATTTCTTCTCAGGTCCCAGAGTATTTGGAATATGATTATAATCAGCAGGGTCAATGCTTGAGATTTGTAAATGGTGAAAAGAAACCTGATGAAGTTCTTCAAATATTAGCTCGCAGCACTGCTTTCTATTTGGATAATCATCTTGACATTGAGAGCCTTTCCAACTTTGGTGTTGGCAATATCAATGGGTTGAAGTTTTGTATAATAAGTGATTGCCCCAAGGTTAAAATGGTTGTGCATGTGGATGAAGTGAAAAAAGATACTAATACTGTTTTTCCTTTCCTAGAGACCTTAAGTATCCATCATTTGTGGAATTTAACAGCTATTTGGGAGGGGATTCTACCAGAACGAAGTTTTGCTCAGTTAAGAATTTTGTCACTGCATGGATGTCCAAAGATGGAGTATGTTTTTAGAAGTTCAATGATTCAGTATCTCTGTAAATTAGAGGAACTGATTATCGAAGATTGTCAAGCCATCGAACAAATCATATTCAATGATGAGATAGCAGATTCATGTTCTGTTTCACTTCCCAGTTTGAAGAAGTTAACACTTCACTATCTGCCTGGATTGATTACCATTTCGAGTAGTCCCTGGCCGCAATTAGAATATGTCAGCTTCTACTGTTGCCCAAACTTGAAGAAGATTGATGCTGATCCCAGGTTCAAAGATGTAATAATAAAGGCTGAGAAGAGTTGGTGGGATGCGTTAGAGTGGGAAGATGATGAATTGCGGTTGCACATTGAAAACTACTCCACCATTATTTTTCAAGATCATCTGTAAGTAAAAATTTTGGTTTATTTTTTTTAATGAGTTCATAGATTCAGTACGAGTTCATAGTTTTAACCATGTTGTACATATTGTATATCTGAATTATCATTTTTTTAACCTTTATCTTTACAGTCTGAGTCTGCAATCGCTAAATGCATGAATTAATAGATATTATCAAAAATTGAGCTTCGAATGGATGATTGCTTGCATCTGGTAATCTATCCATATGTGAATTTTAGCTCAAGAGATTTTATGTATGAGTGTTAATTTAAATGTCAGAAATAATATGTCATCATATGATTAACTGTTATTTTATCTTTAATTCAAAATTATATGACGTATCATCATTAGTATTCAAATTGACACTTATAAGTATAGATGGTTTTATTGTTTAAACTATGTTATGATATATTAAGATCTGAGCTTTTTTAAATTAAGGACTTTAAGCAGAGGGACTCATTGTGAAAATGAAACTGGGGATGGGTATGTAGCAAATCATTTGAAATTAGTTCATGGATTGATGTAAATGGAATGAAATTGATCAAGGTTTATTTGCCATTTATTTTTGGCATAATTCAAGCCAAAGTTTCATTTGATATGGTGAGCGTCGTCTTAAAAGGTTGAAAATTGTATATCAACGTAGATAAAGCTAAAAATAAATAAAAATGATTTGCCTTTTTAACTACTTCTTTTTACGTGTAAGCAATGGGTGGGACAATCGAAAAATAAATAAATACAATAAAGTTTTCAGATGGTGTAGGGCCGATCTGGCTTTACCTTTTCCTTTTTTTTTTTTTTTTTTTGAGTTAAACTGAGTTTAAGTTTAAATTAATTTGCAAGGGTTAAATTTTTTCAAACCGATTTAAATTTGACTTAATTTAAAAAGATTTGAGTTTGAGTTTAATTTATTATTATAATTGAATAAAAAATTGATTAAAATAATATTATTTAGATATATATTGATTAAAATGTTGTTATTTTAATTGATTTGAAGATTCATAAACTCGGCAAACCAATCATCCTTTAAACTCAAGCTTTTACAATATAAAAACCCTAAGCTTGAGTTCATATAAGCTAAGTATATTTCAAATTTATTTGAACCAAGCTGATAATGAAATTCGAATAAGTTCAGTTTGAATATCCTCTTATTTTGATTGATTAGAATATCAACACTCTCGATATACATAGGATTGAATTAATATATAATCAAATAAAATTGTAGTATGGTGGCACGATACACGTCTTCCCAAATTGCAAAGGAAAATTTACGTTGAGTATTGTTGATGCTAGCATCTGTGGTTAAATTGAGTTTACGACTTGACTTGAATCGGTTTCGATTAGCCGCTCTAAGTTTTGAAACAGATATATTGTAATTTCCCGAGTTTTAGCTTCTATCATCATGTGCAAAGGAAAATTATTCAAGAGAATTGTACAAATGTCAACTATACAGTAAAACACACGAGAAAATAACATTTCCAACAAATTGTGGTAAAAAAGACAAAATAATTTTACATATACAGCTCTTCCCACAAAGTCAAACTGAAAAATCTGGACAAGAAAATACTGCTTAGAAGGAAACTCACAAACTTTGCAATACCCAGAACAAAAGCATAAATCTGGAAAAACTGAAGTCCAGCAACAGCCAAGGGTCAAAAACAACTTCTGAACAAAGATCAATTGAGGTAGAGAATTCAACAGCAACAGCTCTATAGTGGCACAGCTTGAACCCATGAGACGTTTCCAATACATCGATGTTTTATGCCATCGAGTAATGTGATAAATTCCAAAGATATCTTGCAGCAATGGAACAAACATCATTGGAAAATCACACTTTTCCCGTAGCGAACCGCTAACACCCAGCCACAAATCCAGGGCCTGCAAAAAGAACAGAAAATATTTCAGCACATTAGTCCTATAAAATTTTGTAATTGTCATCTGAAATAAAAGCAAAGAAATACATTTGAAAGAGTTTTTCTTTGGGATACCTCATGTGTTTATACAGATTCTGAAATCGATTTTTTGTAACATCCGTAACATCTAGCCAATCCACCTGATTCCACAGATTTAGAGTGCAATAGATTGCTATCAATTTCTCAGCCCTTTGGAAAGTAGCTGGGAAAGTTTTTAGTGCCATACATGAATCAATCCTCAATGTCTCCAATGAATCCCATTTCAATGACACATTTTTGCAGTTGCGACAAATGAAAAACAGGGTGTATTTTGGCTCCTTCGGGTAGGCGTAGCTTATAGGCCACCTGTCATATTCTCTCCAATATTTCATATGGACCGTAGAAGCGGGGGCTAAGCTTCTCATTCAGGCGAGATGCTAATGAGCGAAAACGATAGGGCTGTAATTTAAAAAAAACTCTATCTCCCTCCTGAAATTCCACCTCTCTTCTGTTTTTGTCGGCTGCCTTCTTCATCCTTTCTTGAGCTTTATTCAATTGGCTCTTTAACTCATCCAAAATCTGATTTCTCTACTGAATCATAGTCGTCACTGCTTCTACCTTCAAACCCTCCTCCACCCATCCAAGCAGCGGTGGTGGATGCCTTCCGTAAACTGCCCTAAACGGTGTCATCCCTGCTGAACCATGGTATGTTGTATTATACCAATATTCAGCCCACGCCAACCAACATGGCCAGCTTCGCGGTTGCACTCCACAAAAACAACGAAGGTATGTTTCGACACTCCGATTGACTACTTCGGTTTGACCATCTGTTTGCGGATGGTAAGCCGAGCTGAATTTCAGCGTGGTGCCTGCGGCTCTGAATAATTCTTTCCAAAAGATGCTCATAAAGACGCGGTCTCTGTCCGTCACAATGGTGCGAGGGAACCCGTGGAGGCACACAACCTCCTGGATAAACAATTCATCTACGTCTTCGGCAGTGAACGGGTGCCGCACAGCCATGAAATGCCCGTATTTCGTCAATCGATCCACTACCACCATGATCACACTTAATCCCCTCACCTTCGGCAGCCCAGTTATAAAATCCATTGACAAATCTTCTCATACATTCGATGGAATCGATAATGGCTATAATAACCCCGCTGGCGAGGCTGCTTCGTATTTCATTCTCTGACACACATCACACTCAGCCACATATTTCTTAATATCCAGTTTCATGCCTTCCTAGTATAAGATGGAGGTCAGTCTCTTATAGGTCCGAAAGAACCCAGAGTGGCCTCCGTTAGATGAAGAATGAAATTCGGAGATGAGTTGAGGAATGTACCTGGAGCGCCTAGAGATTACCAGCTTGCCTCGGTAGAACAGGACACCTCCCTTCAAAGAGAAGCCCGGATATGACGGGGATTTGCACAGTAGCCTCTGAATTATCTCCCTCGGCTTTTCATCTCCTTCGACCTCTTGCTGTACCCACCCGTATCCTTCTGTTTGGATGGCCGAAATGGCATGCAGTGCCTCTGTAAAGTTGGGGTTACGTGATAGAGTGTCGGCAGCCTTGTTTTCGCATCCCGACCGATAGATAATCTCAAAATCGTACCCTAGCATCTTAACCAGCCAGCGTTGTTGCTCAGGTCCTGATATCTTCTACTCTGTAAGGAATTTCAGACTCCTCTGATCAGTCCGTACCTTGAAACGCCTGCCGAAGAGGTAATGCCGTCATTTCTGGAACGCTAGGACTATCGCCATCAGCTCTCGTTCGTATAGAGACTTGCTTCGGTTCCTGAGAGAGAGAGACTTGTTGAGATAGGAGATAGGTCGCCCACCTTGCATCAGAACTGCCCCCAAGCCCGTTCCCGACGCATCTGTTTCCACCACCCCAAATATTCAATCTGCCTCTGCTTGAACAAGCATTTCTTTTTATTTAACACTAACTGGTGCCTCTGCAAGGTAAGCAGTACCAACCTTAGGTGATCACGGTGTTCTTGGAGCCCCCTACTGTACACCAAAATGTCATCGAAAAATATCAAGACGAACTTACGTAAGTACGACCGAAATATCTTATTCATCAGCCCTTGGAAGGTGGCAGGTGCATTGGTCAATCCGAAGGGCATGACTAAAAATTTGTAATGCCCTTCGTGTGTTCGAAAAGTCGTTTTCTCGATGGCTTCATCACAGACCCTGATTTGGTGATACCCAGACTTGAGGTCTAACTTACTGAAGATTTTAGCTCCCTCCAGCTCATCTAAAAGTTCGTCAATAGTGGGAATGGGGAACTTATCCGGTATGGTGATGTGGTTCAAGGCTCGGTAATCTACACAGAATTGCCACTTTCCATTTTTTTTTTCGAACCAATATTATTGGGCTTGAAAACGGGCTAATGCTAGGCCGTATAACCCCCGTCAATAACATTTCTTGCACTATTCTTTCGATCTCGTTCTTTTGGTAATACGGATAGTGATACGGGCGTAAGTTAGACGGCTGGGAATCCCTCTGTATACGAATTGTGTGGTCTTGTTCCCTCTTGGGTGGGAGACCCTACGACTCCCTGAATAACATTTCAAATTCCTCCAGCAGGTTGGCAATTTCAGGCATATTGGTTTCAGTCCCCAAGAGAATTTGTTCCGAAACTGCATTCAATTCCACCCAGAATGCTTCCCTCCTTTTTCTGATCAATTTAAACAGGGTCTTGAGGGACGTCTCTACCCTTCGTAACGAGGATTTCCCTTTCAATTCGACCATTCTTCCCTCCTACCAGAACTTTATAGTTTGTCTACCCCAATTGATTTTGACTTCCCCTAAACTCTTCAGTCATTCAATTCCCAGGATGATGTCCATCCCTCCCAGATAGAACAGAAGAAAGTTCTGTTGGATTATGAGCTCCGAAAAAATTAGCTGAACCCCTTCACATCTTCCCACTCCCGTAACCTTCCTACTGTTGCCCAATACTACCGTATACCTTGCTGTGTGCACCAGAATTTTGAGCTCAGCCACTAATTTTTTGGAGATGAAATTGTGAGTCGCCCTATTATTAGTTAATGCTATGACCCTTCTCCCTTCAATTTCCCCTATTAATTTTATTATTTTCGACGAATTAACCCCCATTACCGAGTTACTGTTCAGATTAGCCTCCCCCTCGTTTTCTTCCACCCGGCTCTTCTTCTCTGTTGCCTCTCCTTCTTCATCCGATTCTCCTTCAGAAATCATGATCTTCAGCTGGCGGAATCGACAACGGTGCCCTGGAACAAATTTCTCGTCACACCGAAAATATAATCCTTTCTCTACTCGCGCATGGAAGTCGGCGTCCAAAAGTTGTCAGAAATTGCTGTCTCGTCTCGATGGAAAAGGGGAAGCATTGGAACCGACCGTTGGTTGCACATTTGGAGCGTTGTGAGAATTGGAGTTGGCGGATGTGGCATCTGTTCGGGTTTGAGAAAGGGGAGGGCGTATATTTGGTTGGAAACGGTTTGGGCTAGTTGTCGGATCGGTTGCTGGGCTGATGTAGCTTCGATTGGGTTGGGGGTTACTAGGCCCGGAGTTAGGCCGATTGCTTATGGGTGGAGTGGCTGATTGTGGGGTGATAAGTATTGGGCTGTGGTGGGAATAGCAATAGGTTCAGGCGGGCTGGGCTATTGGTCTCGGATATCCTCTCCCAGGTCGACCCGAATACCTTTCATCTATTACTGCATTCTTCTTCTCCACTTGGCGCACATGGTTCATTGTCTCCATGAGAGTCCGAGGCTGAAACATCCTTACCTCGGCCTTGACTTCCTCAACCAACCCGTTCATGAAGATCACCCTTATCGTCTCTTCCAACAACCCTTCAACGGCCGCAGATAACAATTCGAATCGACTTCGAAACTCTTGTACTGACCTTATCTGGCGAAGAGCGAAGAACTCCTCTTGCGTCGTCCGCTCGTCGGTCGGAGGGAAACGCTCCAAAACCTCACATCTAAAGTCTTCCCATTCGTCGAAGGGTTGGTGTTTCTTCCTCCACTACAACCAGTGTAGGGCGTCTCCTTCCATGCACACACCTACCGTTGTCATTTTCTCTCGTTCGGTCAATTGGTTGACCTGAAAGTACCTCTCGACCTTCGACACCTAGTCGAGAGCCCCCTATCCATGGAACAGGGTAGTTCTAGTCGCCTGTATTGCCAATCCCTTCTGTTTCCGACTGCCATTTCCCCCACTTCTTCCATGGCGTCTTCTGCTCGGCCCTGTGGCGTCGCTGAGTTATCCTTCGTTGGTGGAGAATAAGATGGCGACGGGTCCAATCCTCTCGGCGTCTGTCTCCTATCGTTTCCCTCCTTATCCACTACTGATTCCCTCAGCTCCCTCAAGTATTCCCTAATTGTTTCCATGCTCGTTTCCACTTTCTCCATTCTACCCGTCATGTCTTTCATGCTCGACCCTAGTGTCTCGATACCTTCTTTTACTGCACCCACTTCCATTTCCAAACTCTCTACTCTCGATTCCATTCTCGTCATGCTTTGATACCAGTTGATACGAACCTGGTGGTCCTTGCAGGTTTTTCCAGCAACTCTCCTGGAATGATGCTCCACCCAGCAAGACCAGAATAACACAATTGAAACTTCCCCAGAGGCAACCCAGTTCCAGTATGCAGCAGTGTTCAAGATTTATTATCACCACACAATAGAGACAAACTGAATGTAATAAACTCAGAGAATTAGTTACTAACACAAATAGCAAAAGATTTGTATTGATTCAATTTTCTGCAATGAATACAATGTTCATCTACAGTTGCACATCAAGCATTTCAATTACATTAATTCTCTCTCTGTTCATATAACCAAAAGTACATACAAATAAATCCCTTCACATTTCCCTTCCCCGAGAGGCTAGCTCTCCCTGCTCTTCTTTTTCTTCTTAATTGCTAGCCTCCATTTCTTTCCTCCTCTCCTTTTATATCAAGCTCCTCAATGTTGCTTTCCCGCTCTTCCCTTGCCACATCAGCTTTGGGTACCTTTATAGTTTCCTCTGGCTTCTGGCGCACGCTTGTTGTTTTTGTTTTCAGCTGAAGTTGGCCTATGGCTTCTGCTCCAGGCTGCTAGTCCCCAGGGACCTCTCTTGTTGTCCCCTTCTTCTTGCTCCTGTTCCTTACATAGACCCTTGCCCTAACAATCTCCTACCTCAGTTCGGAGCTCTGTTAATTGATCACAATTCTTAAGGAACATTGCTTTTAGATTTTTCAAACCGGAGATTGATGGTGGAAGAGTATCAATCTTCGTTTTATAGAAGTCAATAAGTTGTAGGGTAGACATATGCACAAAGAATGATCTTGGAAATTTCACCAAGCAACTAACTTCTTGGAGTAACAGTGTTAAGATTCTTTTAGAATTGGGCTCATCAGGCAATGGAGGGAGACATGAATCGCCAATCATTGAGATCCTAGTTGCATCTTCCCATCTTATTTCTCTGACCATTTCATTGTCTTGAACATAATTGTTCTCATTGTGCTTGGCAAATCTAAATGCCACTTGTTGATAAAACTCAAACATCTTATATCTCTCTTCCTTGGTTTCCTTTTCCAATAGAGAATTGTCGACAAAATATCATAATATAACATTCCCACGATCATGTGCCTCCCCAAGCTTTTCGAAGCGCTTCAAAAACTGTTCTGCTCTCCAACACTCAATTATGTAATCCCGATGAAGTTCATGACCAGCTGGAAATATAGCCAAATATAAAAAGCAAGACTTCTCATCTGGTTGTAGCCTGTCGACTTCAAGTTTAAGGGACTTGTAAACTTCTTCCAAATCTTGTTTTGGTTCCCCAGTTGGTGATCTTAATTCATGCAATGTGTTCCGCCATATTGCAAGATCTGTCCCACTTGTTGCAGGAACTCTCGCTTTAGTTGCCAGGTGGTTTCCTATCAACTTTATCAAGTGTGGATTGCCACTGCAGAACTTGATAATCAATTCTGCCTCTCTCTTGATGTGTGGATTATCCTTCAAATGCATGCCCACTTTCTCCCAAAACATATTTTGTGCATCCATGTCTGACAATCTCTTTACTTCAATTTGTTCATCTGCCTGCTCACAAACATCTAAATACCTGGAGGCAAAGACAATCTTTCCTTTATGTTCATCATTAATGCCAATTTGTTCCAAATCAATCTTGGAAAATACTTCATCAAGTAACAATAAATAGCTCCTGTTCTTCAGCTGTTCATGAATAATGCTCTTTCTTTCTTCATCACTGAACTTTTTCGGTTTGATTTGTAAGCGCTTTAGTAGTTCTTGTTGTATGTATCTTCCATCTCTTTTTCTGCCTACAACTATCAAGAAAAGAAATTCAAACATTTTAGATCCCTTCATTGCTTGGTGGAGACGATTCATTGTAGTACTTTTACCAACTCCTATTGGTCCAAGAACACAAATCCTTTTTCAATTTTCAACTATTAGATAGTCTTGGAGCTCTTTTACATTTTCTTCCAGGGATGGAAAGGCACTAATTTTGTTGGTAGGGTTCGTTATATATGGAGTTGGAGCCTTTTGAACCATTAAACTTCTTATAGTCCTACTTTCAGCCTTCAGATTCTTTACCTTCTCAGTTTTCTTGACAATTTGGCCACCAAGTTTGACAAGACAACAAAATGGACATAATCCACACATGCAGCTGAAGGACTTTTTATACTTCGCCTCCAATTCTTTGACATCTTTTTTCAGGGATATTAATTAAAATAGACAAAAAATTTTCCGCTTAAACTTTTTTAGGCAAACGCACAGTAATTTTACTTTTATAAGCAAATTTTTTTGTAACTCTAAAAATACCCTTCCAGCTTTGTATACGTAGACACGGGAAGAAAGGTTTGAGTGCGTGGGTGCGTGCGGAGTGCGCGCAGAGTGCGTGGGTGCATGTGGAGTGCGCACAGAGTGCACGGGTGCATGTGGAGTACTCGCAGAGTGCGTGGGTGCGTGCATGGGTGCGTGTGCAGTGCGTGCACTGTGTACAATGTACAATACGTGCACAGTGCGTATGCAGTGCGTGCACTGTGCACAATGCACAGTGCGTTGCAGTGTGCGCACTGTACATTGTGCACAGTATGCGCACTATTCACAATATATATATATAATATTATATTATTATATATATTTATTATATTATAATATTATATATATAATAATATAATATATATTTAAAAATTATTATTATTATTATTTATATATATTATATTAAATATTATAATACTTAATATATATATTTATTTATTTATTATATTTTTTATATTATTTAATATAAATATATATATTTAAAAGAAAGGGTGCGCGCACTGCTCACGCACTGCACGCACTGCGCACGCACTGCGCGCACCACGAACGCACCGCGCACACTCCTCACGCATTCACGCACTCAAGTTTTCCTTCCAACGCCTACGTATACAAGGCTGGGAGGGTATTTTTGGAGTTACAAAAAAATTTGTTTATAAAAATAAAACTACTATGCGTTTACCTAAAAAGGTTTAAGTGGAAAAAATTTTGCCTATTTTAATTAATATCCCTCTTTTTTCATCTCTTGTACTTTTTTCAACCAGTCTTTGCAAGCATTGGTCTTCTCTTTTTCTATCTCATCTCTCTCCACTTCTTCATTCACATCATCCTCTTCACCACATAGCTCTCTATATTCCTTCATAAGTTTGTCATGGTTCTTGCTCATATCTTTCACATAACCATAATTACGCTTCAGATAGTTGAATATGCCTGTACCTTGTTTAATTGCAAAATCAGCTGCTGCTACGCCTGTTTGCGTTGCTGTCAGTGGATCAACAAGCATCCTGCAAATATTGTTGAAAATGATTAATGATCTATCTATCAACAAATGTCATGAGTTTTGCATATAAAAGAAAAATAAAGCTAGAAAGCAATTGATGACCCAGGAGCAGATGATGAGTTGGTTAACTAACTTCCTAGTGTTACTAACTGCAGATAAGAATTAGCCAAAAAGGTCCCTTCAAGCTGTACTAGAAGTTATGACAGTCAAATTTTCTCCATGATCTGCAGTTGCAAGAGACCTGGTATATCTGCTAACTGATATTAAGTTGGAACATAGCAGACTTTATGTTCTGTTCAAATTTAGATTTGAAGCACCTAATTTATCCCAACAGAGAACCAAGAACTTTGATCTCCATTTTAGCAAAAACACTATGTATCCCACCATCTTTGATCTATGTAGATTATGTGCATGATTTAGCTACCACTTTCTGTTCAATGAATCAATTCACAATCTAAGAAGATGCAATATCTTTAACTAGATCATCTATCATCAACACTACCAGCCCAATTAACATCTATAAAACCTTCAACAGCTAAAGCATTTGCAGGAGAGAAATGCAGCCATAGATTGCTATCCTTTGCAATAACTAAGAATTTATTTTCAGGCTTGCCAAAGGTGATTATTGGGGACATGAAAGAGTGGACTAAGCTTGTTCACAAAATAAGAAATATTCAGTGTCATCATTCTGAGATTTTGCAGCCTTTTAATAATACAATGGGCTATCACACAAGGTTTTTTGATTGCAGATAACTTTGGATTGCCTATTAAATTGATTTAAGTTAGTGAAAACGCAAGCAGAATGCCTATGAGATTCAAACATAATAATCTAGCTGGTTAATCCTAGAGTCTTCGAACCAAACTAGCAGATTATCTGTAAAAACATCTCCTGGATATGTCATCCACATAAACTAAAATATAAATAAGACAATTATTCGGCAATGGAATGAGTAAACTAATTTTAATTTTGGAACAACAAAGTCCCCACCACAATGGTGAGAACTTCAGTTTGTGAAACCAAGATCAACAAGCCCGTTTTATCCATATAATCTTTTAAATTCCCAGGCAGCTGCATATTCTGTTTTTAAGAGGGTTTATTGAAAACATTTGCTTGCTAATCTAACCTTATATTTGTATGTAAGGGCGGATTCGATCCAAGCTAGGCTGAGCTTGGGGCTGGCTTGATCTTGGATTGAAGCCAAAATGCCAAGTTAATGCTTGGGTTCTAGCTCGTTTGTGGTTGCGAACAATATCACTGAAGGGCTGCCATTGGGATAAACAATATTGTCAAATGAAGAAATAAGTCAATCTCGAGCGAGCAAATCGAGTTGGAATTCCAGCTCAAAATCAACTTGTTCAAATTGAAGCATAACTCATATTGGATCCAATCCTATTTGTGTACTTTTGAATCCATTTTTCCAACTAACAAAATGTTCCGTTTTCACTCAATTAAACACAATTATTTCAATATTATGTTGGAATTGCATGCAGTAAGCATCCATTTATAGAGTTTTGCAGCTTGCTTATGTATAGAATATCAATGATACTTCATGCACAAACGATGATACTAACAAGTATAAATAAACTGATGTGTCCTTATGTTATTGAGTGATTTTAAATCAAAAATAAAGTAAATAATTAAATCACTCAATTACAAGATGACAAGTTGGTTTGTTTATAGTTGTTAACAATCGCAGTTTATGCAATGTAGTATTACAATATAAAATATAAAATAAAACTATGTACACTTATAATGAGTTACAATTTAGGTATCAATGATAATGAGTTATATGATTAATTAATTTTAAATTAAGGATAAAAATAACACCCAATCACATCAAGACAAATCATCATTGGTACCCAACCACACAGCACTAAATATATGTGACACTTTTACAAAGTTCCCTCCTTTTCTCAAAACCAAATCAATCAGCAAAATACTCCTATGGACCCTAAAAGCTAAAGTTTACTCTTAATTCAAATTTTGTTAAAAATGATCGAAAGACAAGAAGAAAGAAAAAGTCTTGACTTTACATTTTTGTCCAACTTTAATTGCTTCAACCATGCGTTTAAAACTCAAAAGTAGCTTAAATCACAATAAAATGGCATTAATCCTTCAGCATTAACTGATTAGTAACTACAAATCTCAACAATCAAACAGATGTAATAATACAACATAATGAAGTTTCTAATTATGAAAATTTTTGAGAAAAAGAGAATATTGCTCTTGTTCCAACCTGGAAAATTGCCTGGCTACAGCCCTCTCCTCGCCGTCAAAATATGGAAAGCAGCTCAAAACCAGAGTAAGTCAACCAGTGTTTCTAAATTTCACTTCCAAGCCGGCCATGAACAGCCCGTCTTTCTTTCTTTATATATTTATTTAAAGGTTATTATCCCAAATGTCCCCTAAGATTTCAGTTTTCAAATCACTCGACGAGTTTAAAATAGCATCCCTCATCTCGCATTTGATTTAAAAATTTCTTTCTCACCTCCTCTATCCACTGTATATTGACGGAATCCATAAAGTGTGTTGTATTTTCCGAGCGCTGGCAGGATGCATAATCGAATTGTGTTGGTATCATATGTCTTTGTGTTACAAATACGGAAACATTCAACCCAAACAAGAATTGTATTGACAATATCCAAACCTGAACACCAACTTTTTTGTGAGTAAGTTGAATTACATAACTCATTTAACCTATTTTAGAGATAGGTCATGTTGTGGCATAACTTGACCTGACTTAAACCCATTAAGCTAATTTGATTTGTTTTGACAAGATACAACATGTTTTTTATTTGTACAAGGTTTGTTTAGGTTATGAGAGGTTAGCCCAAACACAGTCTATTTAGCAAACAGATTGTTGTGAGCATGACTCGTTTTATATTCATGTTAAAATTTATTAATCCAAACTTTTTTTCTTTCAACATATTATGTGCAGCTAACAAGTCATGTTACAAACTGTTAACCCTATATTTTCTTAAGAAAAAATTAAATTACTATAAACCCTACTAAGAATATTATTAAGCCCCTCAAATATAGACGATTATAACCCCTTATTATTAGCTAATCATTTGAATTATTTTTTGTTAAAATGAATTTTATTCAAGGCTAAAAGATTTAGAGTTTTGTTGTTAGTACCCCACTTTTTATCTTGGTTGACTTGGTTCTAATTTTACAAGTTTTTAAATAAATAAAAATATCTAGAGCAATATTATATATAAATATTTATGTATATAAAATAAATGTACAGATAATATATAATCATATAATTGAATATTATTTTATCTTTTATTTACAATTATATAATTTTATGATATTACATCATATGTGTATCTATTTTGTGTGCTCAAAGTCTTTACACATAATTTTATTAAAAATGGTGGGTACAAAATTTGACTTATCATTATATGATTATATATTTTGAATTAGAGATAAAATAACATAATCATATAATGATACATTAATATTTGTATCCAAAATTTTGCACCAATAATATCACATAACGAAACATTAAAATCAGTAAAATTATATATATCTATTTTAAATATATAAATGAGTACATATATATCATTATGTAAGTAGAAGATTTTATATTAAAAATAAAATAATAACTAATCACGTGATAACATGCATAAATATGTATCTATTTATGTATTTAAAATATGTACGTGTAGTATTGTTTCATTAAAATACTTATCACTTCAATCTCAACAACAATCACAATAGCCTAAACCTTAAACACAAATAAAATCCAAGAAATTTAACATATAAAACTGAACCCCTAACTAAAAAAAAATAAAAAATAAAAATCTTGTTTTCAAACTAGTATTTAATCATAAAAATTTATACATCATAACATCAAAATAATCACAATTTCAAAATATACTTTAAATCTTGAATGCAGAAACTTGATTTATTAGACTGTGCTGCACTTAAAAAGAAATATAGGTCTCTAGAAATAAAATAATAATTGAGATTACCTTTAGTAAATTGAACTGTTTAATACTTTTTTATTTAGAAAGCTCTATATGCTTTTTTGCTTAGGGAATTATGCTTTCAAAATCCAGTCTTTGGAAGAACTATTTATAATAGAATGCCTCATATTGGGCAATGGATAGATTATTATCGAGAAGCTTATTTTTAAGAAAAAAAAAAAAACAACCATGCAACAAGTGCATGAAAAGTGGTATCATCAATTAGCTCAAAAGAGCATGCTTACTTCAATATTTTTAAAATTGCACCAGGAAAAGCTTCAGCCGAAAGCTCATTGCTGCATAAAGGCTGTTTTCACTTGCAAAAAATCTCAACCACTTTTCAATTGATGTAAGTCAAAGATTTCGAGACTATGAAGATCTCATACCTCAGCACAGAGCTTTGTTAATTGATGACAATTCTTAAGTAACTGTGTAAATTGCTTTGAGATTATTCAAATTGGAGATTGATGATAGAAGAATTTCAATCTTCGTTTTATACAAGTCAAGAAGTTATAAGGTAGACCATAGGGTTAAATGATCACAGTCCAAATTGATCAAGTAGGATGGGCTCCTAAAGTAAGAAAAATGGTACCCTAAATTTTATTGAAGCATGAGAACAATCTAGTAATCACCCTTTGAGGGAGTTCTTATAGAGGATATGGAACAAAAGGATAAGTTGGTCGTGGACAAGGCAAGTGACATTGAGGAGAAAATTGGAGCTAAGATTCTCAGTCTGTTCTTTTGTTTCAATTTCCTAACCAAGATATTACTTTCATGAGAGAGTTGTGTGAAAAAGGCTGTGATAGAGAGTCATCTCCATATCGAGATAGTCTTTTAGGAATTAGTAAGAATAAAAACTAAAGAAATGTCCATTGTGTTGAATCTCAAGCTCAAACCTGTTAGGGTGTAGGTTATTGATTCTAATGAAGAAAACTGTCTTTTTTCTTTAGTTTAAAAAAAAAAAGAAGTCTAATGATGCCATATTTCGTTTCTCTTTCATGGTATGTTTTCATAACTTATCATTATAAAACAATACAATTAATAAACTTACAATTACAAGTTTTTTTGCTGCACTCTATTTATTATTGTCATGTGTACTAAAGAATCTTGACCTACATCTTTTGGTGGCTAGCATACAAGAACAAGAAGCAAATATTTTAAAATGTAAATACTAGGATTCGAGTGTTTGTAAAAGCTTAGACATAGTCAATGAGTTTGGGGAGGTTATGATGACCCCCAACTATGATTAGGCATGTCATCGCGATGCTTCATTTTTCTATAATTTTTTGAGTAAAAATCTTGTTGTTGTTAGATGTTACGTCTACGGTCACTATAACAACGACAAATCTTATGAGGAGCCTATGATCACAAGGGCAACAACATGGCTTAATAAAAACATGTGGTCACCAAAGTGGTGACAAAACCCATAATGATCCCTCTTTTAAGCAGTGTTGTTGTAGAGCAATCTGCATTAGGTTAGTGGGTGAGACTAATGAAAGTTAATTGCCAAGATGGGCTACAAAATAGCTTTCAAGCTTTTGCTCACTTCTATTGACTACTTATCCCCTTAGGACTAACATGCCAGAATGATGACATAAATATATATGCCCCTAGTTAGCATGAGTTATATCCTTGGATGTTATACTCATGACAGATGAAATTTTGTTGGCATGAGTAACCTTTGTATATCACAAATTTACACAATCCTCTCTTTGCATAAGTTTTGCTTAGCAAATGTAGGTTGAATCGTCCTTGGAGCTAGTTATACTTTGTACCACAAACATCGACGTAACCAATTAGATAAGAATTAAATTCTAAATGTTAGATGTTTACACTTACAAGGTGGTAAGTTATTTTTCTACATCTAATATCAAACCTTCACCTCATGACATGAGTTTATAGCATGCCTAAAGGCGACATTGACCTAATGTCAACTATCTCTTGACCATCGAACGTTGGCGTCTTGACCGCCTAGACATAGGGTGCATTCTACTTATTCGATGCTACTTATACTTAAGACATGCATTATATACTAAGGGACAAGACCTTATTAATGGAAGTTGTAGTCTAGCATGTCGAGATTGATTCTAGTGGTTGTATCGAACCACCTCTTTGAAGAGTTTCAACATACATTCAAGTGGTCTTACATGTTTGACTTATAGGCGTGGTAACTACTGTCATCTCACTATCAAAGTTTAAAGCACCAATGTGTAAGGCATTAAGCAGATGTTATCCTTTGATTGAAGACATGTTTTGCATGTTAAGAGGTGTTATCTACTGATTGTCATTGAAATACCCAAAAAAATTAGTTATGGAAAACTTAAGGGGGCTATGTGAAATTTTTTTATAAGTATGGGTTTAAATGAAATTTTTTAGTAAATATTAATAAAGCCATTAGGCTTGTTTTCTTTTATTCTTCAAAGGAAATAACCAGAAGCGTCAACAAGAGAAAGAGAGAAAGAAAAAGAGAGAAAAGAAGAAGAAAAGAAAGAAAGAAGAAGAAAAAGAAGAAAAGAAGGGAAAATGAGAAGGAAGGGAAAAAGAAATTGATAGGAAAAGGGGATAGGGTATTCAATTTTTGTTTAAATAATTTTAGAGTTGGATTTCATTGTTCAATTTAGGGATTTCCAAAATTTTAACTATGTTACTTCAAATTGATTTGAATAGGTGAAGAAGAAGGAAGAATAGCAAGAGATTTCAACATCAGCATAGAGACTACCCAAATCAGTGAGTGGGAATAACACTTTTTCCAAAGTCTTTTATGCAATTTACATTTATAGTCTTATAAAATTTTATAGTAGTTATTGTGAACCCTTGGAAATGGTAACATAGATTTTTGGTGGAAATCTCTTATAAAACAAAGAGGAAATAATAGTTTCCTTTATGCATATTATGGGTTTAGGTTATGGATGGCTATAGAGTAAAGGTTATGTTATTATGTGGATTTAGAATGCTTAGTTAAGTTATTTTGTGTGAAATTAATTACCACAATGACTTTTAAAAAAAAAAAAAAAGAAGAAGAAAAATTTTCAATTTGGTGACCAAGTGAAATTCTAGAGATTTATTAAATTGATGTTTTGTGTTATGGCTAAGTTAGAAATGTTAATTTAGCCTTATATATGATTGACATTTGCTTGTGGTGGTTGTGGCATTTGCCGATGATTATTATCCTAAAAATTCATAATATCAAGTCATTTTATTGTATATATGGTGATAAGAAAATTGTATTATTCAAATGTTCTTTGTTATTATCTCTTATGCGATTAGTGTTCTGCCTGTGTGATATTTATGTTAGAATTAAGTAAACTATCTCCTTTCCTATTCTAACTCGCTCTCAGGACGCAGTCTCACATCATAACCCCATAATCAAACAAGGAGATAATCTAGTTCATTCTTTACTATTTGAGTCATATTTTGTCACATCTGGTGTCTATTTGATACTTTCTGGAAGCTGACTATAAGGATTTGATATTTTTCTAAGCTCGAGCTTTTCTTTTCTCTAACTATACCATTTTTGAATCTAAATTAAGCTCTACTACAAGCATGTTCTATTGTGAGCGGACCCTACTGTGGATCTATATCCTACTATGAACATGCCCTACTATGGTCAGTGCAGTGTAAAGTGCCCCCTCATAGTTCATAGCATGCATATGTGTCTTATATCTTGCTAATCTTGCTTCCATCTAAATCTATTTATAACTCACCAAAACATACTCTTGGGACGATCCCTAAATCTTGAGCCCCAAATTCCTTTTCTTCTTATTTTCTTTTTCTCTCCTTTCTTTCCTTTCCTTTCTTCCTTTTTCTTTCCAAAACTGTGAAATATTGTTCACAACCATGTTCATTTGACAGGGCAGCCTTTTTTTTCATACAATTTCATAGTCTAAATGGTTTCTAATTCATACAAGATATATGTTGTTGAAAAGAGGATTCAAAGAGCTTTCCAACAAGCTATAACAGCACTCATAATTCATTAGATAAGACAGTCAAAACGTGAGATGAAATCAGTGGCAAAAATTATCTCCTCTATTTATTTGATAAAACAATCTTTGTGGTTCATACAATATTTAATAGTCCAAATTATTTCTAATTCATACAAGCTATATATCATTGAAAAGAGTATTCAAAGAGCTTTCCAACAAGATATAATAGCACTCATAACTCATTAGATAAGGCAGCCAAAACATGGGACGAACTTAGTGGCAAAACTGTAAATATTGTCCAACTCTTTGCCATCAACAAAATCACACACATAGACACCCCAAATGACAACACAACATTTCTCAACTTCAAAATCATCATTTATAACATAGATCCAAGGAACCAAAAGCCTAAAACATGCAACATATCAAGGATGATATCTCTTACCTTATTTCAAGTCAATTTTTGCAAGTTGGCTTCCTTTTCCTTGTCTTGCTTCCTTTATCACCAAAATCACCTTAAATCAACACCAAAACATACTAACATATTCATATAATATGTATCCAATACATATATAAACATAGGTAAAGGGAAAAGGAAAAGATCTTTTGGTTATCAAGTCTTCCAAAGTGCTTTCTTTTTTTTTCTTTTTTTACTTGTCTTCCAAAACTCCTTTAATTCCTTTCTTTATCTTCACAAAACAAAAGAAAATGGCATGTTGAAATCAATGAAGTGGTGAATAAGATTGATTTTGGTCAGATACGCTCCTTGACTTTGAAATCACTTCCAAAACTCAGAAGCTCTTGCTTGAAAGTGACGTCGAGTTATGAAGATGTTTTGGAGGATTTGGTTGAATCAAACCTGCCACTTTTCAGTGAAACGGTAAGTTAATCTGAAGCTTTTTTCCTTTTTTCATTTTTATTCAATTTTCTTTTACTCCATTTATTAACAAATATAGGAAATATAAATTGCTTAGGGAAAAACAACAGAAATGTAAGCTTTAGGGATGCCACATGTTTCATGATACAAAAATTTTACATTTTAGATTTATACGTAATTACTGAAACAAACAACTTTCTGCAGGTTTCGTTTCCCATTTTGCAGGTACTGGAACTGGCTGAAATTAATATTCAGAAGATTTGGCATAATCAACTTCCATTAAAGTCTTCTTCCATTCAAAATTTAACACTTTTAATCTTGCGAGGGTGTGGTAAATTAAACCATATTTTTTCATCTTCTATATTACAAAGCTTTGTGAAAACACCTTGAAATATGCCATTGTGAAATTCTGGAAGAGGTCATCTTCGTGGAAGAGTTCAGTGAAGAAGTAAGGGAGGGAATAATCTTCCTTTGTTTAGAGCGCCTGGTGATAAAAGATCTTGAAAAACTAACAAGTTTTTGCTCAGAAATTCTCATTGAATTTCCATCCTTGAAACACTTGGAGATAGAGAAATGCCCCCAGTTCAAGTCATTCATCTTGACGAACATAAACACAGACTCAGAGGAGATTCAACCTTTCTTCAATAAAAAGGTACTAGATATTAAATTGTCCTCAATTTGTCATTGTACTGGTCTTATGATCTTTTAGATATTAATTCATCTGCATGGAAGTTTTTTCAATTACTTGTGTAGATATTAAATAATTTACTTTCTCTTTGGTGCAAACCCTATAGGTTGCGTTACCTAGCTTAGAAGAAATCATAATGTCTGGCATGGATAACTTGAAGGTGATATGGAACCACCAACACCTTAGGCATCCTTTTCAAAGACTAAAACTAATTGAAATCAAGAACTGTGATAAGCTATTGTCTATTTTTCCTTCAGATATGTTTGAAAGGTTCTGGCAGTTAGAAACACTAACTGTTACTGCTTGTGGTTCGTTAGTAGATATATTTGATCTCCCGAGGTTAAATGTTCAAGCTCAGTTAAAAGAATTGTATATCCATGATCTACCAAAAGTGAAGCATATATGGAAAACGGAGTCCCAAGTAAAGCTTTCATTTCCAAAGCTCCGCTTGGTGAAAATTATTGGATGTCAGGGTCTAGAAAATCTATTTCCAACCTCCATTGCCAGGAGCCTTTTTGAACTTGAAGAGCTTGAGTTAGTTAATTGTGGAATGAAGGAGATTTTTTCAAAAGAGGAAAGCAGAGAATCAACTATTAGGTTTGTCTTTCCATGGATAACATTTCTTAAATTCTCAATGCTGCCATAACTTAGATGTTTCTATCCTGGAACACACACTTCAGAATCGATGGCATTAAAAAAGTTAGAAGTGTGTGATTGTGACAATGTGGAAATATTCACTTCAAAATTTCTCAGCAACAGACTTGATGTACCAGCAAAACAACCCCTCTTCTTCGTTGAAAAGGTAATAACCCCTTTACTATTTGTCCTTTAAATCAGTAAATTGATGTAAGATGGGAACCTCTATCTCTGTCAAAAGAATGATTTTCTTTTAATTGCCAGATTAAAAAAGTTAGGGTTCAAATTCCTTGACAAATAATTTTTCTGGACACACTATAATTCATCCTTATCTAAGAGATTGTTCAATATTCATAGTCTAAGTCTTCCTTTATACAATCGTTAATATTTTCTTGGAAGTTGTTGGCCTGGTGCTATATTTTTGCAGGACGACAAGGCTTCGGACTTAATATAAAAGAATTGGGCTAAAATTATCAATTTTTATACAGAGTTTAAGAAATGGAGTAATATTATTAATTTCTAGGATTTATGTGGTAAAATTATCCTTGATTTTGGGTTAGTGTTTAGAGCAACATCTTGGTTGCAGACTAATATATTTTTTCCAAATTTTTAATTTTATATATGAATAAAGGGTACAAATGCAAAATCCTTTAACACTAGTATAAAAGAGACACGTTAAAAGACTTGACTACAAGTAAATATTTTACTGAAAGGTTTTGCTTAGTGCTCAAAGACTTCTATCATTTTTACCTGGAGGAATTTTGGAGAAATTAATGCACAGAGCAAGCAGTTGATTGGTTGACCCTTGGATGTGTCTGCAATATAAATGATGCCAGGTGATATTTTATATATGCAAAATGACCCTCTTTAACACATCTGGCTTCGCGAATGAGTATTGGTGTTATAATATCTTTTGTTATACTTATTTGAGGATGAGTAATACTATATGCGTTAATAATAAACATAAACATGGATACAAATACTATCGTATCATTATGTGATTAGTTGTTACTTAATCTCTAATTTAAACTCACTTAATCACATAATTATATATCAGCATTTGTGTTTGTATTTATATTATTGTTAATGCAGGGTTTTTTCTTTTTTTAAGAAAATTGTGGTCATCCAATTCTTTCTCAAGCTAAGCTGGATTTGTTTATCTAAGATCATAAAAAGGTGATCTAATGTCTAGAGAGGTGTTGAATGGAGTTTCCAACGTTACCTCTCTAATGTTTAAGCCAAAGTAGGAATGTTAAGACTTAGAAATAAGTCTTGAATCAAAATATGCGAATGGTTGTTGCATAAGGTATCAAACATAGTAGTGTTTGTCTGTATATTTATAATTATATATAACTGTGAATTCAGTTTTAATGAATAGTTTGTATATATTATACTCAGATTATGCTAAAAGATTATTCATCACATAGGTTATTGGTATGAAATGTAGGGATGTGTAAAGTTCGGTTGAAACCATGCAAAAAATATAGTTTGTTTTGATCTAAAAAATAATTCAGTTTGAGTTGGAAAAATTGAAAAAACATTTTACAGTTTAGTTTGCAATTTTGATGTGCATTCAATCTGGACTAAACCGTAATATTTTTTAAGTTGTTTTAATCAAAATGAGGTCACTTAGCATCCTTTAATTGACAATGTAGATGGATTTGCTGTATTGATTTTGACTCTTTGATCCCTAATCTCAGCTTTTACACTCTCAGACTCTGACTCTCTGAAACTTTTGCTATCTTTCCATTTGATGCTGAGATCTATCAACGACAATGACGAGTACTCTGGTTGCATCAAAAATGACATCGAGGCCGACTTCAGTCCTGTCAAAGTATCCTGTTTTTCAATTTGTTGTTTTTCAATTTGTTTTGTAGCGACTACAAATGTTTAGGGCTTTTATGCCTTTAATCTTCAATCTTCAGTTAATTTAACGTTGTAATCTGCAGTTGACAATGTTGACTGCATTAAAGCGCTAAAGTCGACGCTGCTTTTTCCCTTAAGAAAGTTATCGGTGAAGGGGCCAGGTAAGCTTAATTATGATCGTAGTTGAATTTTCTTCTAATTTATTTGCTACAAGGGTTGTTCATACGAATTTTTTATCAGGTTAATATTTCCTTATTTGTTCCTGTATAGAAAAATATATAGTATATTGTTCCATCTGTAGCTTTCTCTCAGTTGTATGTTGTATCTTGAAATTAAGTTTCGACACATTCTGCTAGCTTTCTCCAACTTTTATTAGAATTATGTTAGGGCCCGAGTATATGTGAAGAAAAAGAAAGAAGGAGGGAAGGCAAGAAGAAAGGAACGTGCAGAGGAGGACACTGGAAAGCAAATCATGATGGCAGAAGGCTGTAATTTTAATGCAGATGGCAGCATTCTAGAAGCAGATATGGTAGCAAACAAGCAGCAAAAGTTTTGGGACTTGCTAGAAAAGAAAGAAATTGTGAAGATACTGGAAGCTGAGCTAGTGTGCAGGGATTGGAAAAGCAGTTGTGAAGAAGTTAGAAATAGGAGCCTGGAGAAGGAAATGAGGGAGGATCTTCTAAAAGAAGGGATAGAAAGGAAGTGGGGGAGAGCTCCAGCCTCTCGAAAGCTGGATGTCACTGATTTGTCTTGAATCCTTTGAGTTATTGTATTCAGTATGGGATGAGGGTTTTTGCTTGTTGTCGAGTGAGCTTTAGTTGTGTTGTGGTTGCATTTCTCTTGTTGCTAGTTACCGTTTGAGAGTTTCATTTTATCTTGTTTTGGTGAGGAGATTATTAGGTCGAATTCATAGAGAGTGCTTTGTGAGTTTGTAACCCCATACCAGAGGAAGAGAACACTGATTGCTTCTGTTTCTTAATGAATTTGTTAAAATCGGAATATCAGTTTGCATTCTGTTTCCTTTTACATTCATTTACTGTTACATTGGAAGCAAACATACAACAATCCACAAGTAAGTCCCGCTTCTTTGGACATCTCGGAACGCTCATTTCGCTGAGGCTGAAGTCGGCCAACGTTGCCCGCGAAACCTCCAGGTTCCTATCATCTGGTATCAGAGCATGACCAGAATGGAGAACCGAGTAGAAGCGCTGGAGAAGGAAGTAACAGAGGTTCATGAGAGGGTGACAAGGATTGGTGATCATCTGGAAAGGTTGGACAAGGAGGTAAGGGAGAAGGCAAATGACACGCAGATGAGACTGAAAGGGATGGAGAGCGGTATGGAGGTCATTAAAGGGTACCTCCGGGACGTTAAGGAGGTCATGATTGGTAAGGAAGGAGCCGATAAGGGCAAAGCGCCAATGGACCCAGGGCCCTCTACTACACCAATTGTGGACCAGAGCAACTCGGCGCCAAACGGGAGAAAGCTGACTCCCAATATGCACCCACCTATTGGGACTACCCCCGTTCGGCCGCCACATGATGAAGGGAATGTTGTGGGAGAAGAAACATTCGAAATCGAACAGAGAGGAGACGACGACCAAAGGGGAAGGTGACGTGACATTCAGTTCCGATGCTTGGACCTACCATTGTTTGCTAGTAAACAAGCCTTGTAATGGTTAGAAAAGGTTGAGCGCTACTTTGACATGAATCGAGTAGCAGAGGGTGATAGGCTAACAGTCGTGGGGGTCTGTATGACATTTCACTGGTTCAGATGGAGAAGGAGGCGCCAACCGTTCGTGGGGTGGGGGGACTTTCGAAATGCCACCTTTCAGAGGTTCAGAACAGACAACAAACGAATCGCTTAGGAGGAGTTGTTTGCCATTCATTTGACGAAATCGATCCATGAGTACCGATGTCGATTCGAGCTACTGTCCACAGAGGTGGAGGAGCTGTCGGAAGGTACTTTGATGGTGATATTTATGAACGGACTTTCAGAAGAACTCAAGGCTGAGGTGCGCTTGTTTCGTCCGACCACCTTAGAGGAGACGATGGAGAGAGCACAAGAGATAGAGAGAAAAAACGCGCTAATTGAAAACAAAGGGGGAGGCCGACCCAAAAGATATTACCTGAGGACCTAGATGGGCCCAACTCGACATCCAGCCCCCCCAAATGCAGGCCAACTAGCATAACCTAATGGCCCATCCTAGCTTTCATTCTATAGGCCCAACGCTCAACCAAATGCAAACCCAAATATTCAACCCAATCGCCCAACACCCGGCCCAACACCAACTCCTGCGCCTAGCCCAACCCGTCTCCCCTTAAATCTACGCCCATTTGATCAAGGCAGGTCGGAAAACGTATTTCCATACATGAACATGACCTCGATGACGAGACCCCCAAACGCATCAATCGCGTCTTCCTCTAACCAACGAAGAGACGACACTTTCCAAAGGTTGTCTGATGAAAAATACCGCTCCAAGATCGAGAAAGGTTTGTGTTTCATGTGCGATGAGAAGTACACCTCGGGGCATTGGTGTTGGCACCGACAACTACGGATAATGATAGCATGCGAGCCAGACACTGCCATGGACGAGGAAGAAGAGATGGAAGAAGACGATACTGAAGCAAAAGAGATGAAAGCCAACCTAAACTCAAACTCGGTGGAAGGAATAGATTCTTACAAGACAATGAAGTTTATTGGAGCTGTCGGAGAAAGGTGGTGCTTATACTTTTGGATAGCAGGGTGACGCATAATTTCATCTCAGATCGACTGGTAATGGAAATGTAAATCCCCGTCTAGCCAACTACATTTGCGGTTGTGTTGGGAGACAATAGGAAAGTTAAGGGAGTTGGGAAATGCAGGGGAGTTGAGTTGATTGTGTAGGGGGTGAGAATAATTCAAGACTTTCTTCTTTTCAGATTGGGTGGGGTAGACGTGATATTGGGAATTGAATGGCTGAGTCAGCTTGGCGAAGTGAAGACCCACTGGGGAAAGCAGACAATGCGGTTTGATTGGGACGGACGGAGAGTGGAATTGAAGGGGGAGGTGTCATTAACTAGATTGAAATCGTCGGTAGAAACGTTGCTGAAATTGATGGCGTAGGGGAGTGAACTATACGGATTACCACCGAAGCGAGAAAGAGATCATGTCATTCAGTTGGTGGAGGGGGCCCAACCCCCAAACTTGAGGCCTTACCGCTACCCACATTTCTAGAAGACTGAAGTGGAAAGAATAGTCAAGGAGATGCTTGTAGCGAGGATAATCCGATCAAGTGTGAGTCCGTATTCAAGTCTGGTGTTACTAGTGAGGAAGAAAGATAAGAGCTGGAGATTTTGCGTCGACTATTGAGGCTTAAATCGTGTAATGGTACCTGACAAGTTTCCAATTCTGGCGATAGATGAACTCCTCAATAAACTTGCGGGGGTTGAAATTTTCAATAAATTGGATTTACGCTCTGGATATCATCAAATAAGGATCAGAGATACCAATATGGAGAAGACAACCTTTCGGACACACGACGAACACTACGGATTTCTCGTTATGCCATTCGGATTGTCAAACGCTCCTGCCACCTTTCAAAGCTTGATGAACGATATCTTTCGCCCTTTCTTGAGAAAGTTCGTATTGGTGTTCTTCGACGACTTCTTGATCTACAGCAGGGGGCTCGGTGACCACTTACGACACTTACAAATGGTGTTGGAACTGTTAAGAAGCCACTGCTTAGTGGTCAACAAGAATAAGTGCCAGTTCGGCAAAGAGAAGATGGGCTATTTAGGGCACATAGTATCGAGAAATGAAGTAGAAGCCGACCCGCAAAAGATAAAAGATATGCAGAATTGGCCTATACGCGGGATTTACGTGATTTGAGAGGATTTTTGGGGCTCACAGGTTATTATCGAAGGTTTGTGCGTGGGTACGGGAAGATTGCGAAACCCTTGACTGATTTGTTGAAAAGAAATGCTTTCAAGTGGAGTAAAGAGGCGTTCGCTGCATTCGAAGCCCTTAAGGAAGCAATGGTCATTGTCCCCGTTCTCGCACTACCCGACTTCACGGAAATGTTCATTGTAGAAACTGATGCTTCGGGCTCGGGACTAGGTGTTGTCCTCATGCAAGCCGGGAGACCTATTGCCTATTTAAGTAAAGCTTTATCACTGTGAAATTGGGAAAAATCAATTTACGAAAAGGAGCTGATGGCCATCGTTTTAGCTTTGCAGAAATGGAGACATTATCTGCTCGGACACCATTTCCAGGTGAGAACCGATCAGCGCAACCTCAAGTTTCTAACCGAGCAAAAAGCCGTAAGCCACAAGCAACAAAAATGGCTGGTGAAGATGTTGGGATTCGATTTTGACATTGTGTACAGACTCGGGTGTGAGAACAAGGTTGCCGACGCCTTGTCCAGAAAGCCACTATAAGAAGGGGAATTGAAAGCCATTACCGTAGCTACTCCAGCTAACGCAGAGGAGATACAGGAAGAAGTAATGAAAGATGAGAAATTGAGGGGAATCATACAAGATTTGACAAGAGAGACAACCGCACATGTTGGCTATGAGTTGAGGAGAGGAAATTTGATGTACAGAAAATGCATGGTGCTGCCTAAAAATTCCAGGTTGGTTCAACTGTTCATGAATGAATTTCACTCTACACCCTTCAACGACCATTCTGGTTTCTTTCGCACTTACAAAAAAATCTCAGCAATTTTTTTTTGGGAGGGGATGAAGGGGGATGTTAAGAGGTTTGTGGCAGAGTGTGAAGTATGTCAGCAGGCCAAATACGAAGCGACGTCTCTAGCGGGGCTCCTACAACCTCTCCTTGTTCCTTTAAAAATCTGGGAAGATTTGTCAATGGATTTTATTGTGGGGTTGTCGAAAGCTAAGGGGTATGATATGATCTTGGTAGTGGTGGATCGTTTGACTAAATATGGGCATTTCCTCATTGTTCGCCATCCCTACACGGCTAAAGACATTGCTGAAATTTTTATTAGAGAAGTCGTGAGACTTCATGGCTTTCCGCGGACCATTATTTCGGATAAAGACCGCGTCTTCATGAGTATATTTTGGTTGGAGCTTTTTTGGGCATTCGGAACAGCTCTCAAATTCAACTCGACCTACCACCCTTAGACTAACGGGTAAACGGAGGTCGTGAATCGAAGTTTGGAAACGTATCTCATGAGTTTTTGCTTTGAACAGCAGCGTACCTGGCCTAGCTGGCTACCTTGGGCGGAATATTGGTTTAACACTACATTTAATTCGTCAGCGGGGATGACGTCGTTTAAGGCAATGTATGGGCGCGATCTGTCGCCACTCTTGAAGTTTGTCGAAGAACCCTCCAAAGTCGAGGAAGTCGATGCCATGATACAGCAGCGAAATGAAATTTTGGATAGGCTGAAATCCAATCTTCATAGGGCCCAACAGAGAATGAAAATGTTAATTGATCGAAACAGGCGTGAGGTGAAGTTGGCAGTGGGCGATCAGGCGTATTTAAAGCTGCAACCCTATTGACTTCGGTCTTTAGCATCGCAGCCTAACGAGAAGCTGAGTTCGTGCTATTACAGACCTTTTGAGGTATAGGAGAAAATTGGACAGGTTGTATACAGATTCAAGCTTCCAGAGACAACTAGAATTCATCCAGTCTTCCACATTTCTCAACTGAAGAAAAGAATATGCCCTTTAATAACCAGTATACCCCTTCCGAATTACTTGAATGAGGCAGCTGAACTGGAAGCATAGCCTGAAGAGGTCTTGAATTTTCGTTATTCGCAGCAGGGAGATCTGGAGTTGCTTATTAAATGGGACGGTTTACATGATCACAAGAGTTCCTAGGAACTATATAAAAATTTAATTAATGTTTTTCCTCATTTGCACCTTGAGGACAAGGTGCCTCTCGATGGGAGGGGCAATGTTAAGGCCCGAGTATATGTGAAGAAAAAGAAAGAATGAGGGAAGGCAAGAAGAAAGGAATGTGTAGAAGAGGACACTGCAAAGCAAATCATGATGGCAAAGGGCTGTAATTTTAATGCAGATGGCAGCATTCCAAAAGCAGATATGGTAGCAGACAAGCAGCAAAAGTTTTGGGACCTGCTAGAAAAGAAAGAAATTATGAAGATACTGGAAGCTGAGTTGGCGTGCAGGGATTGGAAAAGCAGTTGTGAGGAAGTTAGAAATAAGAGCCTGGAGAAGGAAATGGGGGAGGATCTTGAAAAAGAAGGGATAGAAAGGAAATGGAGGAGAGCTCCAGCCTCTCGAAAGCTGGATGTCACTGATTTGTGTTGAATCCTTTGAGTCATTGTATTCAGTATGGGATCAGGGTTTTTGCTTGTTGCCGAGTGAGCTTTAGTTGTGTTGTGGTTGCATTTCTCTTGTTGCTAGTTACCGTTTGAGAGTTTCATTTTATCTTGTTTTGGTGAGGAGATTATTAGGCCGAATTCATAGAGAGTGCTTTGTGAGTTTGTAACCCCAGACCAGGGGAAGAGAACACTGATTGCTTCTGTTTCTTAATGAATTTGTTATAATCGGAATATCAGTTTGCATTATGTTTCCTTTTACATTCATTTACTGTTACATTGGAAGCAAACATACAACAATCCACAAGTAAGTCCCCCTTCTCTGGATATCTGGGAATGCTCATTTCACTAAGGCTGAAGTCGGCCAACGCTGCCCACGAAACCTCCAGGTTCCTATCAAATTCTTAGCAATATCATTTAGCATTTTTAGAAAATTACTCTGGAAAATTTAAAGTAAAGCCACCTAAAATGTTTTTGCAAGCTTCCTGTCCTTGAAATAATGCAATTCTTAGATTCAATAGGATTTAGTTTTTCAATGTTTTCCCATATGTCACATCTTTATTTTTGAATGCGCTCTGTAAATTCGGTTATGTGCTCTTCCTTTTGATAGATGCATAATATAGTTGTGTGGATACACACTGAACTTTATGACCTATGCGTAGACTTGGCCATAGGCCGATTTGGCCACTGAACCAGACCGAAACCAGCCCAACTGAAATCGGAACCGGAACCGGTAAACCCAGAACCAGACTAAACCGAAACCGAAATTAGATTTTGACAGTTCGGTTCCGGTTTACCTAAATTGGAACCGTGAAACCGCTGGTTCACACCGGTTTATGAACGGATATATAAACCGGCAGTTTATTGTGCTAAACCGAAAATTTTTGAATTTTTTTAAAATTTATTTAAATAGCCAACGGTTCCCTGCACTAGGAACCGTTGGCTTGCAGTAGAAGAAACTTGCAATTTCGCTGAAAATTGCAGGGAGGTCCCCTGCAAATTTTTCATAGAAATTGCAGGGGAGTAAAGGTCCCTTGCAATTTTTTAAATTACAATTTACCCCTCTATTTTTTAATTTTTTCAAAAAAAATTTTTTCTATATATATACCAATTCAAATTTCATTCTCTCAAATTTCAATCTCTCTACTATTCTCACTCTTAATTCTTCAAACTCTCATTCTCATTCTCATTCTTTCAACTCTTAATACTCTCTGAATCTTTTAATACAATCAAATTCTCTTAAATTTAATTAAATTCATTCTTAATTTTTTATTAATTCTAATTTCTACTTTTATTATACAATTCATAATTAATTATAGAATTTATTTCTATAATTAATTTTATTTATTATTTTTGTATTATCTTTCCTACTTAATTATATAATTTATTTATATAATTAATTTTATTTACTTTTTATTATCTTTTATAATTAATCAAATAATTTATTTATATAATTAATTTTATTTATTATCAAAAAATGACAAGTAGTGAAAATTTTTTCGGTAATAGGAGATTTGGTCAAAATTCACATATATCAAATGTGAATGAAAATCAACTTATAGACCCCAAGAAGATACGTAGGAAGCTTAATTGAAAAATTAAGTCCAAGTCTTTCTTTTAATTTTCAATTATTGTAATTAATAATTTAAAAATTAAATCAAAATCATGAATTAGAATTGACAATTCAATATCGGTTTCGAACCGGGGCCATGAACCGGAACCCTCGGTTCAGAACCGTGGATGAACCGTCCTATTACGATTTCGGTTCAGGGTCCTTATATTTTCGAACCATGAACCGACGGTTCACGAACCGTGGCCAGGTCTAGGCATGAATAACAATGTAGATGGATATTCTGTATTCGACTTTGACTCTTCAACCCTCTACTATTTCTGTTTGATGCTGAGATCTGTCAATAAAGGCAACATGGACTCTGATTGCATCGAAGACGACGTCGAAGCAGACTTCAATCCTGTCAAGGTATCCTGTTTTTCAATTTGTTGTTTTACAATTAGTTTTGTTGCAACCTAAATAGCACGGAAATGGAAATGTGGAAATGGCAAATCGTCAAAATAAAAATGTTGAAACGTTTTTATTAAAAAAATATGAGAAATGAAAACGTGAGAAATCGTGTAAATATAAAAAATATAAATATTTTATTATAAATACAAAAATTTTATTAAAAAATATAACTTTTAAAAATATACAAATATTTTTATATAATATAAGAACAATTTACTTTTATTTAGTGTGCAAACTTTTTATCTTTTAAATCATTTAAAAGTGTGTTAAAGGAATGTTTAATGAAACTAAGCTTTTACTGTTGTAAGTCTGTAACTATGAACTAGTTGGATTTATATAAACTAAACTCTCTATGTAAAATATACACCAATTCGAATCGAATTAGCTTGGTTTTGAGTCCACCCCTAGTGGTGGAGGAGTTGATCAAGTCAGAGCCTTCATCTGTAAACATGGTTGATACTAAAGGCAATTCACCATTGCATTTGTTGGAGGAGTTATTGGCTTCCCATGCATCTTTGTATTGATATTTTTTTGCCACCCTTGAATGAATTGTATGGAAACAGAAATTCAGGGAATTTTTTTCTAAGATCAAAGATCTTATTTATTTCTGAAATGATTGAGTTTTTTTGGTTTAGCATAGAAAGATAAAGAAAAATTTTGTCGGCTTCGCAAGAGCAATTGCGCGTTTCTTGCAAGGTAAATCTACAACTTTGTAAAATTTTATAGCCTACGATGACTGTAGAAATAAAAATTACACTTTATAAGGCAAACTCGAATAATTGTTTTGTTTTGTTTGAAATTTTATTAATTTTTCAGATTGATTTAAGAAATTTTTCAAATTGAACTGCATAGGTCAAAAAACCTATTTTCCCCCAAAATTTAACAAAATTTTACTTGTTAATTTTAAAAAATTTAAATATTCATATATTATTCAATTCAATTAGTGTGTTTTATTAATTTAAAGATAATACTATGTATACATATTTTTTATACATAAATACATCTACATATAAATATATTATCGTGCGATTAAATATTATTTTATCATTAATTTAAAATTATTCAATTACATAATGATACATTTATATATATATATATATATATATATATATATATATATATATATATTAAAAAAACACATACATACAATTTTATTATCAATTTAATTGGATATTACTAATTCAACATTTTAGTGTAATAAAAAAAATATTTTCATAAATTAATATAATTTAAATTAACAATTTATATGAACACCAACACAAATGTCTCTAAAATCTTCCCTGGTTGTGATATGGATATGAATTTAGATTTAGATGTCCACTCTTTGGTTCCTCAAGTTGAAAACGTCGTAGTTTGGGTTTGGGTTATTTCCGATAACGATTCTTCCTCTTTCACCTCCGAAAAGTCTCGACCTCCTGTCTCCAATCTTGTCCATTTGGTTTTTGGTGGGATCATCAAACCTCTGCAAGCCCTTGGCCAAATTTTCAGCCCCAAAAGAACTCCCCAATTTCATCATAACAATTTTCTCGACAACAACATCACCAACACAAACACCGCCACCCTCCTCCTTTAGTTCTGAGTCTACCTTATCAGTTTGAAACCACACCAACCACCACGATGATGATGGAGATATCGTTCAAGCCGAAATCACACACCACTCTCCCACTCAAGTTTTGAAGAATTTTAATGAGATTCGTTATCTCTGAATCGAGTTATCTAGCGGAGAACTCGGGGTCGAAGATGGTGTGTTATTGAAATGGAGAGCTTGATAGCCGATTTCGGAAAATCTCACCATGAGAATGAAGTACAAGTAATTTTGACAATTAGTCCTTGATTACTGTGCTGCATATGCTAGACAGTACTAATATGACGACAGGTGCTTTGTTTTTGGCTATTCATAAAGGTTGCATTCACATGGTTAGAATGATGGTAGTAAGTTTAGATTCTACTTTTGATCATATTCTATCATACAGCATTTTAGAACATGAGAACGGAGAACATGAGATGATTAAACTTCAACCCAGAGGACAATAAACAAAAGTGAAAACTTATTTTTATCTAACTCCAAAGCTTAAAGATTATATAGACCTTAATAATTAAATGCTCCAAAGATTATATATTATATTGTTTTATTTCATGAAGTGAATCGGACTTTGGATAACCATTGATCGAATTATAAGTTGGACATACTTATTGAACCAATTACACACTTTGTAATAAAAAATATATAATATTTTAAGTAATTGATTAATCAACTAGTCAGGTTATACAGCATACATATATACATCAATGTTCCAATTGGTAGAATAACAGCAGGTCCTATTACACAAAATATTTGATTTCACTCTTCCATAATATATGATTTGATTCTCGTATATTTTTTTTTTCTTTCTATAATCAATTGTTATCCGTTTATTCCATTTTCATAAAATTAGTATTATTTTTTAATTATATTGTAATAGTATAAATTGTACAAATTTTTCATTAGTAATATACAATCCATTTCACATTTTTTTTTGGTATTATAGCAAAAAAAATCATCATACACTTTTCATTTTTTAAATTGATTTTTTCCCTTGTTTTAGGATTTTGTCTTTTTCCTCATCAGCTACCTCCCATAACTTTAAAACTTTTACAATTTCAACCATCTCTCCAACTATTTGCATAATCATCTCTATCGAACTTCTTCCTTCTTCTCCAACTGACTTTGAGGATAATAATTTTATACTTAAATGAGGTTACCAGAGACAAACTAGTCTCAAGTCGAAAATTTGGTTAAGACTAAGTTGACATTATGCTAGCTTATCTCTGGCAACCTCTCCCCCTTCTGATGCAGTCTAGATGAGGTATTCCTTTTCCCATCATTATGCATTGACTTATCTCATTTTGTCATTGTGAAATGTTCCTACTGCTTTGACAAATATCACATTAAGATTGAGCCACTCTTATTGTGATTTTTTCATTAACAACACAACAAACTCTTTCTATATCGTATATAGTTTATTCCAGTCATCCTCTCAAAAGAACAACCCTTTGTTTTACAGCAATTTCTTCATTAAAATAGACACGACTATAGACATTCAATGGTGCTCTAGCTTATTTGAAGACAACTTCAGCTATAATGCCACCCAACAATCTATCCCTTGTCTTTCATTGTCAATAGCCACTATTCCTAGCACTACATCCCTTGGAAATTTAAAAAAGTTTAGTGGTGCTTTTAAAATTTTAATTTTTTTTCAATAGTTTCAAAAATAACAATTACATCTCCAAAGAAATGAACAAAACACAATATTTTATAATTGGTTATAGTTATGATAATGGCTAAGGGTGTAAGTGTAAATTTTTAAATTAATAAGGATATATTGATAATTTAACGTGTATATTAAGTGTGTTAATGATTATTATGTAATTTCAATAAAATGACATAACAATCATTTATAAGAAAATCAAATAGATTCACTAATATATGAATGACACATGTGAATTTGGCCTTTGAGACTTAAAAGGTAGTAATTTATCATTTTATCAAACCTTGAGTGGAATACAGTCATATGATCTTAGTTTGATTAATTTTTATTCTTTTCATACAAATTTAAGTATTAATTCAATTTTTAATTTGCTTCAGATTTCGGTTATACAAAATCCAACCACCACCGCTCCACTCATAATTTTTTGACTCCAACCACCATTTAAAAGATGAAGAAAGAAAGACCAAGGAAGCAACCACTCATTGATTCTATTTACTATTAGTAATATCATACGTATCTATTATATATATATAAATTAATATATTATTATGTGATTGAATGTTATTTTATTCTTAATTTAAAATCATCTAATCACATAATGATACATATATATACAAAATAAATACATATAATTTTATTAATTTCCTATTTAGACATGCAAGGGTGGCTCTCTTTATTATCTTATCCAAAAGCTTCATACTGTAATTAATTAGGTTCATTTGTCAGGAAATAGATGGAAGCAATATCCATTGGATCTGATCCTCGTTTTTATTTTCAAGCAAGTATTTGTTTTCTTTTCTAATTCATACAAAATTATGTATCTGTGTGATGTGTGTGTAATTTATGTGCGTAGATGGGAAAGATGAAAATCAGTGAGGGAATCAAGTGTTTGCAAGATTTATCGCAATGGTATAAGTACAACTTGGGCCCTGAAAATGGTGGAATCCTTCATGAAACCATGGCCTTCCTTCAATCTCTTCAACGACAAAAGTTGGTAAATGTTAAAAAGTCCTTCATTGTTGAGAACTAGAATTTTTATCTGAACTAACGTAACTTCTTCCATTAAATATGTGAAGGAAATTGAATCCAGAGCACAACAGAAAGGAGCACCTGGATTTCAATGTCTATGGAACACATCTACAACATGGACAAGTTTCTTCACCTTACTCTTCATTCATGTTCTCTCTCTTAATTATATATATAATAATAATGTTTTAGATAAATGTTTTCATATAAATATTTCTATAATTAATTATTTTATATATTGCCTCAATTCAAGATAAATAAATATACTCGGCAATTTGCTAGCTAGGAAACCATAGAAATTGACTTGATCACGTTAAAGAGACATTATTTGTTTGAATTTGCATTTTGTTGTTTATTAGGTGTAGATATGTTTGTATGTTAACAGAAAATCACTCAAATAAGAGAACAAAATGTCAACTTTGAATCTACTATAAATTAAGAGATTGGTATAGTGATGAATAAAAAGCGAAAAACATGGTTAGATATTTGGAAGAACTTCAAAAAGTATGAAAACAAATATCTAAATAGAGTAGTAGATAAAGCAAAAGAGATGAGTACAGTTGATCAAAAACTGAATAATTCTAATTTGGTGCCAAAGATTATTAAGTATGAGTTGAATGACATAAAGGATGATATACTTGAAGTTTATAAAGAAGAGAAAAATAAGTTGTACAGATATTTAGATGAACTTTCAAGTCAATTTAATGTACCAATTGTAGGCCCGTTATAGTGCGGGCTTTGTAGGTCAAGCTGGATAGTTATACAACAAAGGCTTGTAACAAGACCTATATTGTAGCGAGCCATGTTGTGTGGGATTAAGTCCTTAATGAGCCACTCGTTAATTTAATAATAAAATATTTTTAATTAAATAATTAAATATTACTCATTTATATTCATTTTCAAATTAATGGAACCAAGAACAATATATAATAAATTTTATTGATAATCTCTCACTTATGGTGAAGGAATAGTATGGTTATATGATGGGAAAAAATCTAACATAATATAAATTAATTCATTTATATAATATACATGTTCTAATTCTTATCTATATAATTTGCATTTATCTTCAATGTCCAATTTTTTGAAATGTTCAAATATATCCTCTGTTACCCCATTCTGCAAGTTGAATTCAACAATCACCCATTCTTTTATATACATGATCGTCTCAACCATATCATGGTATAAGTTGGATCGTCTAGCATCTAACATGCATCCACTTATACTAAAAGATTATTCTAATGCTAGAGTTTACACCAGAGAAGTTACTAAATCATGTGTCATGGTAAAAAGGCAAGATAAGTGGCAACAACAAATAGTAAAGGCATTTCTTTTCAATATTTAAAAAAAATTTCCTCTATTAGTCTTGCAATATCTTGAAAAACATTATGATAGATATATTCTTTAAAATTAATATAATTAATTTCTATCATAGAATATAAAATTAAACAGGTGGTGAGATAATACACAATTGAACATTGATTAATAGTCGTTTTTTCATTAGAGCATTGACCAAGTCCTAGTCATTCTCACTAAAAAAGGGGGTCTGTAAAATCTTTTGGTTGTATATTAAAAAACTGTGTTATAGTTATTTCATACTTTTCATATGCTTTTAATATGAGATATATTAAATTCTACCTAATTCTAACATTAGTTTTTAATTTTTTTCATCTTAACCATATTTGTTTATGCATTTCACCACATGTTTGCATGTTTGAATGAGATAAGGTATATTTGTACCAACCCACAATGTGATAAGCCTGTATGTGTATTTGCAATTACAATTTTGTTTTTTCGCTTGTGTTGAGATATAAATATATAATGATTCCTTATATTAGGTTAAGCAAATTGTGCCCCAAAAGGTTGTACCAACAAGTTTACTAGCATAGTCCTTGCCTCATTAGTAATGTTATTTATACCATTGGCGCTTGTATTGTGTGTTAAATGTAGAGAAATTGGTAAGCGTGTTTGTGTCTTTGCTATAGCAGTTTTGTTCTATATGGAGTGGTTTGTTATTATGTACTTTGTATATGTTTTTTATGTTTAGGCCAAAGGACTATTTCCCACTCAAGTTTTAGCCCATTTTTAAAAATATACCTGCAACATTTCAAAAATCCAAACATCCACCCATAGGTTAACTTTAGTTAGAATTTTCTATTAGAGATAGGGAAAATCGTCATTTTACCATTAAAACTTAAAAATTTATATTAATTTAGAAATCTAACAATTTCTCTCATAATTAAACTTTAAAAAGTTGTATTCCCTCCTTGGGGTTTCAACTTTTCAAGCAAATCTCCCCCTCTTTGACAACCAGCACCCTCTGAGCATCTCTTTCCTTTCTTCTAATCTCATCCTCGTTGAAGAAGATGAATCGTCAAAGATGAGAAATCGTGTTCATCGAGAAATAGTGATGGTCTTCATATGGAATAGACATTGAGGATGAGACGATTTGTCGAGGATGTGAAATAGTGATTGTTTCGATGGTCTTTGTCTAGAATCGATGATTTGTCAGTGGTCTTCATTTGGAATCAATAGTTTTCGTCGATTCATCTAGACGAAAACGATTCATCTTTGTCCACATAAATACTTATCTTCTCTGACAAGGATAAGATCGGAAAAAGGGAAAAAGACGGTTGGAGGCTACTAATTGTTGGAGAATGAGAGGTTTGCTTGAAAAATTGAAACCCTAGAAGGAAAATACAACTTTTCAAAGTTTAGTTATGGGGGGAAATTGTTTGTTTTCTAAACTAAAGGGAAAAATGATATAATTTTTTAGAGTTTTAAAGTTTAGTGATAAAATAATGATTTTACTCTTGTCTCTAACAAAAACAAACTCATGAGTAGGTATTTTGGTTTTTGAAATATCACGAGTGTCTCTTGAGAATTGATTGAAACTTTGGTGGGAAATAGTCCTTTATCCTTATGTTTGTATCACAAGGGTAATTATGATTTATGTATGTTAACATAATAATAAAACTCACTACGTTTTGAACTTTGACTTATATGTTGTTTACTTTTGCACGAGATAAACCATAAAGGCGATATTCATTTGGATAAACCACCTAAACTTATCTCTTGTTTAGTAGTTTGTGATATTCTTCCATATTAATTTTCATAAATATCATACTTTTTAAGTAAAAAAATTTTGAATATCTTCTATTTTATATGGTGAATGTTTTAACAAATTTTCACGGTTTCTAATAAAATTTGTACTTATTATATTTTTTTCTAGGGTCTAAAACAGTGGCAATAGTAAATAGTAAAGGTGTTTCTTTTCATTGTTAAAAAAAAAAAAAATTCCTATAGTATTCTTGTGATATCTTGAAAAAAATTATAATACCCATACCATACCATAGAATATAAAATTCAAAGGTGGTGGGATAATACACAATTGAACATTAATCGATGGTTGTTTTTCCACTAGAGCATTGACCAATTCCCAGATATACTCACTCAAAAAATTGGGTTCTCAAAATCTTTTGGTTGTGTATTAAAAAATTATGTTATAATTATTTCATATTTTTCACATGCTTTTAATATGAAAGATATTGAATTCTACCTAATTAGTTTTTAATTTTTTTTGTCTTAAAAAAATTAAATATAGAATGAGCCCTAATTTTAACCTAATTCTACCTGTTTGTTTGCACATTTCATGCTATGCTTATATGTTTGTATGAGATATGGTATGTTCGTACCAACCCACTAGCACACTCCGATGTGACAAGATGTTTGTATATTTTCAATTACACTCTGATGTGATAAAAATGTTTTCTCTAATACTCTTGTAATATCTTAAAAAATATTATGATACTTGTACCATAGAATATAAAATTAAACAGGTGATGAGATAATACATAATTATACATTAATTAATAATCGTTTTTTTATTAGAGCATCGACCAAGTCTTAGTCACACTCATTCAAAAAATTGGGTTCTCATAATCTTTTGATTGTGTATTAAAAAATTGTGTTAGAGTTATTTTATATTTTTCATATATTTTTAATATGAGATGTATTGAATTCTATCTAATTTTAGCATCAGTTTTTAATTTTTTTCATCTTAATCCTATTTGCTTGCACATTTCACGTTATGCTTATACGCTTGTATAAGATATGGTTTGTCTGTACCAACCCACTAGCAGACTCTGATGTCATAAGCATGTTTGTATATTTTCAATTACAATTTTGTCGTTTTACTTGTGTTGAGCTATAAAAATAGAATGAATCCCTATATTAGGTTAAACAAATTGTGCCCCAAGAGCCGTGCCAGCAATTTTACTAGCACAGTCCTTCCTTCATAAGTAATGTTTTTTACAGCATTTGCGCTTGCATTGTGTATAAAATGTTGGGAAATTGTTAAACATGTTCGTGTCTTTGTTCAATTTTGTTCTGTGCTTGTGTTGAGGTACATTTATTGAGTGGATTGTTGTTATGTTCTTTATATATACTTTGAGTAGTGTTATATATACCAATAATGTATATAATTTTATACATAAATAATAACATATTACTATATAATTGAATAATTTTAAATTAATAATAAAATACTATCTAATTATATAATAATATATTATTATTTATATAAAAAATTTTATATATTATTTATAAGCATAGTTTGATCAATATGGGTTTTATGTTTATAATTTGTCAATTTATTTTTGACAGTCATGAAGACTAAAAGAAAGATTCCATGTGTCCCAAAGACTAAAAGCAGAACACGAGTTATGAACTGATTATTTATTTATTTTACTTAATTTTTGCGTCATATTTTTTTAATTGAACAAAAAAATTTTGCATCATATTAATAAATATTACTCAAATTTTAATAATTTATTTTGTTTTGGTTTTAATTTTAACTATAAATATAACTTGAGTTTAGAGTTTTATTTTATTTTCTGTTTTTAAATTACTGGTATTAAAATTCTATTTATAAAATTGACATAATCTTAAATTTAGTAAATAATTTACTTGTTAAAAAATTAATACAGTAGTTTTTTTTTTTGCAAAATAATAAAACGATTTCCTAACTCATATTTTGAATAATCTTTTTTCAAATTTTCATCTTCTTCGTACTTTTCCACTCTTCATCTATAGTGTGATGAAGAGATTTAAACCTCCAAACAAATAAATGTCTTTTTAATTTCTCTTCTCTTTCCTATAAAAAAGATTTTTATTTCATTTAAGGTATTTGACCATGTCTAAATATCATTTTTATTTATTTTTATTTTTTCCTTTTTTTATATCTCATTTTGCATTCTTTCATTTTTTTGCCTCAAATTTTCTATAGTAAGAAATTTTTATTTCATTTTAATTGTTTAATAATGACAAGATAGTAGTTTATTTTTTTCTTATTTTTATATTTTTTTTTCTTTTCTTGTCTAGTTTCCTTTCTTTTGACAGCTCTATAAATTTTATGATTCACTTGAATTTGGGGAGACAGTCACACAATATTGTAATGTTTTTGCTATAGTTATTATTATTCAGTTTTTATTATATCAGTATTTAGAGAGTTTTAATAACTAGGTTTAAATGGAGTTTTTTCGAGAATACAATTTTTTTTTTAGATTTTTATATTTATTTAATTCAGTCTATTAATTCTAATTATCACCTGAATATGTTACAAAAAAAAAAACTCTTTAAACCCCTTAAGATAAAATTCTTACATCTATTCCCTAAATACATTATGAGACCTTGGGAGTGGACCCTCTATCTACGAGCACCTATTATTAGAACTCATATTAGTTTGTCCCAAAGGCCCAATCCAGACCAAACCCCTTGTCCTTAGGGCCCAATCCAGACCTAACTACATAAGACAATATGAACCTAAGCAGGCAGGTTCATAGGGTAATCGACCTGTTTTACAAGCTTTATAAATCTTATAATATGAAGTTAAGACTGCTTGGAAACTGGTGAAATGAAATATATAAATAGGGTGAATTACCGTTTCCTACACAAGTTTTGGTCCAAGAACATTTTTTCACCTTGATGTCATAAAATCATACTTTTCATCCAAATTATAATGCCATTAATAAAGCAAAAATGCTATGCGTACCCAGAATGGGTACGTAGTCTGGTACCCACTAATGCAGCATCTGATGTGGTAGATGTCACCTCTACCACATCAGACATGCAATTTTTTTTTTAATTATTATTATTTTACATTTTACACCCAAATGAGTATTCACTCAAAACCTAATTACAAAATCTAAAATTAAAATAAGGCATCTCAACACACCCAAGCATCTATCCCCAGGCTACCATTATCACCGTCAACCATCACTTTCCGAAGCCACCATCAGTTGTTGCTTTGTGAAACAACAGTCGTTCCAATTCCAACGGTTACAAAAGGGAAAACTTGTGCTATAATTAATAGTAAGCCCTCTTTCTGATTCACAAATAGCAAATAATCTAGGATTATATGTATCCAGATTGATTAGCCTTTAGTTGATTATTTTTAATCTTCAATGATTCTTTTGTGAGTTAATTTTTTTGAGCACTAAAACAAATATATTTTATCGAATGATTTGTGAGTTTGATTTCACCTAAGTTAATTATTCTGAGTTTGATTGCGTTATCATTTGATCCTATCCAAAAATAATTGAAATTTTGAATAATCCTATTTGTTAACTTGAATTTTGAGTTTGTTGTTTGCCTTGCAAGGACGTCCCTTCTACAAGTGTGCTGGGTGGTTTTTTGTCGGCTACTGCTGTCCTGCCTGGGCGTTATTTTTTATACAGATGTGCTATGATGATTTTTGGTTGGCTGTTGTGATGGTCTTTTTTGGCTACCATTGTTGAGTCTTGGTGTTGTGTCCTCCTCTGTTTTTTTTTTTTTTTTTCCAACTCAGTAACTTGTTGTTTACTAAGTGGAAAATAGTGGGCTTTGTGTTCTACTGTATGCATCTCCTTGGGCCTCGGCAATTTTGGCTATCCTCTAGGGGAAATAATTGAAATTTTGAGTAATTCTGTTTGTTAGGTTGAATTTTGTTTGTTGATAATCCAGTAATTCTTGAGTTAATGTCATAACTTATTGCACTTTAACATCATATTGACATATTATGATAATTTAGGTATTTTAGTATAGAATTGATTGCTAATAACGAGAGAATAACTAGTTAAGATATGAGAGTTTTATAAGTGGTTAGGGAGACCCCTATCAATTAGTTTCAAAACCAATTATAAAACAGACACAATAAGACATTGTCTTCAATGTATTTAATTATGTAAAAACTTTATGCAGAAAATTATAATTTCAGTATGTAATTGTGTATGTATAAATTAACTCACATGATCTATAATTGGTTTGATGTGCCAAAACTTCAATGTAATTGTGTCTTCAATGTGTTTTCTTATAATTGGTTCAATTTGCTCAATCATCAATTGGTTTTTCAGCATTTTGAAATTATAATTAGATTACACTTTTCAATTGATTTGTTTGAACAATATCTATCATTACTTTAAGACTTGTTAATAGTATTTTGTTTGGTTAAGATGTTTTAATGACATGTATGATTGTTTATGTTTCAATTTTGATGTAAAATAACATTTATGTGTGGTTCAAGATTGGCGAGTATTTAATAATGTGATTTTTTTTAAGCACTCTGTAGATCTTGCAAAATTGTAATCATTTTAATAAAAAAACCAATTCCGAGTCTAGTTTAGAATTCAAGCGTGTTATTCGAGTGTGTTATGGTATGTTATTCGAGTTGAGATTAATAATAGGATGTCGTTAAATTGATGTCAAAATCATATGTTAATCTTTTAAATCTGGATTCTTGTACATAATGCAAGTGGACATTTTGTCTTTAATAAAAAAATTAGTTTTCAACATTTCTACAAGTTTGTATATTCATTTGCACTTGTACTTAAATAATAAAGTTTTAAATTTATTTATCATCAGTATATAAAATTTGCATTGATTGAATGATTATGCAATATGTTATGTTATGAGAAGAAAATCAAACAATTGTTAGATTTAGTTACTCTTTATTAACTAACTTTAAACTTGGTATTGGTGTTGCATTAGAGTTCTAAAGATGGAAAAGTACATTCAATCACAATCCAAGAATGTTTGTTCTCATTTAAATGTTGTAGAGGTATTTTTATTTTTTTATAATTATATTTTTATTTATCAATATAAACATAATTTTTTTCAAATATTGTTTCAATATTTTTCATAGTATTATTTTATTCTAATTTTAACTAGTTTAATATCAATGAACTAGGTTAATCATTTTGAAACAATAGACAATACAAAAAGTTTAGAAGAGGAATTGGAGCCTAAGCCAGGAATGGTTTTTGATACATTAGATAATCTTGTCTAAGACTATAAAAACTATGGGAATAAAAAGGGTTTTAAAGCTATTATACCATCTACAACAAAAGGAGATGATGGAGATATGAAATACTGGCGTTGGCTTGTTCTTGTCATGAAAAGTTCAGAAGTAACTGCAAGAATGCTTTTAAAATGCATCCAGTGACAAAAACCGATCGTAAAGCTTGAATTCGTGCAAGTATACATTTCAATAGTAAAGGGACAACATGTTCAGTTGTATTGGATCATAACCATGAACTTAGTACTCCTACCAAGAGTAGATACTTTAAGAGCCATTGAATAATACATTCGTTTGTAAAAAGGAAGTTTGAAGTGAATGACAAGGCTGAGATTAGACCGAATAAAAATTTCAATACCTTATTAGTTAAAATAGGTGGTGCTGAGAATTTCTTGTTCCTACAAAAAGATTGTAGGAACTACATTGAAAAAGTGAAGAGACCACAACTTGGTATTGGAGATGTTTCAGCAATTCAAAAATATTTAAAGGCTTGATATATAGAATTTAAAGGCTTTCTTTTATGGACTATGTTGCAAAAATATATATATATAGAATTTAAAGGCTTTTTTGTATATTTTGATTCATTTAACATTATCAGTGGAAGCATGTTAATTTTCAAGGTGATGATGTAATGAATTTAACATATGATAAAATATTTGGAGTCATATTGTATGCTTTGATTTGTAAATTTATTAGTAGTTTTTGTGAGTTTTTAGCTTAGTTTCGTTAATCTTATAGCCAATTCTTCTACGCTACCAACTATGTAAAACATATGAAAATACTCTCCATGGTTGTCACATAAAAGAAGATTTAAATTCAATTGCATAAGTTATTATACAAGATATAACAATAATTTCAACATTTGAAGTTCAAAGATTTGTATTTAAGTATATCAGGTTTACATAATTGAACCCATTTATTATTCTCTATATAGGCATTGTTGTTGAAACTCTTGCAGAAGACACGAAATTGACATAACAAATTCGGTTGCATATATAGCCATTTAAAATAGCAATATCAAAAGCAACAAAGTAGCTCCATCAAAACTGATTCCCTAAATACTATGGCATTTCACATTACAAATATGAATAAACATCATTCTACATTTTGTGATAAACAAAAGCATTCCACTTTGAAGATTTATAACATTTTCATCTACTCCTAATTTGATGGTCTCCCTGCTTGTTCTTGTAAGTCACAAAATAACTTCCTTAACATATTCATGAGCTTTATTTATTGTCTCTTTTTACCCATCTCATTCAGGAATATGTTTAAGGAGTGATCCCCATTGAAAACAACTACTAATTGAATTGTTTCACCCTTGAAATTGGATAGCCCTCCATTTTTCCTTTGTTTCATTGATCCTAGTGGCGCAACATTAGACAAATTCTTTGTAATGATATCATAAGGAAACACATTGAATTTTCTGCATAAAGTTTTTATCAAGTTAAAAAACTTGAAAAACAAATCATGAATAGGAGGCCTGAACTGAATATTTCTACAAATTCTTGTATGCCTAGCTAATAATTAAATTTTTTTTCCCCATTCTAAGTTTGCTAGATCATGGGGTATAATTTTTGTTAAAGAATTTGGTGACACAACGTTTAAGAAATTTGGCAAGGAATTGTTGTCACTAGCCTCACACTGAAGGACACATATAACAAGTCAATATTTCCACAACAGACGAAAGAACACCATAAAACATAGAAAGAAAAATTAACATATGTTACCTCCACCTCTTGTTTACACGCATTTCTTTCTTTCTTGCCTTTGATCTAGAACATCTTTGCACCTCGAAGATCACAATAGCGCCTACAACCTACAGTCACAAAAAATGGGATGTCTCATGGCTCACAAACACACAACTCAAGTACACAAACAATCACAAAAAACTAACATATATAGACGTCAAGCAAGCGGTGTACATGCCTTCTACCCATGAACTAAATACTAAATACAAAGAATGAACACCAAGCGGTAATAATTTATGTAGTTTCTTGTATGTTTGACTTGGATAAATACACATTATTTTCGACAAGCAATAAGCCAGTTATAAATTTGAATATATATATATATATATATATATATTTTGTACACAGAAATGAAGCATCCTAAGCTCATCTTGTTAACTATCTACACAAAGCATGATAGGGAACAAGATAACAAACTGTATAAAAGAAATACACATCACTTTACAAGAACCCAAAAGCACTCTATACAGCAAGACCCTTGAAACCAACTCAAACAAACCCCCTAGAGGACAACCAATTATGTACCAAAATACCTAAATTATCAGAATATATCAATATGATATCAAAGTGCAATAAATTATGACATTAACTCAAGAAATAATGAAATGTCAACAAACAAATTACTCAAAATTTCAATTATTTCCCCCAAGAGGGCAGCCAAAACTGCCAAGACCTAAGGAGATGCATACAGTAGAACACAAAGCCCACCATTTCCCACCTAGTAAGCAACAAGTTACTGAGTTGAACCAAAAATAAAAAACAGAGGAGGACACAACACCAAGACTCAACAACAGTAGCAAAAAAAGACCATCACAGTAGCCAACCAAAAACCATCACAATACATGTAGAAAAAAAACACCCCAGGCAAGGCAACAACAGCCAACAAAACCACCAAGTGCACTTGTAGAAAAGATGTCACTGCAAGGCAAACAACAAACTCAAAATTCAAGTTAACAAATAGGATTATTCAAAATTTCAATTATTTTTGGACAGGATCAAATGACGATGCAATCAAACTCAGAATAGTTAACTTAGGTGAAATCAAACTCACAAGTGATTCAATAAAATATATTTGTTTTAGTGCTCAAAAAAATTAACTCACAGAAGAATCATTGAAGATTAAAAATAATCAACAAAAGACTAATCAGTCTGGGCATATATAATCACAGATTAATTGCTATTTGTGAATCAGAAAGAGGGCTTACTATTAATTACAGCAAGAGTTTTCCCCTTAGTAACCGTTAGAACCAGAGCGATTATGGTTTTAGAAAGCGACGACCGACGGTGGTTTCGGAAAGCGATGGTTGACGGTGGTGAAGGTAGCATGGGGACAGACGAGGGGTGTGTTGAGATGTCTTATTTTAATTTTAGATTTTGTAATTAGGTTTTGTGTGAATATTCATTTGGGTGTAAAATGTAAAAACAAAAAAAAATTTGTCTGATGTCGCAATATGTTGACATGGTAAAGGATGAGGCATCTGCCACGTCAATGGGTAACAGACTCTATATACATATAGTATTTTTGTATTCTTAAATTTAGTAAATAATTTACTTGTTAAAAAATTAATACAATAGTCTTTTTTTTTTTCAAAATAATAAAACGGTTTCTAACTCATATTTTAAATAATCTTTCTCAAATTTTTATTTTTTTTCTAGTCTTTCACTCTCCATTTATAGTTTCATAATGAGATCTATACCTTTAAACAGGAAAATATCATTTTAATTTCTCTTCTTTTTCTTATAAAAAGGAGTTTTTTTCATTTAAGGTATTTAACAATGTTTAAATAAAATTTTTATATTTAAGTTTCTATTCTTTCAATTTTGGCCCCAAATTTTCTATAATAAAATTTGTATTTCATTTTAGTTGTTTAATAATGACAAGATAGTAGTTTTTTTTTCTCTTGTTTTTATATATTTTTCTCTTTTCTCATCTAGTTTTCTTTCTTTTGACAGCTCTATAAATTTTATGGCTCAGTTGTATTTGTTCTTTCAAATTTTATTAGTTTTGTATAATCCTACCATTTTCTATTAAATAAATTTGTTTTGTTTGTGATGTTCTTTTAAATTTATAAAATTATATATGATTTATGAATATTAGCATTTTTTTTTTTAGATTTTTATATTTATTTAACTTGGTATATTTATTCTAATTATCACCTGACGATGTAACAAAAAAAAATTTCATTAAACCCCTAAATATAAAATTCTTACATCTATCCCCCAAATACACTGTGAGACCTTGGGAGTGTACTCTCTAACTACGATCACTCATTATTGGAACTCATATCAGCTTGTCCCTAAGGCCCAATCCGAACCAAACCGCATAGGACAATATGAACCTGAGCTGGTAGGGTCGTAGGCTAATGGACCTGTTTTACAAGCTTTACGAAGCTTGTAATATGAAGTAAGATTGCTTGGAAACTAGTGAAATGAAATATTTAAATAGAGCGAATCACATTTTCCTGTGCAAGTTTTGGTTCAACAACATTTTCCTGTGCATATTTTTTTTGAAACCAGGAATTTCATTTGAATAAATTACCTTGATCAGAACAAATTCTAAATTTAATGGATAATCTTATAATTATTGAATTAAATAAATTAAAATTTGATCATGATATATCATTAAAAAATTTAAATTAATATTCTTTATATATTAAATTTTTTCTTTTATCACTTAAATTACTTTTCATCCAAATTATAACATCATTAATGAAAATATATAATAAAAGGTAGTCTTACATCCACCCAAGAAGTAAGATTCCACCACCATTACTACTATCATCACTAATTTACAAATAAATAAAATTATAAATACAAATAAATTATATAATTTTTTTAAATGAAATAACAATTTGTAATTAAGTGATATGATTTTTTTTTTTACTTCAAAATTACTTAATTAAATGTTATTATATCAGGTTATATAAATAAGTTTTTATGATTTATTTATATGTGTAGTATTACTCCTTACAGATCTAATGGCAGTTAAAGATGGGAGAAGATGGAAGAAATAAGAGAGGAAGAAAATAAGAAAGAAAGTGGAGCAAAAGGGGAGAAGGGGCACTGTCGCAGCAGTCCATGGTGAGGAATTCACCGTGGAAGACAAAAGAAGATGGAAGAAATAAAGGAAGAAGATCAGAAAAAGAATATGAATAGAAAGAAGATAAGATAAGATAAGAAAATTTTCCATCTCTAACATTGTGTTAAAATTTTTTCTAGATAAAATTTGATTTTAAGTGACAAATTATTATAATAAAACCGTGTATATATATTTTTTATATACGAATATGTATAACATAAATGTATTATAATATGATTAAAAAATTTTTGAATTAATAATAAAATAACTTTTTAATCATATAATGATATATATATATATATATATATATATATATATATATAATATTACTTAAATTATTATTTGTGTGGGAAAATGTAATTTAGTCTTTAATATGTTTGTAACATCAATTTGTCACATTAATATTAGTTTATGAAGAATAGTTTGCATAATTAATTTATATAGGGACAAATTAATTATACAAATTATCAGAGTTTTACTTTTTTTTTTTTTTGAATTCAAATTCTAGGCAAGGATTAAAATTCAAAAAGTTTTTTTGCATAATTAATTTGTCACATTAATATTCTTTTAACGGGTATATGATTCTGCATAATTTTTAATTATTTCAATTATCTATCTTTTATTACTAATATTATATTATTTTCTTTATTAAATAATAAATTTTTTTGTTAATCTTGTATTACTAAAATGAAGTAATTGACAATATAAAAAATAATTTGATTATTACCTCTATTTTTTATATTAAAAAGTTTTTCTTATAATTTTATTTTTATTAAAATTTTAGAATAAAAATATTTTCATTTTTAATTAAATTAAAAGTAACACAGTTAATATTTAAAATAAATAAATAAATATGTATGTATGTATATATATTTATAATAAGAAAACATTGTGAAAAAAATAATTTAATTAATTAATTTTAAATTTTGATAACATAAAAAAAATTCTAATATATTATTAATATAGCGAATATTTTATAAAATATATAAAATAATCAAATATAATATTTATTTATATTTGATATTTTTTAATGGTGTTTAAGTAAAATAATATTTTAATATTTTTTATGATTGACAAGTTTCAACAAAGCACAATAATTATTAGATATGTTAATTTTAATAATTTATGCACAATAGTCTCTTAAGTAATTTATATTTTTGATAATCATATATTTTTTATAATAAAATATTATCCAGATCAAATACATTCTTTTTGTCATTTTATCTAACATGATTGCCCTGTTCTCATTGAAATTTTATTAATTTATAAATTTGTATATCTATCTTAGGTTAAATTCACATGGCATACAACGTTGTAGAACATACCGAGTGAAGAACATGCTTATTGAGCCAATTGCGCAAGACAACAAATTAATCTACTTTGTAATAAATAAAAAAAATAATTATTTTAGGTAATAGATTGATCAGTTAGTCTGGCTAGCATAAACATATATATATAGGCCAAAACGCTATGTCCCACGCAAAGTATCCTCCAATCTCAGTTTCCATCCTTTAATTTAAAAATTTCATTTATCCACCTATAGATGGTTAAAATTAATATAACTCTAACCTCATAAAATTTTATTTCTTTTTCCCCTCCAAACCCTAAAAACTAACAATTTCCCTCATAAACCAAGTTTTAAAAAATGACTTCCCCCCCCCCCCCCCAAGGTTTAGTTTTCAAACTCTAACACCATTATTGGCGGTCTTTCCCCCCTAAAGCTTCATCTTTCTTCGATGATCTCTCTCCTCTCAGTTAAACAGTTGATCGAGGTCAAATGAAGCCAAGGATACAAAGAGTTTCATCGAGAAGACAAAAAAAAAGATTTTGTCTTTGTTTAGGAAGACGATCGTGTTCCCAGAAGAAATTGTGTGGGAAGATGATCATCTTCCCAAACTAAGATGAGATATTCATCTTCGTCTTCGTCTTCTCAAATGAAATCTTCATCGTTTGACGTTTTGAAAGAGGGGAGAAAAATTGTCAGAGTATGGTGATGCATTAGAAAATCTTCATTGCCAATGATGGTGTCTAATTTGGCGACGAAAATTGAAAACTAAACCCTAGGGGGGAAATGTCATTTTTTAAAATTTAGCTTATAAGGCAAACTTTTGGTTTTTAGGATTTTGGAAGGAAAAAGAAGGTTAAATTTTAATTTATTTTTAATATTACAGATGAAATGACGATTTTGCTGTTGAAACTAACAGACTTAACCCCTCATAAGAAGGTGTTTGAGATTTTTATAGTTAAGAGATAAAACCTTGAGAAAGCATGATACGTTTAGGTGGGAAAAAGTCCTTTGGCCATATATATATATTTCACAAGCAAAATCCTAGTTAGTAAAGACGGGAATGAGAAAAAAATGTTATGCTAATTATACGGGTATAATACGATGAATAATGAAAATACATTTGTAAAAAAAGCCTATAAAATTTATATATGGAAAAAGTATAAAATGTGTATGTATGAGTTTAATACGATACATCAATAATATGTTTCTAAAAATACAAAAATATCATAATAATTTTAGTACATTTCACGAATCTCTTATTGAAAATCAATATAACAATTCAAATGTAAAAGATTTAATTGACTATCAAATCTAATATAATATAATACATAATCAAAATTCTTTATACAACAAATAATGTACCAATTAGTTGGGAAAAGTAAATAAATTAATCAACTTATATTTCAGACTTCGGATCAGAGTTAATCTTTACACAGGCCACAGGAAAGGAAAATGTAAAATTAGGGTTAGGAATTAAAAAAAAATGTTATTGAGTTTTCTTTAAATGGTAGTGATATTTTCGTAAATAATTAGAAATAGAAAAGATAATTTTGTACTTTAAGTTTAACAAAAAATTCAAAAATATGACAAACATAAAATGTGACGTATAATTCGTGTTTAATATGAAAAGGGCAAAAAATACGTGTTTAATATGTTTTGGATTCAAAAATTATTTTGAATGTGTTTAATATGCGAATAATACACGTATTTACTTATCAAGGGCAAAATAATGGTACCTCTTGTTAAACAAAATATAATGTGTTTAATATGTGTTGGATTTAAAAATTCTTTTAAATGCGTTTAATATGCGAATAATACACGTATTTACTTATCAAGGGCAAAATAATGGTACCTCTTGTTAAACAAAATATAATATATGATTTGATTCTTGTATTTTAATAAGTTATAATCCATTTACTTCATTTTGATAGGATTATGATTCCTTTTTACACTATATTATAATAGTATAAATTGTACAACTTTGTTCAATTTGTCTCCTTGGTGTTGTATGAGTGTCTATCATCGTCGTCCCAACGTCTCTCGTAGTCATCTAACATCATCCCGTTATTGTTGTTGCTAAATCAAGCATTGTGATTGAGATCGACGAATCATGCAATGTTCTTCGAATGTCATCCGAATGTGATAAATGGGCAACCGTTTGAGCATCGAACAAAAGATGAGTGATTGTCCTTCCTTCTTCGGTCATCGATAAAAGATAGGTGAGGAAAATAAGCTCTGAAAAAAAAAAAACCTTAAAAATGTCAAACTCTAAAAAAAAAAAGTAATTTTCAAAATTTTTGAAAAAGAGAATGAGATAAAATTATATATTTTTTAATATTATTATTAAAATAATAATTTTATTACTAATAAAAATTAATTTATAAATAAATATTAAAATTTTTTATTTATTATAAATATATTTTTAGATTTCGATTAAAATTTGAGTGAAAAATAAGCCCTTTGCCCCCTTTTAATTTGGTTGTCAGGGGAAAAGTAATAAACGTGTGGACGTATAACACGCTAATTGTGGAAAAGAACCACAACACCGATAGCTTGTGGAAAGTAGTAAACGTGGACCAATTGTGGAAAAGTACCAGAACACTGATAGCTTGTGGAAAAATAGTAAACGTGTGGACCTATAACGCGCTCATTGTGGAAAAATACCACAACACTGATAGCTTGTGGAAAAGTAGTGAACATGTGGACCTATATGATGAGCTAATTGTGGAAAAGTAACACAAATGGCAAAGGCTAATTTTAAATTTTTATTTCAATTTTTAATTTAGTTCTTATTTGTCGGTGGAAAAGTAACAAACGTGTGGACCCATGACGCGTTAATTGTGGAAACGTAACACAAACGCGTTAATTTTAAAGTTTTATTTCAATTTTTAATTTAGTTGTTAGTAGGACAAAAGAAAAATGATAATACAGAATTAAGCAAGGCTGACACGAATAAAGCCAGAGTAAAATAATAATACGGCACGAATAAAGCTGAAGCTCTGATCACGTGTTATACTTTTCACACTTTACTTCAAAAGATCACGTGGCTAAAATGAAAAATTTATGCTTTTGAAATAGGGTTGGATTCCATAGTAGGTATTTAAAACTCTAATTGGAGTTTGATTAAATATTAAATTTGTTTTTATAAACCAAATAAATTTGAATTTATTATAATTTGAATAAAATATCAAACTTGTGTTTAGAAATAAAATAAATTTAAATTGATCAAAATATTTAAATTTAAATTAATTAAAATTGACTCGAAATTAAACCCAAATCGAATTAGCCGGCTCAATTTGATCAAACCTCCTTCCGCAGAGATTAGGGTAAAACTTTTGCACTTCAAGGCTTGCACTATCCCAACCGGCAGATCTTATTGTAAGAAAAGGAATTTTTCTTTTTAAATTTTTGTAATTGGTGGAAGTTAAACCCGATACTCTGCAAATCCACATGATCATACATTTTGATTAAAGGTAATTTGGATTTTATATTTAAAATCTAAAATCTAAAAAAACTCTGGCAGTCCAATTTATCTCTCTGGCAATTCTGATTTTGTTTACAATTCAAAGCAAATTTTCTTCAAAACTCTAGAACCATTAACCTGTCATGCTGACGTTAAATATTCCAGGCATAGATGTAAGCAAAAATGGTTTATAATTTATTAAAACTTTACTTAATTACTCTACTTTTCATATAAATTTAAGTATTAATTTAATTTTAATTTGCTTGTCCGTGGAAAGAAAATTTGTAGCTAAAAGACAAGGAAAGAAAGAGCAAGGAAGCAACCCCTCACCGATTCCAATTCCTATATGTGCACGCTTCATTTGTAAGCACGTATTTGCTTGCTTTTCTCGTTCATACAAAATTATATGTGTGTAATTTATTATGTGCATAGGTGGGAAAGATGGAAAACGATGAGGGAATCAAGTGTTTGCTAGATTTAATTGAATGGTGCAAGAAGAACTTCAATCCTGAAAATGGTGGAAACCTCGGTAAAACCATAACCTTCCTTCAATCTCTTCAACAAGAAATACAGGTAAACATTCTATGGTACTTTATTATTGAGAGTTGAAAATTTTTATCATCATAAAACTGGTCTTATGGTTTTGGTTTTTTATTTTATTTTATTATATATTCCAAGAGTATGAGTAAATATTAAATTGAAATCATATCAAATAAATTAACTATTTTTTTTTTGTTTTAATTCAAGAAATTAATGAAGTGGTTAATTTACTTAATTATGAGGAATCATACTTTGATGTTAATGTTTTCGATCCTGCTTTGTCCGATCATCCGAAGTGACATAGTTTCTTCCTTCCATTAGGAAATTGAATGTTTACTACCACCGCAAGGAGCAGCACCTACATCTTTCAATACCCATGGAACAGATCTACAACGTGGGCAGGTTTTTCCATAATGCTACTCTTCATTAATGTTGTATTAGGAATAGTTTATATGATTTTATATTAACCTATGAGGAATAACACTTGCAATTTTTTCCTTTTTATTTAATTGAAAACACAAAGGAGATCGAATCTTCAGCACTGCAGGGAGACGCATTTGGGTCTAATCCCCACGTCAATGAACAGGTAACCATTTCTCTCTCTCTCTCTTTTTTAATTATACAATAGTAAATAGAAAACATTCAATTGTTTTTGTTCCTGCTTTGTCCGATCATCTGAAGTGACATAGTTTCTTCCTTCTATTAAATATGTGAAGGAAATTGAATCTGCAGCACATCAAGGAGGAGCAGCACCTACATCTTTCAATGTCCATGGAACAAATCTACAACGTGGGCAGGTTTCACCATAATGCTACTCTTTTAATTATACAATAATAATGTTTTTTAGTGAAATTGTTTTCATATAATTAATTATTATAATATTGCCTCAATTAAAGAAAAATAAATATATTCAGTTATTTGTTAGCTGGGTGGTCCGGTTAAATAGAAAAATAAATAATATTTAGTCATTTGCATTTTATTATTTATTAGGTGAAAATTTGTTTGTATGTTAACAGGAAATCACTCAAATAAGAAAACAAAACACCAACTTTGGATCAACTCTAAATCAAGGGATTAATATGGAGATGAATAAAAAACGAAAATTGAGGTCAGATGTTTGGAATCACTTCATAAGGTATAGACATGAAGATAAAGAGATGAAGGCTCAGTGTCAACACTGTAAGAAATATTTTAATGGATCAAGTAAGAGTGGAACTACACATCTCAGAAATCATCTAAAAAGTTGTTTGAAAAATCAAAATATAGTAGCAGACAAAATGAAAGAGTTGAGTGTGGTTGATCAAGAGCTGAATCACTGTAATTTGGCGCGAAAGGTCATTAAATATGGGTGGGACAACATAAAAGATGATATAATTGAGGTTTATGAAGAAGAGAAAGATAAGTTGCACAGATATTTAGCTAAACTTCCTGGTCGTTTTAATGTAATAATTGGAAAAGATACAGGGTATGGTGTTCAGTTTGTGAAGATTTGGTTTATTGATGATAAATGGAAATTGAAAACGAGGCTTATTCATTGGAAGAATTATGATAGTGATGGAGAACCCTTAAATGAAGACTCTCTAAAGCGTTTGATTCAAGATTGGAACATGGATAAAAGAATTTTGTCTATGATTGATCACAGGGTTGATCCATCAAAAGATTTGGTACCTCAGCTTACCAATTGGCTTAATGAAAGAGTTTCACTTCCTGTCATCGGGAATTATAAGACATGTCATAAGTCATTAGGTGGTTTTGAATTTAGTGTAAAATTTGTGGCAATGGGAAGTGACATTATGTCCGAAGTGAGGGAACTAAAAGACTACTACATGACATCATCAAACAAATATAAGTTTGACTTAGCGGTAAAACAAGTTGAGTCCATGGGTAAAAAAGTGACTTCCAAATATAATGATGTTTCTTGTCTTTATAATTTCAAATTGCTTGATTGGGCAATGGGATATAAAGAAGTATTTTGTGAACTGAAGCGCATAGATCCTGATTTCACGTCTTCCAATTTTGATTGGGATGACGCTGCTTCACTGCACAGTTATTGGGTAGTGTTTGAAGATATAAAAAATGATATTTGGAAACTGGAAATTGATATTTGGGAACCGGAAGATGATTCTGAGTTGGCAAATGATTCTAAGTTGGCAAATGAGTGTTTCCCTATGGTTTATCACTTTTTTTTAAGAATGCTACGGTTCAAAAATACTGAAAATCAGTACTTTCGCCTTGCTGCATTACGTTGCAGAGAAGTTTTTGATGAACATTGCAACAACATAGTAACTGTAATCCCAGTGATTCTGGATCCAAGATTTAAACTAGATATTGTAGAGCGTTTCTACAATGAAGTTTATGATAACGAGGGAGACTTACACTTCAAGAAAATCATGGATGATGTTAAAAATATTTACAATAAATATGCGACGGATGTCAACAATTCTTCCATGGTGATAGCAAATCCAAACGAGGCTGCTTCATCAAAATCAGAATTCGAGCGCTATTTGACAGCTGACAAGGTTCCTCCACTTGAAGGCTTTGACATACTGGAATGGTGGCGTAAGAATTCTCCAACTTACCCAGCATTAGCTATGATGGCTCGGGATTTCTTATCCATTCCTATTGTTGATTCTCCTTATGTGTATTTTGCGGATGACGTCACTGATATTTATTATATGGATTTCGATGTTGGCTTAAAAGATGTTTCGGCATGTACAAAAGTTTGGTTAAACGACCATGATTGTATGTAATGAAGTTGTTGAAATAAAAATATGTATTCTATTTTTCCCATTCCCTTTCAACAAAAATGATCATGAAATTAAAATTAATTAAAACAAAGGATCAATTTTTTATATAAAAAATATAAATTATTTCTTTTATAAATAAATTAAAATTACTAAAAGATAAAACACCGAAAAATATAAAAAAATCAAATTAAAAAATATAAGTTAATCACCACAAAAATCGATTCTAGGAAAACGAAGACATCATATTGATTGCAGAAATAAATGATTAAATTGCTCCAATTGTCATCAAAGAAAAACCTGTGACTAATCAACAATTGAATCACTTAAATACAGCTTCTATTGCTAAATAGTATAATAAATATTACAAGGATTTTTTTTTTGTTAGAAATTACAAATAAAGATATGTTGAATTAATTGTTAAATGAAGAAAAATGGATTAATAAGCGTTGCTTCTTGTAATTTATCGTGTTCCTCATAGAATCTCTACTTTTCATTGTTTTAAATTAAGTTTTAAATTATATAAACATATTATAATTTTACTTTATTATTTGAATTAATAAATATAAATAAATAAATATATAGAAAAAAATGTTGTAATCGCAAACATAAATTTACTTTAGTATTTGAATTAATATTAAAAATAATATTTAAACAAAATTTTTATTTAATTACTAATATAAAATCTAAATAATATTGAAAAAAAATCTAATTTAGTTTGGTGGAAAACACACAAAAATAAATAAATAAATTCTTTGAACACAAATTAAATAAAAATTACATCTTCTTCCCAACTTTTAGGATCGAGTAAAAGCAATCTAACTATTGAAACAAAAATTGGTTTTATCTAAATCAGGTAAGGTCATTGGTCTCGATAAAACTGATTGAACCGACTAGTTTAATCTAATCAAATCTTAACAAATATGAGTCAATTTCATTTCCTCCGCAGTATTTTCAAGTAAAACCTAATATACCCCTTGTAAAAAGAATATGGGAAACTTAAATAAAACTTTACATTATTTTATCAATATGCTTTATATCTTTACATTAAAAACTTAAATTAAAAAATTAAAAAAATAAAGATTCAATGCCAAATTAAAGATGCCAGCCCAGCCACCAAGCAATCACCACGGCATCAAAATTCATGTAAAAAAGGAGAGCAAAAACTACATAGTTTAGGAAAATGGTGGATCAGAAACCATGAAGTCCTGAATACAAAAACTCCGTATAATAATTTTCTATGTTAAATGTCCTAATTTTAATCTCTCATGATTATATGCCATTGGATTCGAGTTGTAAAATACACTTAGCAGATGAATACAATAGTAATTAAGTATAATCTTGATGGAATTAATACTACGGTTTTAATGAAATTAATACTAAGACTTCTTAATTAGCAAATAATTTTATATTATATTATGGCTGTGATAATTAAGAGTGAACCAAAGAGAGCAAAGTACAGTTTTTTTTCTGCTTTTGGATGTAGCAACCTTAGTGGTGGAAGTTGACATTTTGGCTGGTTGTATTATCTAACTACATAATTACATATTATCTATGTATTTAATTATGTACTTAAAAGTGTGTATATCATCCCTGGTAACATTTATTAGTAGCTAATAGTAGATTTCAGAAGGCAACCATATGAAATGAATTATTATTGGAGAAAAAGGTGGAAAAAAAATTGTGCAGGGAAGTGAGATTGGAGCTGAGAAAGTACAAAAGAATGTATATAAATAATTGAAGCTTGGTGGGGAAATTCCACCCCTCTTCATCCAGTAAGCCGGGGTCAACTTATTCACTTTGCGAGTTCGTTTTTAAGTTGATCAATATGGCAAAGTGGAGAAGAAATATATTTGTATTTGACAAACAAAGCTGAGTCCATGGGGCAAGAAGGTGAGTTCTCATGAAGGCCTTCCTAATAAATGGATTTTTGATGCATTAGAGGCGCTTGGGAGTGCATTGGGGTATGAAGAAGCATTTTGTGAGCTTGAAATGATAGATCCTTATTTCATGTTAATAAATTTGACAGATAAGAGATGATATAAAACAACACTATGGCATATGAGTGTGTGCTGATAATTTGTCTAGAAGCAAATATACTACTGAAAGTGCATATTTCCCGAAGTTTGTGACATATATATGAAATTACTTCAATGGGAAGAAAGTAACAAACTAACAATTATTATGTACGTGAAATCGCATCATCTATCAGAGAGATATTAATTTGACAAGCTAGTATCTAACACTTGCAAGAATGGCACTACTTGGCAATGCCTATTTCTTTTTTTGTTTTTTTCTTTTGTTAAGTATGCATAGACAAACAAAAAGGGCAAAGAGATTTGTACAATCAAAGCTTGCCTAAATCACAAGCGGCAAAGACAGTGGAGAAAAATATGATCAACAAGGCAAACTTGATTCTCTTTTGAAAACCAGCAAAAGCAGGCCAAAGACAGGATCAAGAGAAAGCAAGCCAAAGGAAAGGAAAATGAAGACCAAAGCAAGCCAAATAAATCAGCAACAGACACAGACATCCCAAAACCAAAAAAGACAGCAGGAAAATACAGGAAACCCAACATCCCAAGAAGAAAGAACACCCAAAAGCGGGAGGCATCCCATAGACCAATTGGAAGCCAAAACTCCAAAACAGGCAGCAAGAGGAAAACAAAGACCTCCTGGTAAGGAGAGCAGCCACGAGTGCAGACCATGAAACCACCATTGGGCACACCAGGTGACAGGCAAGCATAGCATGCAAGACAGAAAGCAGCAGACTGAACTTCCAGAGCAGAGGAATGAGAGAGCAGGGCTCCAGGCAAATTGGGAAAAGAGAACTACCAGACACAAAGGCTCCAAAGACAAGCGGGAGGAGGGCAACAAAAGCAGTAAACAGCAGCCAATTCAAGAGCACTACAAGAAAAATGGTTTTTAACATGAGCAAAACTAGTAGATAAAACTCCATTTCCCATGGTTAAAGATTATTAACGACCGAAAAAATCCTGTTGTTGACCGTTGTTATAACCTCCACCGCTAAAAGTATTAATGAAGGAAAGAAAAGTCTCATCGTTAATATAAATAATGAGAGGTATAAATCTTGTCATTAAAAATAGTAATATTAACAATGAATATCCTCGTTGTTATAACAATATATCGATCACTAAATATAATATCAATGATGAATATCCCTATTGTCATAATAATATTTATTAGTCATTAAACATAATATCAATAATGAATATCCCTATTATTATAACAATATTTATCCGTCACTAAATATAATATCAATGATAAATATCCCCATCATTATAATAATATTGATAATAAAAATTTTGATTCTCCAAATATAATCATTAACTTTGATTATGTTCTAATTACAATTATCTAAAAGTCTTTATATAATCCATAATTATAAAAAATATGAAAAAAAAACTATACATTTCCTATTATAGTAATCTCTCCCTCTAATCTATGTATCACATACAATCAAGTGTTTTATGATTTATTTGTATTTTTAAGTACCTAAAAATTATGAAGAGAGAAGATACAATTAAAATGTGCATAGCATACATGCACACACACACACACACACATTTAAACATATATTTTTTTCTCACAAACTAATTATCAAACAAAGTAAAGAAAACCAAAACAGATTGAATCAACTATAATGTCTATCCTACCAAATTAATAATCATGAAAAAAATCCTACCAAGCCACCAAATGTTTTCATAAAGTGTCACAAGTCCTTAACCTCAACAGTATTTGACAAAATCCTTCTGAAAAATCTTTGAAAAGCATTATAAACCCAAATTATACTCTAAAAAGCAATAAATGAACCATGTGGGGACCGAGTCAAACAAGAAGAAATCCCTAATACTCTGAAAAAAATTTTCCTCACACAATCATGAAACTTTGTATTGCACAAAACAAAACATGAGAAAAGGACATGATAAAAGCCCATGTGCATTATCAGAGTACTAGACATTAGCAAGAAATCCTTGAGGAAGTTGCTAGCATTGTCCTGTACTTGAGTAAAGATCATAGCATATGTACAAATTAATCACTTAATTAGCATGTCCAAAATTTTCAAGTAAAGATCATAGAAAGCAGTGTTAGTTAAGAATTAATCATCAGTGAAGAGGAACTAACACAATGCTCTAATTACTAAACCAGTATAAATAGATCGATGCATAACCATAATGTAACAAAGTTTTGAGATACAAACATCTATTCTCTAGCAAAAGGCAAATTAGTTTATGAAGGTTTTTTTTTTGGGTAAGTGGTTGAGGAAGTATTATAAAGAACAGGAGAAAAGGTTCAAACAAGTATACCTCTTAAGCCTCAAGTAGTCAGATCCCACATCAACAAATGGTTGTCAGTGCCCCCAGTCACCAATTTGCATTTTCTTCTCAATAAAGCAGATGCTAGGGCCAGCGCATTTTCATTCACCTGCAGCATCTATACTTTGTCCTTTGGAGTTGCCACTTGTTTCAAGGCTATGCAAGAGCAGCAATGCGATTTTTGTGAGAACCCCCTTGTAATGATGGATGGACAGCAAAGTTTATGCTCTACTCAAAATCATAATGGTTATTACTATCACCATGACCGAAACCCCAGAAAAAAAATAAAAAAAGCAGGACACATGCAATGGAAAAAGCACATCACCTGTAGAAACATCATTGTAGTATTTTAGAGCACAATCAAGATTCACAGGTTAAATTTCCTATTATGATAATCTCTTCCTACAGTAAAAATTAAATATTGTTACAAGTAACATAAGAATCCATGTATATCTAGTGTTTCATGCTTGACTTGTATCTTCAAGTACCTACAAATTGTGAAGAGAGATTAACAATCCAAAAATAACTACATAAAGCAAATGAAGAAATGACTGAAGCATTACCATATCAAATATGAACATTGTACCACCCTTCTTCCATGATGAAACGAGAGCGTGCATTTAATAGATTAATGAGATCAAGATTATCAAAATTACATTCCCCACAGTCACAAATTATGCATATGCTATTACAATATCATCAAATGTCTTATATGTTCACATTTAAATTAATTCCCACGCCTGATTCAATTTTGTACACTTAACAGGACCATATTTGAATCTTTCAGCTCTGCAGCACATTTTGAATGCTATCATTCATCACTGATCATAGTAAAAGATAATCATCAAGGATTATGCAAATATAACTGCAAATAATTTTCAATAATTCACTGCAGGGAGATTTCTATGAAATGCCAAAAACAGAATTTTTAACTTGATTGAAAGGGCTAGACTGCCGGAGCTCTAGTGATTATAACAGGATAAAATTTAAACAAAGAAGCGGGTTTCATATATGCTTAACCCAAAAAAAAAAAAAAAAGCAAATTAATGGTTTCTGATCAGCAGCTTTGTGTAGCAGTTTTTACAAGCAATGGTCTAACTCTTTGTATTCACCACAACCTCACATGATACTTTTGTCTCTCACATGATACTTTTGTTTGTTAAACAATTTCAAACACCAATATCAAAGCATCAGAGCATTTTACTATGCCACACTCATAAATTGCAAAAATGGAAGAAATACAAAAAGGAAATTATTCTAGAAAAATAATATGAAAAAGCAAAATCAAGACATGAACCAGAAATGAACGGTCTCCCATCAATAATAATAATATTTTAACCTTCTATTCTCAGAACAACAACAAAGGCAGTAATACATTGGCCGTCATTCCCATTTATGTTTAAAAAACAACTACTAGATGCCAAGCTGTCTATGAATCTTTAAAAAGACAAAAAAAAGCGTTAATACGGACCTGCTTGTTTGCAAAAATGAGAACAACATCTCTTGATTCCTCTTCCTGCCAAAAGAGTCAGAAACTTATAACAGAGACTAAGATATTGGATGAAAACTCAAAAAGTATGCATCAGTAAGGCATTTAAATAGTCAACAAGGTTAACATAAAGGTAAAGGCACTAACAGCAAAGACTAATTATTTTATTAGTTTTTAATTAGAGTACCAAAAAAAAAAAATCACAGAATGGGGAAACAAAAAGGAAAAGACATGCCAAAACCTGTGATACGTCTTAATAGCTATCATTCATATGATACAACATCCTTAATATATAAGAAAGGATAGATTAACCAATAAAAATACCAGTAATTATACATAAAAATTTGCTTCTATATCATATCAAGAATTCAAAGGCTTCCTTTACATCATTATTTAAAAAAAAAATTAGGAGCAAACCCTGGCCATAGTCCATATTAGCTACCAGGGTTTTAAAAAAGCTAAGAGAACGATAAAACCACCAATCCAAATAATAGGATTGACTTTGATGGAACAAAGCTGTTGAAACCTAGAAAAAGATAAAACCCCCGGCATCAAAACCAATCAATGCTGAAACCTAAAAAAACACATAAAAATGAGGATTTACCAATTTCTGTTCGATTTTCGGTCAGATATTGTTCTCGTCGTCGTCGGTTGGTCGGTCGTCCTTTCCGTTCGTCGCCTGGTCTCCGTCAGTCTGATTTCGTCTCTCCTCATCGTCCGTCGATCGTTCCTCATCTTGATTATCATAGCACATTCTCGTTTGTTCCACTTAGTTGGTCGCCACTCGCTCGGTCGTTGCCGGTCGCTGATTTTGTGAGATTTCAGGAATAATGCACTGGGTTGGGACAGACCGGAGTGGAGCTGGAGAATGGAAATTGGAAAATTAATTCGATATTATTTGGACAAATGGAACAGAAATTGGTATGGATATTTTGATTATGTAATGGTTTTTAAGTTAATTTATATATTTTAATTAAAATTTGTTAGGAATAGATAATTATTATATTTAATTAAAAATAATAAAAAATTATTAAAAATTATTTTATTTAAATATCTTTAAATATAATTATTTTTAAATATTTTTATATTATTTATTATATTAATTAAAAATAAATTTATTTTTATCTCAAAAAATTAATAAATAATAATATAATTATAATAAAATTAATATTATCTTATAAATCTTTAAACACTTAAAATGAAGTGATAATCAGATTACTATTTATATTACTTATTATATCAGTATTAGTAATAAAAAAATATTTTAATATTTTATTATTGATAAATAAAATAAAAAAAATAAAATATAAATTATCAAGATAATCTTTAAATACTGAAACCAAATCACCGTAAAAGTCATCAAAAATGCAATTAGGCAGCCTCCACTTGAACTTAATTTGGTCATCACCCGCCAGATTCTTCACTATGGACAGACTCACAACCCTCTCTCTGATGATATTGGAGATTGCCTTCACAATAATAGCAGGCTCTTTCTTTCATTAGAGATACAACCACGGTTCCTCTCAGTACAAATGGCATGGACAGTGGCAGCCAAACTCAGCTTACCCATATAGCGCTGCAGACTGTGAAATCCAACTCCTCCCATCTTTATCAATAAAGTTAGACCAAGACTCAACACTACACCCAATACTATTTAACAAAAGGATACTCCTCAAAATTCTAAAGTTATAGCGCAACTAAAGAAAAGATGATCAATCGATTCCGCTTGAGATTTACAAAAGCAACATAAAGGGTTATTGACAATGTCCAACCTCAACAACTTATCTTTGGTTTGAAGCCTATTCCTCATGGCTAACCAAAGAATTACCTAGTGAAAGGGAATAAAACCATTGAACAAAAGAAGATTTACCCAACTAACAGTAGGCTTACAAAGTCTCTCAAGATGTTCCACGTCGTTCTAATATTAAACTTGCCTGCAATGTTAAAACCACACTTAACCATGTCAACCACACCCCAACACCCCCACTTGTCTGCCTCTCTCCCCCTCCCCCTCCCAAAAGGCACATTCAAGAGCGTATTTCGAATCTTTCTAAGCTCCCAAGAAGAAGCATGAGGCCAAAATCAAACACCATTTCTAATAATTTTACTCACACTCTCATATTTTTTTATACTGGAGTTGTTGAGGACCCTTTGCCCATACTTTTCAATGAAAGGCCCAGAAGGATGCACATTATCGAACCAAAAGGAGATGTCCTTGCCATTCCCCACCACATAAAAAGTATGCTTTGTCACCAAATTTCTCAATTTAAGAAGACCCCTCCAAGTACAAGAGCTAATTTAGGAAGACTTGATATCCCAAAAAGACTTTTCTTTGATACAGTTGAAATATCGAATGGCTTAAGAGAGAGGTTGAATTAGGCAATTTAAAATAATCTTTATCAAATTAAAGAATTTAATCAATTTAATAAATGATGACTATTTTCAATGCAATTTGTAATTATTTCAAGATATATTGCAAAAAAATCAATACAATCAAAACAACATAACACAAATTATAAGTTTAAGGGAAGAGAAAATTAAACAAGTTATGCATAGTAGTTTGACGCAACCTGACTATTAATTCTTGGTTGACAAAACCCTAACCAAACTGTTATTCATAATGCAAATAACTTTCAAGGTACTATTAACTTTTATAAGTATTATAACTCATTTTCTCTCACTAGATATCTCTAGTCTCTCCAAGAGTGAACCTTACTCTTTTATAATGCAAATTTTTGTATGAATTCAAAATATAATCTCTCTCAAAGAATATATACATAAATTTATACTTAGTACAACTCATTACAAATCAAATCAAAAAGTATATAAACAATAGTTTTGATTAAAGAAAAAGATTTGCAAGTGAATAGCTCAAAATTGATTTGGTCTCAAATATATGAAAGTTTTTTATGGCAAAAGTCATTCCCAAGTGGATTTGATTAGGTTTATAAAAGATAAAATGAGGAAAGTTACCATTGTGCACAAAATTAATAGTTTTAATTTACCAAAAAACTCAAAATTTGGGGGGATCAGATGTAATTCGGTCAATCAGATGTGACATGACACTAGTTATCAAAAAATTTATAGCACAATTCAATCGATCAAAAGAAATTAGGTCAATTGGATTTTTGAAAGCTAAAATACATAGTTTCTGGATAATTCAAAAGCCATTATTCAAAAATTTGGTTGGTCAAATTTGGTCAATCAAATTTTATTATTTTTGACCCTTGAAGTTTTGAAAAATAACAATTTCTCCCTTAAACTTTAAAAAATAATAATTTAACCCATTTTTGAAAACTCTTTTAAAACCAGTTTTGAGATATGAAAATATAATTTACAAAACTTTATAATTTCAAATGAGTTATTCAAATTTGATAAAAAACGATATTTTAATCCAAAATTTTAAAAGATATGGAAAATATCAATTTAACCTGTTTTTGGAAAACTTATTCTAACCCTAAATTAGGATATCATATTTTAGTTTACAAAACTTCATAATTTCAGATAGGGCATTGGAATTTGATAAAAATTATTTAATTCATTAAGTTTGAAAAATGACAATTTACCCCAAAATATGAAAGATATGAAACAAAATTTTGTGAGAGCTTTCACTTGCAAATAAATATCTTAATCAAAGCAAATGCTTCAAGATTACAAACATATATACCTAAACTTGAATTTTTCTTCAAATTTTTAAAAATTCTTCACTTGAGTCTTATCTTTCATTTTCATCTTGATATTCCTTTAAGTGTATTAGATAAGTTTTTGCAATCTAAAGTCACACTCAAGTAAAGGGGATATTAATTAAAATAGGCAAGAGGATTCTCGCCTAAACCTTTTTCGGCAACAATTACTCTGTTTTACCTTTTTAAGCAAATCATTTTTTTCATTCCAAAAATATCCCTAATCTAATTTTTCAAATGCAACGCTTGCTTTTCACCGATTAATTTATTCCTATCATAAAAATCATTAATATTAGATTAAGATTAAATTACCTGAAATAAATAAAATTTATAAATTAAAAAAAGGATTAATATTTATAAAATAATTTATTTTTATATATAAAAAATAATGGATATATAAAAAATAATAAGTTTTTCTTTAAATTATCTGTAATGAAAAATAGATTAAATTTTATTTTTATAAAATAATTGAAGTGAATTTGGATATTTATAAAATAATCTATTAAATAATATATATTTATAAAATAATCTATTTTTATAAAATAGATAAAATTTTATTTTTATAAAAACAGGTTGCAATGAATTTGGTAAAAGGTGCGTGAATTTGGTAAGGGGTGCAGCACTCTGGTAAGGGGTGCGGGTGCGTGCGTGGAGGGTGCGACAATTTCTGAAAGGGTGTGACATTTGCTGGAAGGGTGCGTGGAAGGTGCGGCAATTTCTGAAAGGGTGCGTGGAAGGTGCGACAATTTCTGAAAGGGTGTGGCAATTGTTGAAAGGGTGTGTGGAGGGTGCGACAATTTTTGAAAGGGTGCGTGGAAGGGTGCGACAATTTTCTGAAAGGTGCAGGAATTATAAAAGGGGTGCATGAAAATAATAAACACAAAACGGGTGTATAAAAATACAAACGGGTGCGTGACAATGTGAAAGGGTGAGTGAAAATACAAAATGAGTGCGTAAAAATACAAACGGATGCGTGAAAATATAAAACGGTTGCGTAAAAATACAAACATGTGCGTGAAATTGTGAAGGGGTGCGTGAAAATACAAAACGGGTGCGTGAAAGGGTGCGGCAAGCATTGCGGGTGCCTGGAAGGGTGCGACAATTACTGAAATGGTGCGTGGAGGGTGCGACAATTTTCTGAAAGGTGCAGAAATTATAAAAGGGGTGCGTGAAAATAATAAACACAAAACGGGTATATAAAAATACAAACGGGTGCGTGACAATATGAAGAGGTGAGTGAAAATACAAAACGAGTGCGTAAAAATACAAACGGGTGCGTGAAATTGTGTAGGGGTGCGTGAAAATACAAAACGGGTGCGTAAAAATACAAACAGTTGCGTGAAATTGTGAAGTGGTGTGTGAAAATACAAAACAGATGCGTAAAAATATAAACAAGTACGTGAAATTGTGAAGGGGTGTGTAAAAATATAAACGGATGCGTGAAAATGTGAAGGGGTGCGTGAAAATATAAACGAGTGCGGGAAAAATAAAAGAGGTGTGGGAAAATTATAAAAAGGGTACAAGAGAATTATAATATATATTATATTTTATTAATATATATTATATTTTTATTATATTAATATAATATATTTATAATATAAATATATTATATTTATAATATATAATAATTAATATTTATTAATATATTTATAATATAAATATATTATATTTATAATATATATTAATATAATATATATATAATATAAATATAACAGCTAGGTGATGAACCCAATGTAAAGGGGTGCGGGAGGAGAAATTTCTCCCGCACCCCTTTTTATAACCCCGCACCCCTTTATAAATTATAAAGGGGTGCAGGGAAAACTGGCGTGTGCGCGCTACGTGCGGGTGCGGGGGCCTCAGCGCGCGCACCCGCACGCACGCAGCGCCAGAGCGCGCGCACCCGCTCGCACGTACACGCACCCCTTACCAAAGTCCCGCACCCTTTACCAAATTCTCGCACCTGCATCCGCACCCTTTGTTATATTATATAAATATTATATATTAATATAATATATTATATTAATATTATTTTATAAAATATTAATCTGTTTTTTAATTTATAAATATTACGGTAGTTTAATCTTAATGTTTTTCGTGAAAGGAAAGCAAATAATCGAGAAAATGCTACGGTAAAGTGAGAAATTAGAATAAAGGTATTTTTGAAATGAAAACAACGGTTTACTTAAAATATAAAAATTGTTGCCGCACCCTTTCAGTAAGTCCTGCACCCTTTCAGAAACTGCCGCACCCTTTCAGTAAGTCCCGAACCCTTTCAGAAACTGCCCCACCCTTTCAGAAATGGTCGTACCCTGTAAGCAATTGCAGCACCATTATTTGCGGGAATTGCTGAACGGGTGCGGGAATTGCTGAAAGGGTGCTGCAATTGGCTAAAGGGTGCGGGAATTGGTGAAGGGGTGCGGCAATTTGCCGAAAGGGTGCGGGTGTCGCGCGCGCCCGCACAAACATCGCCAGCGCTAGGCCGCCCGCACGCACGCACCAGCGATAGGGCGCCCGCACGCACCAGAGTGCGCGCGCCCGCCCGCACGCACCAGCGCGCGCGCCTGCCCGCACGCACCGGAGCACGCGCACCCGCACCCCTTACCAAATCCACGCACCCCTTGCCAAATTCACTGCAACCTGTTTTTGTAAAAATAAAATTTAATCTATTTTATAAAAATAGATTATATTATAAATATATATTATTTAATAGATTATTTTATAAAATATGTTATTTTATAAATATCCAAATTCACTTCAATTATTTTATAAAAATAAAATTTTTATATATTTTTCATTACAAATAATTTAAAGAAAAACTTATCATTTTTTATATATCCATTATTTTTTATATATATAAATAAATTATTTTTTAAATAATAATCCCTTTTTTAATTTATAAATTTTATTTATTTCAGATAATTTAATCTTAATCTAATATTAATGATTTTCGTGGTAGGAATGAATTAATCGGGGAAAGTCACGCATTGAATTTGAAAAATTAGATCAGGGATATTTTTGGAATGAAAAAGATGATTTGCTTAGAAAGGTAAAACAAAGTATTTGTTGCCGAAAAAGGTTTAGGCGGGAATCCGCTTGCCTATTTTAATTAATATCCCCAAGTAAAGTCATCTATCAATATGTTTAAATATATATTAATTTCTTATTATCAACATAATAGCATAATAACTCCTTAAGGCAACAATAGTTAGCATAAACTCATTTAAGGCATATGGACTTGTAATTCTTGTTCACGATATTCCAAATTGGCCAAGTCATTGTCACTTAGTTCCAATCCTTGGTACAAACTATCCCCAAGCCCCTTTCCTCTTTAGGAACACAAATATCCTCTCAAGCCACCTTGGCCCTAAAAGAGCAAGAGTCCGTTCCTATCCAAAAAAAGGCTCTAAGCTTACTCTCCATTTCCAGATGAACTTTCATAAGGAGGAAAAATATAGAGGACCAATAGACTTGAATATTAAACAAGATGGACTTTATAAGGGTGAGATGGCCTACAAAAGAGAGAAATTTGCTTCTCCATGAATTGATTCTCCCACAAATTCTATTAGTAAGAGGCTGACAATCATTTCCATTGATTATAGAGAGGCCAAGAAGAGTTCCAAGGTACTTGAAAGGAATGGTTCCATCAACAAAACCTTTGTCCCTCAAATAAATCTTGATATTGCCATCCCTCTTACCAGAGCAATAAAAATAACTCTTGAGCTTATTAGCTTACAATCTCAATCAATTACCAAATAAATCAAGGGCATTAAGGAGACAATTAATCGACTTCTTAGCCACCTTGCAAAAGGTCATCCATGAAGTAAAGGTGAGATAATTTCAAATTATGGAATTTGAAGCAAGGGTCCAAGGAAGCTTTATTCAAGAGACGGAATAACACCTCTATAGCAATAATAAACAAATAAGGGGATATAGGGTCCCCTTGCCTAAGGCCTCTAGAGCTCCCAAAAAAGCCAACAAGCTCCCTATTCACATTAATGGAAAACCGAGGCAAAGTAATGCATTTGACAATCTAGTGAATGATCAAACTAGGAAAACCAAGAACTTTAGGAGAAGCTAAGAGAAAATCCCATCTCATCGAATAAAAGGCTTTCTTAATATCAATCTTTAGAATGCAATTTTCTACTTTCCCCATAGATTTATGGTAATTGTTGAGAAGGTCTTGGCATTATAAGATGTTATCCCCAATTTTCCGACTCCAACAAAAGCCACTTGATTTTGGCTTATAATGAGAGGCAACACTTTCTTGATTCTATTAGCCATGATTATTGTAATGCACTTGTAGATAGTAATGCAACAATAGATAGGCCAAAAATCATTACAAGTCGAGGGATTAAGGCCTTTCAAGACAACGACAATAGAAGTGCAACTAATTTCTTTAAGGAGCTCCCCCAAAGAGAAGAAATCTTCAATAGCCTCCACCACCTCATCCCCAACCATGCTCCAAACTTTCTTAAAGAGCAAAACTCCAAAATCATCAGGACTCGAGGCCTTATTATTAGGAAAGCTAAACAAAGTTTTTTCAATTTCATCTTTTGTGACCTCATCCACTAACATCCTAGCCAAGTCCATAGGAATTTTGTTGCCAATAACCTCACCAAGGCCATCCAAACCATTATGCCGCCCCTCATCTTTGAAAAGAGATTCAAAATAATTGACAAGCTCCTTTTTAATGCTATCTGGGTCACTCACCTTACTACCATCCATTCTAGAAAGCTTAGAAATTTTGTTGTTATTTCTTTTCCCATTGATACATTTGAAAAAGAAACTTGTATTCCCATCACCTTCCTTAAGCCAACGAATTCTTGATTTTTGCATAGCCAAGGATTCCTTTGCCTTGTTCAACTTAATGTATTTTTCCAGCAAAACATGCTCTAAAGAAATTGATTCACCATTGAAAGGGTCATTCCCAAGTGATCTTTGGGCTACCAAAAGTTCCCTTCTAGCCTTTTGACCTTTTCAGAAATATTCCAAAATTCTTTCTCATTAAACTTCTTTAACTCTACTTTTACGATTTTGAGTTTGAAGACCACACAAAACATCGAACACCCTGACATGTAAGAATTCCAAACTTTCTTCATTGAAGGAATGAAGTTTTCATGCTCTGCCCACATGTTGAAAAATTTGAAGGGAATCCTTCTTCTTCTCTCCATAATCCCACCCGAAACAATACAAGAGCAATGATCTGAGAGAAAATTAGGCTCAAAAGAAGCCATTGAATTTGGAAAAGCACACAACCAAGCCTCATTCACCAAGGCTCTATCAAGCTCACAACAAATCTTTCTATTCCCTTCCCTTTTATTTGACAAAGTGAAGAGATTGCCCACAAAACTAAGATTGTCAAGGTTAGCTTCATTGCACATATTATTAAGATCATCAACATAGGAGTTTCTACCATTAATCCCACCGCATTTTTCCAAATCAAAGCAAATAGAATTAAAATCACTGATAACAAGCCAAAGCACATCTTCAATAAAGTTAGCATCTTCCATAATTTCCTTCCAAAGAGCTTTCCTTTTGGAAGGAGAATTAAAAGCATAGACAAAGGTGAAAAAGAAGTGAAGAGGAGGCCCATCAATCTTGATATCACACAACATGGATTGAGATGACACTCTAATGGCATTAAGGGTCACTCTATCCTCATTCTACCAAATCCAAATTCTCCCCGGTCCACGGTGGGAAAAATTATTACAAAGATCCCATTTGTCACCAAAATTCTTTTTAATTTTTTCAATATTATCACTATAAACTTTAGTCTCTAAGAGACAAAAAATGTCCAACTTTAAATCCAAAAACCATTTGGAAATATCTTTTTGTTTTAGTGGGGAAATTAATTCCCCTAATGTTCGAACATCCAAGACTAAACATGATTAAGATGAGGAGAAGATGTGGTACCCGATCCAGCCAAAGCCTTCACTTTCTTTTCCTTCTTCTTACTTTTCTTGTTTTCCATAAGCTCCTTTTCATCAACCATAACAAGCTTTCGGAATTGGAGAATGGTCGGAGAAGGAGAAACCTAAACAAAGTTTTCATGATTTGCATCTTCATTGTTGCAAGTTTCACTAACATCGGCAGGAGATTGCGCCTCTGCAGGAAACTTGGGAGGGGAAATAGTTGCTGATCCTTTAGAGGGATTTTTGATTTTTCCCTTTTTGATCTTAGGCGACAAAGACCAGGAGGTTCATTTTCCAGAGAGTCGCTCCCTTGCTTTTGCACCGAACACTCCCTAGATTTCCCCATGACATTTTTAGCATCAACACCTTTTTCTTCTTTGTCTATAGTTTCCATTGACAGAATCTTATCCTTCCCAGCAACCATCTGATGGTAGCCGTCGGAAATCTTATTCTTATTCTCATTATCACCCCCCTTCACATCACCGCCTGATGCCTATTTTTACTCCCAGTTTTACTTCAGATTCTTGCTATTTGAGTTCTGAACTTTATAACATTTTTCATCATGATGGCCCAGATGTTGAGTTGAAAAAGGCTTTGGAGTGTACAAAAAGCTGGCTGAAAAGCCCTCAAAATTACCAAGTTGATTATATAAATAAGTTTTCTTTTTATTTTTTGGCTTCCTGTTTTATGGCAGCCAACGATTAATCTGAAAATGACCTGGATGTTTTTAAATGATTGCTCTTGTAATTATTTTAATATTAATGCTGCAATTATTTCGACCATTGAGTTGAACTAAATCAAATTTATTAAGTCAAGAAAAAAAACTTATAAATCCCAACTTCATATTCTTATGAAGCACAAGACAGAAACATGTTACCATATTCTGTTTTTATTAACAATAATAATAATAATAATAATATTATTATTATTATTATTATTATTATTATTTTATAAAAAAACAGGTTATGAGCTCTTATATTATTGTTTGGTAACATTTCTAATTCAATACCTAGGTATTAGTATAACATTACCTTGCACTATGTCTTAAAACAAGGTAAGAAAACCAATTATTCTGTGAAAAAACCATCACATGCCTCAACATTTACTATCAACTATAGTATCTCAATTTGACCTACCAATTAGGCTTACCAAATCGGATTTGACTTTGTTTAAGTTAGGACTCTTAAAAAAAATTAGGATCTAGGGTACTAAACTTGCCCATTCGAGCTTTATATTTTTTTTATTCAAGCCTGATTCATTAATTTCTTAGGTGTCTAGCTTGTTTTGTGCCTATTTCGAGTTTGTTTATGTAACTTCAAAAAGCTATACAAACACCCTTACAATCTCTTATAGGTTTGAAAACCTAACAAATATATCCTCACCCTCAATGATTTTTGGACTCTGTCAAGCCTTGGGCTCGAACAAAGGAGTTTGAGCTCAAATTGGTCACTATTTGAGATATTCTAAGTAGATTTTAGGTGAAGAGTTTGATATAATAAAAAGCAATGATATTTAAACTATGTATTATTATCTAATTTGATGTTATTTTATCTTTAATTTAAAATTATTTGATTATATAATGATACATCATTTTGGTATCTAATTGAGTATTCAAAATTAGGTGTTTATGGTTTTGTTATTTGTATAACCTCCAAGGTATTAGTTTAATTTCCTACACTCCCTCAAAGTAGCTTCTTTAACTTATTTTCCTTTTAAACATCTATTAGTTTGGCTATAATTCTATCGAAGATTTAGTTTGATTATTTTCTTTATAATTAATAAAATTATATTTGGATAATGAATATTTTATTTAAAGAGAATGTTCCAGAAAATTTCATCAAACCCCCCTAACGTAAAATACTTAAATACATTAAGGGCCTTGGGTCTACACCCTGCAGCTGCAAGCCCTTATTATTAAGGCCCAGATCAACCCGTCCCGACCTGACCCGGATTGGACTGCACAAGCCGAACTAGAGTTTCTAGTTCCAAAGAAAATTGCTTAAAAATATAACAAAAGAAGAGTTTCTTTGTACGTTATCTTTTTATTATTTATATTATTTTTTATTTATTAGTAATAAAAATTATGATAATTTTTATTATAAATAGTAATACAATATGTAATATAGATAAAAATTTAATTATTATTTTTACCTTAACAAAGATATCTTGATTTTATTATAATTTTATCTTTATTTATTAATTTTTTAAAACTAAAATACCTTTATTTTTAATTAAAATAACATATAATATAAAATATATTTTAAAATAATTATACTCAAGAATATTTAAGTATAATAATATCTTCATATTTTTTATTATCTCTAATCAAATACAATAATTATTTATAATTATTAATTTTTATCAAATATAATAATAATTTATACTTAATAATATTTTAAGTAATTTATCTTTATGATAATATTTTATATTTGGTAACAAAATATTATCGAATCAAACACTCTTGGGTTGTTAATTAATAGAATCGAATCGATTTTTAAATGGTAAATATAAAAAATAAGTTATTTAAAAAATCGATTTAAATATTAATTAGAAAGTGTAGTAAAACTGATTTTTCGCTTTAGTTATGGTTTAGGTTTTCCTTTTTTAAATCACCAAATCAAACTAATTTTAAAAAAAATTGAATAAAATATTAAATTTATTTTTGAAAATAAAATAGGATAATTTATTAAAATTTGATTTAATTAATTAATATTTTTAATTCAATTCAAAATTAATTAATTTTTAAATTAGTTTAATTCAATCAGGTCAAAAGATTTATTCTCACTCAAAATTTACTCTTTTTTCAAGTTTTTATTTATTATCTTTCAAAAACCTAAATACCTATTATAGACCGTTAAAATTAATCAAATTCGTTCTTTACAAGGATAAAATTCTTATTTAACTTGCAATATTAAAAAAAAACTTTACCTCATTTTTTTTTTCTTAAACCGTCAAAACTAACGATTCTCTTTTAAGCGTAAGTTTTAACAAGTTACATACTCCCCCATAGAGTTTCAATTTTTTAATGAATTTTCTAGTGAATGATGACTTCTCAGTGCTTTCCTAGTGATGTTTCTCCCTATCTAGCATTGTCTCTTCTTTCTAGTCATCTCTCCTAGTGTCGCTCATTCATTTGGATGATTAACTAGACAAATTGTCTTTATTTAGATGATTTCTCATTGTCCAAATGAAGATAAAATCGTAATTGGCTTCATCTTTGCTTGGACAATGATGAATCATCTAGACAAAGACGATTTGTATGGATGAATAATTTACCGTCTAGAGTAATGATTTGTCTAGTTCGTTCTCAAAACGAATGAGTGATGCCCAAAGAGATGATCAAGAAAGAGAGACATCATTGAGAGAATGTTAGAGAAGCCATTGTTCGTTAAAAAATTTATTAAAAATTTGAAACCCTAGGGGGGAATATATAATTTTTTAAAACTTGAGTATATAAGACATTGTTAATTTTTAGAGTTTATGAAAGAAAATTTTTTAAAATTAATAGATTTAGTTAACTTTAACATTTTTTTAGATAAGTATTTAAGATTTTAAAAGATAATGAGTAAACTTTTGCGTGATGTCCTTTGGTTTTAAAATATTCCACAACTTGCATAGATCAACGTGACTGGGAGAGTGTGCAGACAATTGCCACAAGAAGAGACAATGAGTTTTTATTCCAATTTTAATTTGTTTGTCTATCTAAAATACGTCACTTAGTGGCCACCACAAAAGTAACCCTAAGTCCTGTCTAACACTGACTGAAGGGTCCCTCTGGTTTTCTGATTCAAAAGCCATGGAAGCAATATCCGTGGGATCCGATCCTCGTCTCTATTTTCAAGTTAAGTATTTGTTGTTTCATTCATTCGTGTTAAATCCATGCTTCTTTCTAATACTTGTGTAATTTATGTAGGTGGGAAAGATAAAAATCAGCGAGGGAATGAAATGTTTGCAAGATTTATACAATGGTACAAAAACAACTTGACCCCAGAAAATGCTGGAATCCTTGATGAGTCCATAGCCTACCTTCATTCTCTTCAACGACAAGCACAAGTAACCTTACTTACTGTTCGTCTTGTTTAAAACTGTTTTTGTGGCTTTGGTTTTCTATTCAACTACACTTTTTTCAAATATTAGCTTTTGGGTCCTTGGATTGAGCTGAAATTGTTCAAATCTGAAGAACAAATATGCCACTTAGTGTTTCTTGGCCAATGTCTCCTTCCTCGCTAGTTTGACCTGGTTGCCTTAGATTTGTTTAAGATGAGTCCATTCAGCTTAATTTTATATTTCTTTTATTGGGTATTAGGTGATAGAGTTTATGTATATTAACGGAAAATCATTGAAATAAAAGGACAAACTGACAATTTTAGAACTGCTCTAAATGAAGAGATTGTGTTGGATGCAAATTTGGACAATTCATCATATTCCAAATGAAAAAGATAATCAAACGATTAAGATGAATTCACTTTTATAGATTTAAATGGGAAGAAAATGACTCGGTGTAATCACTATAAGACAAATCTTATAGTAACAAGGGTGAAACCATATCTCTCATATATCTTTTAAAAATATGTCTTGGTTTGAGAGATTTACTTGGAATAGCAAATAAAGCAAAAGAGGAAAGTGTTATTGATCGAAAACTGAATGACTTTGATTTCGTGCAAAAGATTATTAAGTATGGGCTAAACGGGATAAAAAATGGTATTCTTGATGTTTACAAACAAGAAAAGGATAAACTTCGTGGATATTTGAAAAAACTCCCATTTTGTTTTTCTTTAGCTTTTGATGTGTTTTTCACAAACTTATTTGGCTATCAAAGTCCGATTTATTGATGATAGTTGGGAGCAGAAGGCCTTGGTTATTTGTTTGGAATAAATTATATTCGACACATATGAAACAATTCTTAAGCGTTCGCTTGAGAAATCTATGATTGACAAAAAGATATGCTCTAGATATTTCAGTGACTTCAGCAGTGTTGAAATTAATACGATCAATGACATTTTTGAACCGGGTTCACTTCCTATCATTGGGAACTCTGTTCCAGTTGTTTCTTTACTGGAGCATCTTGAACATCATGTCATACAGGGTGGATGGCAACACATAATTTTAGATAAAGTGAGGAATCTTTTGGGCTATGTCAGGTCTTCAACAAATGGTAATAAGTTCCAATCTTCTGTTACAAAGGCTCTATCCATGAGCAAAAAAATTACTTCTCAAAGTTTTCCTACAGAGCATGAGAACGTGTATTTGCTTGGGTGTGTGATTGGATATAAAGAAGCATTTTGTGAACTGGAGCATATAGATACAAATTTCAACTCAATAAATTTTACAAAAGAGGATTGGGTTAAGACAATTGCATTGCACTGCATTCTGAAAGTGGTAAAAGGTGCTTTCCGTAGCTTGTATAAAGGCAAAACAGCTGCACTTGTGCATCTCCAAGTGGTCTTTGACATTTATTTTAATTTGCTTCAATGGAAAAACAGTGATGATCATTATGTTCAAGGGATAGCATCAGGGTCAGGTGCATTTTGTGATCATTTGCGGAACACTTGTAAAGTGATGAATGTAATTCTTGATCCACGTTACAAAATGGATGGCATAGAACAGTGGTTTAAAGAGAGTTATGGCAATTTGGCGGACACTTAACTTCAGCAAAGTATTGAAGTTACTAGGAATGTTTATATTGAATATGCAAGGGGCATCAACTATGGTGATAGAGCTATCTCAAGTGCTTCACCAGAATGGAACTCAACAGCTATTTCAAGAATCCTAAAG